>NW_028126123.1:0-560000 GCF_965194825.1 Balaenoptera physalus | reverse complement strand
GGTTCATGGGGCATTGTGCAGAAAGCGTTCATGGAGCATTGCGATGAAAAGCACTATGGATCATTGTGATGACAAGGGCCATGGAGCATTGTGCATACAAGGGACATGGAGCCTTGTGATGAGAAGGGTCATGGATCATTGTAAAAACAGGAATCATTGGGCATTGTGATGACAGGGTCATGAAGCATTTTTATGTAAGTTGCCATGGAGAATTGTGATGAAAAGGATCATGTGAATTTGTAATGACAAGGGCCATGGAGCATTGTGATGAAAGTTGTCATGGAGCATTGCGATGAAAAGCACCAAGGAACATTGTGATGACAAGGGCCATCGAGCATTGTGATGACAAGTGTCATGGAGTATTGTGATGACAGGTGTCATGGAGCATCTTGATGACAAATGCCATGGAGAATTGTGATGAGAGGTGGCATTGGGCATTGTGATGAAAGGGGTCATGGAGTACTGTGATTACAGGGGCCTTGGAGCATTGTGATGACAAGTGACATGGAGAATAGTGATGACAGGCGTCATAGAGCATTGTGATGACAAGTGCCATTTAGCATTTTGATGACAGGGGTCATCAAGCATTGTGTTGACAGGGTCACGGAGCATTGTGATGACAAAGGCCATAGAGCATTGTGATGACAGGGGTCATGGAGCATTGTGATGACATGAGCCATGAAGCATTGTGAAGACAAGATTCATGGAGCATTGTGATGACACGGGCATGAAGCATGGTGATGACAACAGACCTGGAGCATTGTGATGACAAGGATATGGAGCATGGCGATGAAACGGACATGGAGCATTATAATGACAAGTGTTCTGGAGCCTTGTGATGACAAGAGCATGGAGCATTGTGATTACAGGGGCCATGGAGCTGTGTGATGACAAAGGCTTGGAGAACTGTGATGACAAGGGCCATGGAGCATTGTGATTACAGGGATCATGGGGCATTGTGATGAGTGAGGTCATGGAGCATTTATGTGAAACGGGTCAAGGAGCACTGTGATTACAGGGGCCGTGGAACATTGCGATAACAAGTGACATGGAGAATAGTGATGACAGGTGTCATAGAGCATTGTGATGACAAGTTCTATTTAGCATTTTGATGACAGGGGTCATCAGTCATTGTGTTGACAGGGGTCACGGAGCATTGTGATTACAAGGGCAGGGAACCTTGTGGTGACCGTGGTCATGGAACATTTTGATGACAACTTTCATGGAACGTTGTGATGACAGGGGTCATGGAGCATTGTGTTGAAAGGGAACATGGAGCAGTGTGATTACAGGGTCCATGGAGCATTGTGAATACATAGGCCAGGGAACAATGTGATGACAGGGGTCATGTAGCGTTGTGATGACAGGGTCATGGAGCATTGTGATTACAGGGGTTATGGGGCACTGTGATGACGGGGGCATGGAGCATTGTGATGAAAATTGTCCTGGAGCATTGTGATGACAGCGGTCACAAAGAATTGGGATGAAAGGTATCATGCAGCATTGTGATGACAACGGTCATGGATCATTTTGATGACAGGGGTCATGGAACATTCTAATAACAAGGTTCATAAAGCATTTTGATGACAGGGGTCATGGAGCATTGTGTTGACACGGGCATGGAGCATTGTAATGATATTATATCTGGAGCATTGTGATGAAAAGGGGATGGAGCATTTTGATGACAGTCTCCAAGGAGCATTGTGCTGACAATGGCATGGAGCATTGTGATGAAAGGGGTACTGGAGCACTGTGAGGAAAGGAGTCATGGATCATTGTGTTGACACGGTCAAGGAACATTGCGATGACAAGCATTCTGGAGCATTGTGATGAAAGAGCATGGAGCATTGTGATGAAAGGTGACAAGGAGCATTGTGATGATATGGGCAGAGAACTTTGTGATGACATGGGTCATGGAGCATTGTGGTGAAAAGTGTCATGGAACATTGTACTGACAGGGATCATGGAGCTTTTTGGTAAGAGAGGCCTTGGAGATTTGTGATGGCAGGCGTCATGGGGCATTGTGATGACAGCGGTCTTGGAGCATTGTGATGAAAGGGGTCATGGAGCTCTATGATTAGAGGGGCCATGGAGCATTGTGAATACAAAGCCTATGGAGCATTGAGATGACAGGTTTCATGGAGCCTTTTGATGAAAGTGATCATGGATCATTGTGATGACAAGTGTCCTGGAACCTTGTGATGAAACGGTTCATGAAGCATTTTGATGACAGGGATCATGGCAAATTGTGATGACATCTGTCATGGGGCATTGTGATGACAGTGGTCCTCTAGAATTGTGATGAATGGTATCATGGAGCACTGTGATGACAGGGGCCATGGAACATTGTGATGACAAATGACGTGGAGGATTGTGATGACAAGTGTCATGGGGCATTTTGATGACATTGGCATGGAGCATTATGATGACAAGAGTTCTGGAGCATTTTGATGACAAGCGCATGGAGCATTGTGATGAGAGGCCCCAGGGAACATTGTGATGAAAAGGACAGGGAACATTGTGATGACTGGGTTAATGGAGCATTGTGATGAAGGGGCCATGGAGCATTGAGATGACAGGCGTCATGAGGCATGGTGATGACAGTGGTCATGGAGCATTGTGATGAAAGTGATCATGGTGCAATATGATAACAGGGGCCATGGAGCATTGTGATGACAGGTGTATTGGAGCATTGTGATGAAAGTCGTCATGGATCATTGTGATGACATGTGCCCTGGAACACTGTGATGACATGGTTCATCGAGTATTGTGATGACAAGGGTCATAGCAAATTGTGATGACAGGTGTCATGGGGCATTGTGATGACATTGATCATCTAGGAATTGTGATGAAAGGTATCATGGAGCACTGTGATGACTGGGGGCATGAAGCATTGTTATGAAAATTGTCCTGGATTATTGTGGTGACAGCAGTCATGGAGAATTGTGATGACAGGGATTATGCAGCATTGTGTTGACAAGGGTATGGACTATTGTGATGATAAAGGTCGTGGAGCAATGTGATGAAAGTTTTCATGGAACATCGTGATGAAAAGTGCCTGGGAGCATTGTGACGATAAAGGCCATGGAGCATTGTGATGACAAGTGTCATGGTGCATTGTAATGAAAGGTTTCATTGTGCACTGTGATGACAAGGGTATGGAGTATTGTGATGAAACTGGTCCTGGAGCATTGTGATAACAAACTCCATGGAGCATTTTGATGACAGGCATCATGGAGCATTGTGAAGAAAGGGGCCATGGGGAATTGTAATGACAATAGAGAAATGTGATAAAAATTGTCAGCGATCATAGTGATTAAAGTGGTCATTGAGAATTGTGATGAAAAGCGACATAGAGCATTGTGATGACAAAGGTCATGGAGAATTGTGATGAGCAGGGTCATGTAGGATTGTGATGCCACGGTCATGGAACATTGTGTTGAAAAGAATTCTGCAGCATTGTGAGGAAAAAGGCATGGAGCATTGTGATTATAGGGGACATGGAGCATTGTGATGACATGGGCAGGGAACACTGTGATGACAGGTGCTATGGAGCAATGTGATGACAAGTGTCATGGAGCATTGTGATGAGAGGTGCCTTGGAGAATTGTGATGACAGGCCTCATGGGGCATTGAGATGACAGTCGTCATGGAGCGTTATGATGAAAGGTGTTATGGAGCACTGTGATTACAGGGGCCAGGGAGCATTGTGAACACAAAGGCCATGGAGCATTGAGATGACAGTGGTCATGGAGCATTGTGATGAAAGTGGTCATGGATCATTGTGATGACAAGTGTCCTGGGACCCTGTGATGACATGGTTCATGGAGCATTGTGATGACAATGGTAATGGCGAATTGTGATGACAATGTCATGAGGCATTGTGATGGCAGTGGTCATCTAGGAATGTGGTTAAAGTTATTATGGAGCACAGTAATGAGAGGGGCCATGGAGCATTGTGATGACAAGTGTCATGGAGCATGGTGATGAAACGGACATGGAGCATTATAATGACAAGAGTTCTGGAGCCTTGTGATGACAAGGGCATGGAGCATTGTGATTACAGGGGTCATGGAGCAGTGTGATGACAAAGGCTTGGAGCACTGTGATGACAAGGTCCATGGAGCATTGTGATTACAGGGGTCATGGGGCATTGTGATGAGTGAGGTCATGGAGCATTAAGATGAAATGAGTCATGGAGCACTGTGATTACAGGGGCCATGGCGCATTGTGATGCCAAAGGCCATGGAGCATTATGATGACAGGTGTCATGGAACATTGAGATGAAACGGGTCATGGACCATTACGATGACAGGGGTCATGGAGAATTGTGATGACTGTGGCCATGGGGAATTTGGATGAAAGGCGTACTGGAGCATTGTGAGGAAATGTTTCATGGAGCATTGTGATGACAAGGGCCATGGAGCATCGTGATGACAGGGTTCATGGGGCATTGTGCAGAAAGCGTTCATGGAGCACTGCGATGAAAAGCACTATGGATCATTGTGATGACAAGGGCCATGGAGCATTGTGAATACAAGGGACATGGAGCCTTGTGATGACAAGGGTCATGGATCATTGTAAAAACAGGAATCATTTGGCATTGTGATGACAGGGTCATGAAGCATTTTTATGTAAGTTGCCATGGAGAATTGTGATGAACAGGATCATGTGAATTTGTAATGACAAGGGCCATGGAGCATTGTGATGAAACAAATCTTGGAGTATTTTGATGAAAGTTGTCATGGAGCATTGCGATGAAAAGCACCAAGGAACATTGTGATGACAAGGGCCATCGAGCATTGTGATGACAAGTGTCATGGAGTATTGTGATGACAGGTGTCATGGAGCACCTTGATGACAAATGCCATGGAGAATTGTGATGAGAGGTGGCATTGGGCATTGTGAAGAAAGGGGTCATGGAGTACTGTGATTACAGGGGCCTTGGAGCATTGTGATGACAATGACATGGAGAATAGTGATGACAGGCGTCATAGAGCATTGTGATGACAAGTGCCATTTAGCACTTTGATGACAGGGGTCATCAAGCATTGTGTTGACAGGGTCACGGAGCATTGTGATGACAAAGGCCATAGAGCATTGTGATGACAGGGGTCATGGAGCATTGTGATGACATGGACCATGAAGCATTGTGAACACAAGATTCATGGAGGATTGTGATGACACGGGCATGAAGCATGGTGATGACAACAGACCTGGAGCATTGTGATGACAAGGATATGGAGCATGGCGATGAAACGGACATGGAGCATTATAATGACAAGTGTTCTGGAGCCTTGTGATGACAAGGATATGGTGCATGGCGATGAAACGGACATGGAGCATTATAATGACAAGTGTTCTGGAGCCTTGTGATGACAAGAGCATGGAGCATTGTGATTACAGGGGCCATGGAGCTGTGTGATGACAAAGGCTTGGAGAACTGTGATGACAAGGGCCATGGAGCATTGTGATTACAGGGATCATGGGGGCATTGTGATGAGTGAGGTCATGGAGCATTTATGTGAAACGGGTCAAGGAGCACTGTGATTACAGGGGCCGTGGAACATTGCGATAACAAGTGACATGGAGAATAGTGATGACAGGTGTCATAGAGCATTGTGATGACAAGTTCTATTTAGCATTTTGATGACAGGGGTCATCAGTCATTGTGTTGACAGGGGTCACGGAGCATTGTGATTACAAGGGCAGGGAACCTTGTGGTGACCGTGGTCATGGAACATTTTGATGACAACTTTCATGGAACGTTGTGATGACAGGGGTCATGGAGCATTGTGTTGAAAGGGAACATGGAGCAGTGTGATTACAGGGTCCATGGAGCATTGTGAATACATAGGCCAGGGAACAATGTGATGACAGGGGTCATGTAGCGTTGTGATGACAGGGTCATGGAGCATTGTGATTACAGGGGTTATGGGGCACTGTGATGACGGGGGCATGGAGCATTGTGATGAAAATTGTCCTGGAGCATTGTGATGACAGCGGTCACAAAGAATTGGGATGAAAGGTATCATGCAGCATTGTGATGACAACGGTCATGGATCATTTTGATGACAGGGGTCATGGAACATTCTAATAACAAGGTTCATAAAGCATTTTGATGACAGGGGTCATGGAGCATTGTGTTGACACGGGCATGGAGCATTGTAATGATATTATATCTGGAGCATTGTGATGAAAAGGGGATGGAGCATTTTGATGACAGTCTCCAAGGAGCATTGTGCTGACAATGGCATGGAGCATTGTGATGAAAGGGGTACTGGAGCACTGTGAGGAAAGGAGTCATGGATCATTGTGTTGACACGGTCAAGGAACATTGCGATGACAAGCATTCTGGAGCATTGTGATGAAAGAGCATGGAGCATTGTGATGAAAGGTGACAAGGAGCATTGTGATGATATGGGCAGAGAACTTTGTGATGACATGGGTCATGGAGCATTGTGGTGAAAAGTGTCATGGAACATTGTACTGACAGGGATCATGGAGCTTTTTGGTAAGAGAGGCCTTGGAGATTTGTGATGGCAGGCGTCATGGGGCATTGTGATGACAGCGGTCTTGGAGCATTGTGATGAAAGGGGTCATGGAGCTCTATGATTAGAGGGGCCATGGAGCATTGTGAATACAAAGCCTATGGAGCATTGAGATGACAGGTTTCATGGAGCCTTTTGATGAAAGTGATCATGGATCATTGTGATGACAAGTGTCCTGGAACCTTGTGATGAAACGGTTCATGAAGCATTTTGATGACAGGGATCATGGCAAATTGTGATGACATCTGTCATGGGGCATTGTGATGACAGTGGTCCTCTAGAATTGTGATGAATGGTATCATGGAGCACTGTGATGACAGGGGCCATGGAACATTGTGATGACAAATGACGTGGAGGATTGTGATGACAAGTGTCATGGGGCATTTTGATGACATTGGCATGGAGCATTATGATGACAAGAGTTCTGGAGCATTTTGATGACAAGCGCATGGAGCATTGTGATGAGAGGCCCCAGGGAACATTGTGATGAAAAGGACAGGGAACATTGTGATGACTGGGTTAATGGAGCATTGTGATGAAGGGGCCATGGAGCATTGAGATGACAGGCGTCATGAGGCATGGTGATGACAGTGGTCATGGAGCATTGTGATGAAAGTGATCATGGTGCAATATGATAACAGGGGCCATGGAGCATTGTGATGACAGGTGTATTGGAGCATTGTGATGAAAGTCGTCATGGATCATTGTGATGACATGTGCCCTGGAACACTGTGATGACATGGTTCATCGAGTATTGTGATGACAAGGGTCATAGCAAATTGTGATGACAGGTGTCATGGGGCATTGTGATGACATTGATCATCTAGGAATTGTGATGAAAGGTATCATGGAGCACTGTGATGACTGGGGGCATGAAGCATTGTTATGAAAATTGTCCTGGATTATTGTGGTGACAGCAGTCATGGAGAATTGTGATGACAGGGATTATGCAGCATTGTGTTGACAAGGGTATGGACTATTGTGATGATAAAGGTCGTGGAGCAATGTGATGAAAGTTTTCATGGAACATCGTGATGAAAAGTGCCTGGGAGCATTGTGACGATAAAGGCCATGGAGCATTGTGATGACAAGTGTCATGGTGCATTGTAATGAAAGGTTTCATTGTGCACTGTGATGACAAGGGTATGGAGTATTGTGATGAAACTGGTCCTGGAGCATTGTGATAACAAACTCCATGGAGCATTTTGATGACAGGCATCATGGAGCATTGTGAAGAAAGGGGCCATGGGGAATTGTAATGACAATAGAGAAATGTGATAAAAATTGTCAGCGATCATAGTGATTAAAGTGGTCATTGAGAATTGTGATGAAAAGCGACATAGAGCATTGTGATGACAAAGGTCATGGAGAATTGTGATGAGCAGGGTCATGTAGGATTGTGATGCCACGGTCATGGAACATTGTGTTGAAAAGAATTCTGCAGCATTGTGAGGAAAAAGGCATGGAGCATTGTGATTATAGGGGACATGGAGCATTGTGATGACATGGGCAGGGAACACTGTGATGACAGGTGCTATGGAGCAATGTGATGACAAGTGTCATGGAGCATTGTGATGAGAGGTGCCTTGGAGAATTGTGATGACAGGCCTCATGGGGCATTGAGATGACAGTCGTCATGGAGCGTTATGATGAAAGGTGTTATGGAGCACTGTGATTACAGGGGCCAGGGAGCATTGTGAACACAAAGGCCATGGAGCATTGAGATGACAGTGGTCATGGAGCATTGTGATGAAAGTGGTCATGGATCATTGTGATGACAAGTGTCCTGGGACCCTGTGATGACATGGTTCATGGAGCATTGTGATGACAATGGTAATGGCGAATTGTGATGACAATGTCATGAGGCATTGTGATGGCAGTGGTCATCTAGGAATGTGGTTAAAGTTATTATGGAGCACAGTAATGAGAGGGGCCATGGAGCATTGTGATGACAAGTGTCATGGAGCATGGTGATGAAACGGACATGGAGCATTATAATGACAAGAGTTCTGGAGCCTTGTGATGACAAGGGCATGGAGCATTGTGATTACAGGGGTCATGGAGCAGTGTGATGACAAAGGCTTGGAGCACTGTGATGACAAGGTCCATGGAGCATTGTGATTACAGGGGTCATGGGGCATTGTGATGAGTGAGGTCATGGAGCATTAAGATGAAATGAGTCATGGAGCACTGTGATTACAGGGGCCATGGCGCATTGTGATGCCAAAGGCCATGGAGCATTATGATGACAGGTGTCATGGAACATTGAGATGAAACGGGTCATGGACCATTACGATGACAGGGGTCATGGAGAATTGTGATGACTGTGGCCATGGGGAATTTGGATGAAAGGCGTACTGGAGCATTGTGAGGAAATGTTTCATGGAGCATTGTGATGACAAGGGCCATGGAGCATCGTGATGACAGGGTTCATGGGGCATTGTGCAGAAAGCGTTCATGGAGCACTGCGATGAAAAGCACTATGGATCATTGTGATGACAAGGGCCATGGAGCATTGTGAATACAAGGGACATGGAGCCTTGTGATGACAAGGGTCATGGATCATTGTAAAAACAGGAATCATTTGGCATTGTGATGACAGGGTCATGAAGCATTTTTATGTAAGTTGCCATGGAGAATTGTGATGAACAGGATCATGTGAATTTGTAATGACAAGGGCCATGGAGCATTGTGATGAAACAAATCTTGGAGTATTTTGATGAAAGTTGTCATGGAGCATTGCGATGAAAAGCACCAAGGAACATTGTGATGACAAGGGCCATCGAGCATTGTGATGACAAGTGTCATGGAGTATTGTGATGACAGGTGTCATGGAGCACCTTGATGACAAATGCCATGGAGAATTGTGATGAGAGGTGGCATTGGGCATTGTGAAGAAAGGGGTCATGGAGTACTGTGATTACAGGGGCCTTGGAGCATTGTGATGACAAGTGACATGGAGAATAGTGATGACAGGCGTCATAGAGCATTGTGATGACAAGTGCCATTTAGCACTTTGATGACAGGGGTCATCAAGCATTGTGTTGACAGGGTCACGGAGCATTGTGATGACAAAGGCCATAGAGCATTGTGATGACAGGGGTCATGGAGCATTGTGATGACATGGACCATGAAGCATTGTGAACACAAGATTCATGGAGGATTGTGATGACACGGGCATGAAGCATGGTGATGACAACAGACCTGGAGCATTGTGATGACAAGGATATGGAGCATGGCGATGAAACGGACATGGAGCATTATAATGACAAGTGTTCTGGAGCCTTGTGATGACAAGGATATGGTGCATGGCGATGAAACGGACATGGAGCATTATAATGACAAGTGTTCTGGAGCCTTGTGATGACAAAGAGCATGGAGCATTGTGATTACAGGGGCCATGGAGCTGTGTGATGACAAAGGCTTGGAGAACTGTGATGACAAGGGCCATGGAGCATTGTGATTACAGGGATCATGGGGCATTGTGATGAGTGAGGTCATGGAGCATTTATGTGAAACGGGTCAAGGAGCACTGTGATTACAGGGGCCGTGGAACATTGCGATAACAAGTGACATGGAGAATAGTGATGACAGGTGTCATAGAGCATTGTGATGACAAGTTCTATTTAGCATTTTGATGACAGGGGTCATCAGTCATTGTGTTGACAGGGGTCACGGAGCATTGTGATTACAAGGGCAGGGAACCTTGTGGTGACCGTGGTCATGGAACATTTTGATGACAACTTTCATGGAACGTTGTGATGACAGGGGTCATGGAGCATTGTGTTGAAAGGGAACATGGAGCAGTGTGATTACAGGGTCCATGGAGCATTGTGAATACATAGGCCAGGGAACAATGTGATGACAGGGGTCATGTAGCGTTGTGATGACAGGGTCATGGAGCATTGTGATTACAGGGGTTATGGGGCACTGTGATGACGGGGGCATGGAGCATTGTGATGAAAATTGTCCTGGAGCATTGTGATGACAGCGGTCACAAAGAATTGGGATGAAAGGTATCATGCAGCATTGTGATGACAACGGTCATGGATCATTTTGATGACAGGGGTCATGGAACATTCTAATAACAAGGTTCATAAAGCATTTTGATGACAGGGGTCATGGAGCATTGTGTTGACACGGGCATGGAGCATTGTAATGATATTATATCTGGAGCATTGTGATGAAAAGGGGATGGAGCATTTTGATGACAGTCTCCAAGGAGCATTGTGCTGACAATGGCATGGAGCATTGTGATGAAAGGGGTACTGGAGCACTGTGAGGAAAGGAGTCATGGATCATTGTGTTGACACGGTCAAGGAACATTGCGATGACAAGCATTCTGGAGCATTGTGATGAAAGAGCATGGAGCATTGTGATGAAAGGTGACAAGGAGCATTGTGATGATATGGGCAGAGAACTTTGTGATGACATGGGTCATGGAGCATTGTGGTGAAAAGTGTCATGGAACATTGTACTGACAGGGATCATGGAGCTTTTTGGTAAGAGAGGCCTTGGAGATTTGTGATGGCAGGCGTCATGGGGCATTGTGATGACAGCGGTCTTGGAGCATTGTGATGAAAGGGGTCATGGAGCTCTATGATTAGAGGGGCCATGGAGCATTGTGAATACAAAGCCTATGGAGCATTGAGATGACAGGTTTCATGGAGCCTTTTGATGAAAGTGATCATGGATCATTGTGATGACAAGTGTCCTGGAACCTTGTGATGAAACGGTTCATGAAGCATTTTGATGACAGGGATCATGGCAAATTGTGATGACATCTGTCATGGGGCATTGTGATGACAGTGGTCCTCTAGAATTGTGATGAATGGTATCATGGAGCACTGTGATGACAGGGGCCATGGAACATTGTGATGACAAATGACGTGGAGGATTGTGATGACAAGTGTCATGGGGCATTTTGATGACATTGGCATGGAGCATTATGATGACAAGAGTTCTGGAGCATTTTGATGACAAGCGCATGGAGCATTGTGATGAGAGGCCCCAGGGAACATTGTGATGAAAAGGACAGGGAACATTGTGATGACTGGGTTAATGGAGCATTGTGATGAAGGGGCCATGGAGCATTGAGATGACAGGCGTCATGAGGCATGGTGATGACAGTGGTCATGGAGCATTGTGATGAAAGTGATCATGGTGCAATATGATAACAGGGGCCATGGAGCATTGTGATGACAGGTGTATTGGAGCATTGTGATGAAAGTCGTCATGGATCATTGTGATGACATGTGCCCTGGAACACTGTGATGACATGGTTCATCGAGTATTGTGATGACAAGGGTCATAGCAAATTGTGATGACAGGTGTCATGGGGCATTGTGATGACATTGATCATCTAGGAATTGTGATGAAAGGTATCATGGAGCACTGTGATGACTGGGGGCATGAAGCATTGTTATGAAAATTGTCCTGGATTATTGTGGTGACAGCAGTCATGGAGAATTGTGATGACAGGGATTATGCAGCATTGTGTTGACAAGGGTATGGACTATTGTGATGATAAAGGTCGTGGAGCAATGTGATGAAAGTTTTCATGGAACATCGTGATGAAAAGTGCCTGGGAGCATTGTGACGATAAAGGCCATGGAGCATTGTGATGACAAGTGTCATGGTGCATTGTAATGAAAGGTTTCATTGTGCACTGTGATGACAAGGGTATGGAGTATTGTGATGAAACTGGTCCTGGAGCATTGTGATAACAAACTCCATGGAGCATTTTGATGACAGGCATCATGGAGCATTGTGAAGAAAGGGGCCATGGGGAATTGTAATGACAATAGAGAAATGTGATAAAAATTGTCAGCGATCATAGTGATTAAAGTGGTCATTGAGAATTGTGATGAAAAGCGACATAGAGCATTGTGATGACAAAGGTCATGGAGAATTGTGATGAGCAGGGTCATGTAGGATTGTGATGCCACGGTCATGGAACATTGTGTTGAAAAGAATTCTGCAGCATTGTGAGGAAAAAGGCATGGAGCATTGTGATTATAGGGGACATGGAGCATTGTGATGACATGGGCAGGGAACACTGTGATGACAGGTGTTATGGAGCAATGTGATGACAAGTGTCATGGAGCATTGTGATGAGAGGTGCCTTGGAGAATTGTGATGACAGGCCTCATGGGGCATTGAGATGACAGTCGTCATGGAGCGTTATGATGAAAGGTGTTATGGAGCACTGTGATTACAGGGGCCAGGGAGCATTGTGAACACAAAGGCCATGGAGCATTGAGATGACAGTGGTCATGGAGCATTGTGATGAAAGTGGTCATGGATCATTGTGATGACAAGTGTCCTGGGACCCTGTGATGACATGGTTCATGGAGCATTGTGATGACAATGGTAATGGCGAATTGTGATGACAATGTCATGAGGCATTGTGATGGCAGTGGTCATCTAGGAATGTGGTTAAAGTTATTATGGAGCACAGTAATGAGAGGGGCCATGGAGCATTGTGATGACAAGTGTCATGGAGCATGGTGATGAAACGGACATGGAGCATTATAATGACAAGAGTTCTGGAGCCTTGTGATGACAAGGGCATGGAGCATTGTGATTACAGGGGTCATGGAGCAGTGTGATGACAAAGGCTTGGAGCACTGTGATGACAAGGTCCATGGAGCATTGTGATTACAGGGGTCATGGGGCATTGTGATGAGTGAGGTCATGGAGCATTAAGATGAAATGAGTCATGGAGCACTGTGATTACAGGGGCCATGGCGCATTGTGATGCCAAAGGCCATGGAGCATTATGATGACAGGTGTCATGGAACATTGAGATGAAACGGGTCATGGACCATTACGATGACAGGGGTCATGGAGAATTGTGATGACTGTGGCCATGGGGAATTTGGATGAAAGGCGTACTGGAGCATTGTGAGGAAATGTTTCATGGAGCATTGTGATGACAAGGGCCATGGAGCATCGTGATGACAGGGTTCATGGGGCATTGTGCAGAAAGCGTTCATGGAGCACTGCGATGAAAAGCACTATGGATCATTGTGATGACAAGGGCCATGGAGCATTGTGAATACAAGGGACATGGAGCCTTGTGATGACAAGGGTCATGGATCATTGTAAAAACAGGAATCATTTGGCATTGTGATGACAGGGTCATGAAGCATTTTTATGTAAGTTGCCATGGAGAATTGTGATGAACAGGATCATGTGAATTTGTAATGACAAGGGCCATGGAGCATTGTGATGAAACAAATCTTGGAGTATTTTGATGAAAGTTGTCATGGAGCATTGCGATGAAAAGCACCAAGGAACATTGTGATGACAAGGGCCATCGAGCATTGTGATGACAAGTGTCATGGAGTATTGTGATGACAGGTGTCATGGAGCACCTTGATGACAAATGCCATGGAGAATTGTGATGAGAGGTGGCATTGGGCATTGTGAAGAAAGGGGTCATGGAGTACTGTGATTACAGGGGCCTTGGAGCATTGTGATGACAAGTGACATGGAGAATAGTGATGACAGGCGTCATAGAGCATTGTGATGACAAGTGCCATTTAGCACTTTGATGACAGGGGTCATCAAGCATTGTGTTGACAGGGTCACGGAGCATTGTGATGACAAAGGCCATAGAGCATTGTGATGACAGGGGTCATGGAGCATTGTGATGACATGGACCATGAAGCATTGTGAACACAAGATTCATGGAGGATTGTGATGACACGGGCATGAAGCATGGTGATGACAACAGACCTGGAGCATTGTGATGACAAGGATATGGAGCATGGCGATGAAACGGACATGGAGCATTATAATGACAAGTGTTCTGGAGCCTTGTGATGACAAGGATATGGTGCATGGCGATGAAACGGACATGGAGCATTATAATGACAAGTGTTCTGGAGCCTTGTGATGACAAGAGCATGGAGCATTGTGATTACAGGGGCCATGGAGCTGTGTGATGACAAAGGCTTGGAGAACTGTGATGACAAGGGCCATGGAGCATTGTGATTACAGGGATCATGGGGGCATTGTGATGAGTGAGGTCATGGAGCATTTATGTGAAACGGGTCAAGGAGCACTGTGATTACAGGGGCCGTGGAACATTGCGATAACAAGTGACATGGAGAATAGTGATGACAGGTGTCATAGAGCATTGTGATGACAAGTTCTATTTAGCATTTTGATGACAGGGGTCATCAGTCATTGTGTTGACAGGGGTCACGGAGCATTGTGATTACAAGGGCAGGGAACCTTGTGGTGACCGTGGTCATGGAACATTTTGATGACAACTTTCATGGAACGTTGTGATGACAGGGGTCATGGAGCATTGTGTTGAAAGGGAACATGGAGCAGTGTGATTACAGGGTCCATGGAGCATTGTGAATACATAGGCCAGGGAACAATGTGATGACAGGGGTCATGTAGCGTTGTGATGACAGGGTCATGGAGCATTGTGATTACAGGGGTTATGGGGCACTGTGATGACGGGGGCATGGAGCATTGTGATGAAAATTGTCCTGGAGCATTGTGATGACAGCGGTCACAAAGAATTGGGATGAAAGGTATCATGCAGCATTGTGATGACAACGGTCATGGATCATTTTGATGACAGGGGTCATGGAACATTCTAATAACAAGGTTCATAAAGCATTTTGATGACAGGGGTCATGGAGCATTGTGTTGACACGGGCATGGAGCATTGTAATGATATTATATCTGGAGCATTGTGATGAAAAGGGGATGGAGCATTTTGATGACAGTCTCCAAGGAGCATTGTGCTGACAATGGCATGGAGCATTGTGATGAAAGGGGTACTGGAGCACTGTGAGGAAAGGAGTCATGGATCATTGTGTTGACACGGTCAAGGAACATTGCGATGACAAGCATTCTGGAGCATTGTGATGAAAGAGCATGGAGCATTGTGATGAAAGGTGACAAGGAGCATTGTGATGATATGGGCAGAGAACTTTGTGATGACATGGGTCATGGAGCATTGTGGTGAAAAGTGTCATGGAACATTGTACTGACAGGGATCATGGAGCTTTTTGGTAAGAGAGGCCTTGGAGATTTGTGATGGCAGGCGTCATGGGGCATTGTGATGACAGCGGTCTTGGAGCATTGTGATGAAAGGGGTCATGGAGCTCTATGATTAGAGGGGCCATGGAGCATTGTGAATACAAAGCCTATGGAGCATTGAGATGACAGGTTTCATGGAGCCTTTTGATGAAAGTGATCATGGATCATTGTGATGACAAGTGTCCTGGAACCTTGTGATGAAACGGTTCATGAAGCATTTTGATGACAGGGATCATGGCAAATTGTGATGACATCTGTCATGGGGCATTGTGATGACAGTGGTCCTCTAGAATTGTGATGAATGGTATCATGGAGCACTGTGATGACAGGGGCCATGGAACATTGTGATGACAAATGACGTGGAGGATTGTGATGACAAGTGTCATGGGGCATTTTGATGACATTGGCATGGAGCATTATGATGACAAGAGTTCTGGAGCATTTTGATGACAAGCGCATGGAGCATTGTGATGAGAGGCCCCAGGGAACATTGTGATGAAAAGGACAGGGAACATTGTGATGACTGGGTTAATGGAGCATTGTGATGAAGGGGCCATGGAGCATTGAGATGACAGGCGTCATGAGGCATGGTGATGACAGTGGTCATGGAGCATTGTGATGAAAGTGATCATGGTGCAATATGATAACAGGGGCCATGGAGCATTGTGATGACAGGTGTATTGGAGCATTGTGATGAAAGTCGTCATGGATCATTGTGATGACATGTGCCCTGGAACACTGTGATGACATGGTTCATCGAGTATTGTGATGACAAGGGTCATAGCAAATTGTGATGACAGGTGTCATGGGGCATTGTGATGACATTGATCATCTAGGAATTGTGATGAAAGGTATCATGGAGCACTGTGATGACTGGGGGCATGAAGCATTGTTATGAAAATTGTCCTGGATTATTGTGGTGACAGCAGTCATGGAGAATTGTGATGACAGGGATTATGCAGCATTGTGTTGACAAGGGTATGGACTATTGTGATGATAAAGGTCGTGGAGCAATGTGATGAAAGTTTTCATGGAACATCGTGATGAAAAGTGCCTGGGAGCATTGTGACGATAAAGGCCATGGAGCATTGTGATGACAAGTGTCATGGTGCATTGTAATGAAAGGTTTCATTGTGCACTGTGATGACAAGGGTATGGAGTATTGTGATGAAACTGGTCCTGGAGCATTGTGATAACAAACTCCATGGAGCATTTTGATGACAGGCATCATGGAGCATTGTGAAGAAAGGGGCCATGGGGAATTGTAATGACAATAGAGAAATGTGATAAAAATTGTCAGCGATCATAGTGATTAAAGTGGTTATTGAGAATTGTGATGAAAAGCGACATAGAGCATTGTGATGACAAAGGTCATGGAGAATTGTGATGAGCAGGGTCATGTAGGATTGTGATGCCACGGTCATGGAACATTGTGTTGAAAAGAATTCTGCAGCATTGTGAGGAAAAAGGCATGGAGCATTGTGATTATAGGGGACATGGAGCATTGTGATGACATGGGCAGGGAACACTGTGATGACAGGTGTTATGGAGCAATGTGATGACAAGTGTCATGGAGCATTGTGATGAGAGGTGCCTTGGAGAATTGTGATGACAGGCCTCATGGGGCATTGAGATGACAGTCGTCATGGAGCGTTATGATGAAAGGTGTTATGGAGCACTGTGATTACAGGGGCCAGGGAGCATTGTGAACACAAAGGCCATGGAGCATTGAGATGACAGTGGTCATGGAGCATTGTGATGAAAGTGGTCATGGATCATTGTGATGACAAGTGTCCTGGGACCCTGTGATGACATGGTTCATGGAGCATTGTGATGACAATGGTAATGGCGAATTGTGATGACAATGTCATGAGGCATTGTGATGGCAGTGGTCATCTAGGAATGTGGTTAAAGTTATTATGGAGCACAGTAATGAGAGGGGCCATGGAGCATTGTGATGACAAGTGTCATGGAGCATGGTGATGAAACGGACATGGAGCATTATAATGACAAGAGTTCTGGAGCCTTGTGATGACAAGGGCATGGAGCATTGTGATTACAGGGGTCATGGAGCAGTGTGATGACAAAGGCTTGGAGCACTGTGATGACAAGGTCCATGGAGCATTGTGATTACAGGGGTCATGGGGCATTGTGATGAGTGAGGTCATGGAGCATTAAGATGAAATGAGTCATGGAGCACTGTGATTACAGGGGCCATGGCGCATTGTGATGCCAAAGGCCATGGAGCATTATGATGACAGGTGTCATGGAACATTGAGATGAAACGGGTCATGGACCATTACGATGACAGGGGTCATGGAGAATTGTGATGACTGTGGCCATGGGGAATTTGGATGAAAGGCGTACTGGAGCATTGTGAGGAAATGTTTCATGGAGCATTGTGATGACAAGGGCCATGGAGCATCGTGATGACAGGGTTCATGGGGCATTGTGCAGAAAGCGTTCATGGAGCACTGCGATGAAAAGCACTATGGATCATTGTGATGACAAGGGCCATGGAGCATTGTGAATACAAGGGACATGGAGCCTTGTGATGACAAGGGTCATGGATCATTGTAAAAACAGGAATCATTTGGCATTGTGATGACAGGGTCATGAAGCATTTTTATGTAAGTTGCCATGGAGAATTGTGATGAACAGGATCATGTGAATTTGTAATGACAAGGGCCATGGAGCATTGTGATGAAACAAATCTTGGAGTATTTTGATGAAAGTTGTCATGGAGCATTGCGATGAAAAGCACCAAGGAACATTGTGATGACAAGGGCCATCGAGCATTGTGATGACAAGTGTCATGGAGTATTGTGATGACAGGTGTCATGGAGCACCTTGATGACAAATGCCATGGAGAATTGTGATGAGAGGTGGCATTGGGCATTGTGAAGAAAGGGGTCATGGAGTACTGTGATTACAGGGGCCTTGGAGCATTGTGATGACAAGTGACATGGAGAATAGTGATGACAGGCGTCATAGAGCATTGTGATGACAAGTGCCATTTAGCACTTTGATGACAGGGGTCATCAAGCATTGTGTTGACAGGGTCACGGAGCATTGTGATGACAAAGGCCATAGAGCATTGTGATGACAGGGGTCATGGAGCATTGTGATGACATGGACCATGAAGCATTGTGAACACAAGATTCATGGAGGATTGTGATGACACGGGCATGAAGCATGGTGATGACAACAGACCTGGAGCATTGTGATGACAAGGATATGGAGCATGGCGATGAAACGGACATGGAGCATTATAATGACAAGTGTTCTGGAGCCTTGTGATGACAAGGATATGGTGCATGGCGATGAAACGGACATGGAGCATTATAATGACAAGTGTTCTGGAGCCTTGTGATGACAAGAGCATGGAGCATTGTGATTACAGGGGCCATTGAGCTGTGTGATGACAAAGGCTTGGAGAACTGTGATGACAAGGGCCATGGAGCATTGTGATTACAGGGATCATGGGGGCATTGTGATGAGTGAGGTCATGGAGCATTTATGTGAAACGGGTCAAGGAGCACTGTGATTACAGGGGCCGTGGAACATTGCGATAACAAGTGACATGGAGAATAGTGATGACAGGTGTCATAGAGCATTGTGATGACAAGTTCTATTTAGCATTTTGATGACAGGGGTCATCAGTCATTGTGTTGACAGGGGTCACGGAGCATTGTGATTACAAGGGCAGGGAACCTTGTGGTGACCGTGGTCATGGAACATTTTGATGACAACTTTCATGGAACGTTGTGATGACAGGGGTCATGGAGCATTGTGTTGAAAGGGAACATGGAGCAGTGTGATTACAGGGTCCATGGAGCATTGTGAATACATAGGCCAGGGAACAATGTGATGACAGGGGTCATGTAGCGTTGTGATGACAGGGTCATGGAGCATTGTGATTACAGGGGTTATGGGGCACTGTGATGACGGGGGCATGGAGCATTGTGATGAAAATTGTCCTGGAGCATTGTGATGACAGCGGTCACAAAGAATTGGGATGAAAGGTATCATGCAGCATTGTGATGACAACGGTCATGGATCATTTTGATGACAGGGGTCATGGAACATTCTAATAACAAGGTTCATAAAGCATTTTGATGACAGGGGTCATGGAGCATTGTGTTGACACGGGCATGGAGCATTGTAATGATATTATATCTGGAGCATTGTGATGAAAAGGGGATGGAGCATTTTGATGACAGTCTCCAAGGAGCATTGTGCTGACAATGGCATGGAGCATTGTGATGAAAGGGGTACTGGAGCACTGTGAGGAAAGGAGTCATGGATCATTGTGTTGACACGGTCAAGGAACATTGCGATGACAAGCATTCTGGAGCATTGTGATGAAAGAGCATGGAGCATTGTGATGAAAGGTGACAAGGAGCATTGTGATGATATGGGCAGAGAACTTTGTGATGACATGGGTCATGGAGCATTGTGGTGAAAAGTGTCATGGAACATTGTACTGACAGGGATCATGGAGCTTTTTGGTAAGAGAGGCCTTGGAGATTTGTGATGGCAGGCGTCATGGGGCATTGTGATGACAGCGGTCTTGGAGCATTGTGATGAAAGGGGTCATGGAGCTCTATGATTAGAGGGGCCATGGAGCATTGTGAATACAAAGCCTATGGAGCATTGAGATGACAGGTTTCATGGAGCCTTTTGATGAAAGTGATCATGGATCATTGTGATGACAAGTGTCCTGGAACCTTGTGATGAAACGGTTCATGAAGCATTTTGATGACAGGGATCATGGCAAATTGTGATGACATCTGTCATGGGGCATTGTGATGACAGTGGTCCTCTAGAATTGTGATGAATGGTATCATGGAGCACTGTGATGACAGGGGCCATGGAACATTGTGATGACAAATGACGTGGAGGATTGTGATGACAAGTGTCATGGGGCATTTTGATGACATTGGCATGGAGCATTATGATGACAAGAGTTCTGGAGCATTTTGATGACAAGCGCATGGAGCATTGTGATGAGAGGCCCCAGGGAACATTGTGATGAAAAGGACAGGGAACATTGTGATGACTGGGTTAATGGAGCATTGTGATGAAGGGGCCATGGAGCATTGAGATGACAGGCGTCATGAGGCATGGTGATGACAGTGGTCATGGAGCATTGTGATGAAAGTGATCATGGAGCAATATGATAACAGGGGCCATGGAGCATTGTGATGACAGGTGTATTGGAGCATTGTGATGAAAGTCGTCATGGATCATTGTGATGACATGTGCCCTGGAACACTGTGATGACATGGTTCATCGAGTATTGTGATGACAAGGGTCATAGCAAATTGTGATGACAGGTGTCATGGGGCATTGTGATGACATTGATCATCTAGGAATTGTGATGAAAGGTATCATGGAGCACTGTGATGACTGGGGGCATGAAGCATTGTTATGAAAATTGTCCTGGATTATTGTGGTGACAGCAGTCATGGAGAATTGTGATGACAGGGATTATGCAGCATTGTGTTGACAAGGGTATGGACTATTGTGATGATAAAGGTCGTGGAGCAATGTGATGAAAGTTTTCATGGAACATCGTGATGAAAAGTGCCTGGGAGCATTGTGACGATAAAGGCCATGGAGCATTGTGATGACAAGTGTCATGGTGCATTGTAATGAAAGGTTTCATTGTGCACTGTGATGACAAGGGTATGGAGTATTGTGATGAAACTGGTCCTGGAGCATTGTGATAACAAACTCCATGGAGCATTTTGATGACAGGCATCATGGAGCATTGTGAAGAAAGGGGCCATGGGGAATTGTAATGACAATAGAGAAATGTGATAAAAATTGTCAGCGATCATAGTGATTAAAGTGGTTATTGAGAATTGTGATGAAAAGCGACATAGAGCATTGTGATGACAAAGGTCATGGAGAATTGTGATGAGCAGGGTCATGTAGGATTGTGATGCCACGGTCATGGAACATTGTGTTGAAAAGAATTCTGCAGCATTGTGAGGAAAAAGGCATGGAGCATTGTGATTATAGGGGACATGGAGCATTGTGATGACATGGGCAGGGAACACTGTGATGACAGGTGTTATGGAGCAATGTGATGACAAGTGTCATGGAGCATTGTGATGAGAGGTGCCTTGGAGAATTGTGATGACAGGCCTCATGGGGCATTGAGATGACAGTCGTCATGGAGCGTTATGATGAAAGGTGTTATGGAGCACTGTGATTACAGGGGCCAGGGAGCATTGTGAACACAAAGGCCATGGAGCATTGAGATGACAGTGGTCATGGAGCATTGTGATGAAAGTGGTCATGGATCATTGTGATGACAAGTGTCCTGGGACCCTGTGATGACATGGTTCATGGAGCATTGTGATGACAATGGTAATGGCGAATTGTGATGACAATGTCATGAGGCATTGTGATGGCAGTGGTCATCTAGGAATGTGGTTAAAGTTATTATGGAGCACAGTAATGAGAGGGGCCATGGAGCATTGTGATGACAAGTGTCATGGAGCATGGTGATGAAACGGACATGGAGCATTATAATGACAAGAGTTCTGGAGCCTTGTGATGACAAGGGCATGGAGCATTGTGATTACAGGGGTCATGGAGCAGTGTGATGACAAAGGCTTGGAGCACTGTGATGACAAGGTCCATGGAGCATTGTGATTACAGGGGTCATGGGGCATTGTGATGAGTGAGGTCATGGAGCATTAAGATGAAATGAGTCATGGAGCACTGTGATTACAGGGGCCATGGCGCATTGTGATGCCAAAGGCCATGGAGCATTATGATGACAGGTGTCATGGAACATTGAGATGAAACGGGTCATGGACCATTACGATGACAGGGGTCATGGAGAATTGTGATGACTGTGGCCATGGGGAATTTGGATGAAAGGCGTACTGGAGCATTGTGAGGAAATGTTTCATGGAGCATTGTGATGACAAGGGCCATGGAGCATCGTGATGACAGGGTTCATGGGGCATTGTGCAGAAAGCGTTCATGGAGCACTGCGATGAAAAGCACTATGGATCATTGTGATGACAAGGGCCATGGAGCATTGTGAATACAAGGGACATGGAGCCTTGTGATGACAAGGGTCATGGATCATTGTAAAAACAGGAATCATTTGGCATTGTGATGACAGGGTCATGAAGCATTTTTATGTAAGTTGCCATGGAGAATTGTGATGAACAGGATCATGTGAATTTGTAATGACAAGGGCCATGGAGCATTGTGATGAAACAAATCTTGGAGTATTTTGATGAAAGTTGTCATGGAGCATTGCGATGAAAAGCACCAAGGAACATTGTGATGACAAGGGCCATCGAGCATTGTGATGACAAGTGTCATGGAGTATTGTGATGACAGGTGTCATGGAGCACCTTGATGACAAATGCCATGGAGAATTGTGATGAGAGGTGGCATTGGGCATTGTGAAGAAAGGGGTCATGGAGTACTGTGATTACAGGGGCCTTGGAGCATTGTGATGACAAGTGACATGGAGAATAGTGATGACAGGCGTCATAGAGCATTGTGATGACAAGTGCCATTTAGCACTTTGATGACAGGGGTCATCAAGCATTGTGTTGACAGGGTCACGGAGCATTGTGATGACAAAGGCCATAGAGCATTGTGATGACAGGGGTCATGGAGCATTGTGATGACATGGACCATGAAGCATTGTGAACACAAGATTCATGGAGGATTGTGATGACACGGGCATGAAGCATGGTGATGACAACAGACCTGGAGCATTGTGATGACAAGGATATGGAGCATGGCGATGAAACGGACATGGAGCATTATAATGACAAGTGTTCTGGAGCCTTGTGATGACAAGGATATGGTGCATGGCGATGAAACGGACATGGAGCATTATAATGACAAGTGTTCTGGAGCCTTGTGATGACAAGAGCATGGAGCATTGTGATTACAGGGGCCATGGAGCTGTGTGATGACAAAGGCTTGGAGAACTGTGATGACAAGGGCCATGGAGCATTGTGATTACAGGGATCATGGGGCATTGTGATGAGTGAGGTCATGGAGCATTTATGTGAAACGGGTCAAGGAGCACTGTGATTACAGGGGCCGTGGAACATTGCGATAACAAGTGACATGGAGAATAGTGATGACAGGTGTCATAGAGCATTGTGATGACAAGTTCTATTTAGCATTTTGATGACAGGGGTCATCAGTCATTGTGTTGACAGGGGTCACGGAGCATTGTGATTACAAGGGCAGGGAACCTTGTGGTGACCGTGGTCATGGAACATTTTGATGACAACTTTCATGGAACGTTGTGATGACAGGGGTCATGGAGCATTGTGTTGAAAGGGAACATGGAGCAGTGTGATTACAGGGTCCATGGAGCATTGTGAATACATAGGCCAGGGAACAATGTGATGACAGGGGTCATGTAGCGTTGTGATGACAGGGTCATGGAGCATTGTGATTACAGGGGTTATGGGGCACTGTGATGACGGGGGCATGGAGCATTGTGATGAAAATTGTCCTGGAGCATTGTGATGACAGCGGTCACAAAGAATTGGGATGAAAGGTATCATGCAGCATTGTGATGACAACGGTCATGGATCATTTTGATGACAGGGGTCATGGAACATTCTAATAACAAGGTTCATAAAGCATTTTGATGACAGGGGTCATGGAGCATTGTGTTGACACGGGCATGGAGCATTGTAATGATATTATATCTGGAGCATTGTGATGAAAAGGGGATGGAGCATTTTGATGACAGTCTCCAAGGAGCATTGTGCTGACAATGGCATGGAGCATTGTGATGAAAGGGGTACTGGAGCACTGTGAGGAAAGGAGTCATGGATCATTGTGTTGACACGGTCAAGGAACATTGCGATGACAAGCATTCTGGAGCATTGTGATGAAAGAGCATGGAGCATTGTGATGAAAGGTGACAAGGAGCATTGTGATGATATGGGCAGAGAACTTTGTGATGACATGGGTCATGGAGCATTGTGGTGAAAAGTGTCATGGAACATTGTACTGACAGGGATCATGGAGCTTTTTGGTAAGAGAGGCCTTGGAGATTTGTGATGGCAGGCGTCATGGGGCATTGTGATGACAGCGGTCTTGGAGCATTGTGATGAAAGGGGTCATGGAGCTCTATGATTAGAGGGGCCATGGAGCATTGTGAATACAAAGCCTATGGAGCATTGAGATGACAGGTTTCATGGAGCCTTTTGATGAAAGTGATCATGGATCATTGTGATGACAAGTGTCCTGGAACCTTGTGATGAAACGGTTCATGAAGCATTTTGATGACAGGGATCATGGCAAATTGTGATGACATCTGTCATGGGGCATTGTGATGACAGTGGTCCTCTAGAATTGTGATGAATGGTATCATGGAGCACTGTGATGACAGGGGCCATGGAACATTGTGATGACAAATGACGTGGAGGATTGTGATGACAAGTGTCATGGGGCATTTTGATGACATTGGCATGGAGCATTATGATGACAAGAGTTCTGGAGCATTTTGATGACAAGCGCATGGAGCATTGTGATGAGAGGCCCCAGGGAACATTGTGATGAAAAGGACAGGGAACATTGTGAAGACTGGGTTAATGGAGCATTGTGATGAAGGGGCCATGGAGCATTGAGATGACAGGCGTCATGAGGCATGGTGATGACAGTGGTCATGGAGCATTGTGATGAAAGTGATCATGGAGCAATATGATAACAGGGGCCATGGAGCATTGTGATGACAGGTGTATTGGAGCATTGTGATGAAAGTCGTCATGGATCATTGTGATGACATGTGCCCTGGAACACTGTGATGACATGGTTCATCGAGTATTGTGATGACAAGGGTCATAACAAATTGTGATGACAGGTGTCATGGGGCATTGTGATGACATTGATCATCTAGGAATTGTGATGAAAGGTATCATGGAGCACTGTGATGACTGGGGGCATGAAGCATTGTTATGAAAATTGTCCTGGATTATTGTGGTGACAGCAGTCATGGAGAATTGTGATGACAGGGATTATGCAGCATTGTGTTGACAAGGGTATGGACTATTGTGATGATAATGGTCGTGGAGCAATGTGATGAAAGTTTTCATGGAACATCGTGATGAAAAGTGCCTGGGAGCATTGTAACGATAAAGGCCATGGAGCATTGTGATGACAAGTGTCATGGAGCATTGTAATGAAAGGTTTCATTGTGCACTGTGATGACAAGGGTATGGAGTATTGTGATGAAACTGGTCCTGGAGCATTGTGATAACAAACTCCACGGAGCATTGTGATGAAAGGCATCATGGAGCATTGTGAAGAAAGGGGCCATGGGGAATTGTAATGACAATAGAGAATTGTGATAAAAATTGTCAGCGATCATAGTGATTAAAGTGGTCATTGAGAATTGTGATGAAAAGCGACATAGAGCATTGTGATGACAAAGGTCATGGAGAATTGTGATGAGCAGGGTCATGTAGGATTGTGATGCCACGGTCATGGAACATTGTGTTGAAAAGAATTCTGCAGCATTGTGAGGAAAAAGGCATGGAGCATTGTGATTATAGGGGACATGGAGCATTGTGATGACATGGGCAGGGAACACTGTGATGACAGGTGTTATGGAGCAATGTGATGACAAGTGTCATGGAGCATTGTGATGAGAGGTGCCTTGGAGAATTGTGATGACAGGCCTCATGGGGCATTGAGATGACAGTCGTCATGGAGCGTTATGATGAAAGGTGTTATGGAGCACTGTGATTACAGGGGCCAGGGAGCATTGTGAACACAAAGGCCATGGAGCATTGAGATGACAGTGGTCATGGAGCATTGTGATGAAAGTGGTCATGGATCATTGTGATGACAAGTGTCCTGGGACCCTGTGATGACATGGTTCATGGAGCATTGTGATGACAATGGTAATGGCGAATTGTGATGACAATGTCATGAGGCATTGTGATGGCAGTGGTCATCTAGGAATGTGGTTAAAGTTATTATGGAGCACAGTAATGAGAGGGGCCATGGAGCATTGTGATGACAAGTGTCATGGAGCATGGTGATGAAACGGACATGGAGCATTATAATGACAAGAGTTCTGGAGCCTTGTGATGACAAGGGCATGGAGCATTGTGATTACAGGGGTCATGGAGCAGTGTGATGACAAAGGCTTGGAGCACTGTGATGACAAGGTCCATGGAGCATTGTGATTACAGGGGTCATGGGGCATTGTGATGAGTGAGGTCATGGAGCATTAAGATGAAATGAGTCATGGAGCACTGTGATTACAGGGGCCATGGCGCATTGTGATGCCAAAGGCCATGGAGCATTATGATGACAGGTGTCATGGAACATTGAGATGAAACGGGTCATGGACCATTACGATGACAGGGGTCATGGAGAATTGTGATGACTGTGGCCATGGGGAATTTGGATGAAAGGCGTACTGGAGCATTGTGAGGAAATGTTTCATGGAGCATTGTGATGACAAGGGCCATGGAGCATCGTGATGACAGGGTTCATGGGGCATTGTGCAGAAAGCGTTCATGGAGCACTGCGATGAAAAGCACTATGGATCATTGTGATGACAAGGGCCATGGAGCATTGTGAATACAAGGGACATGGAGCCTTGTGATGACAAGGGTCATGGATCATTGTAAAAACAGGAATCATTTGGCATTGTGATGACAGGGTCATGAAGCATTTTTATGTAAGTTGCCATGGAGAATTGTGATGAACAGGATCATGTGAATTTGTAATGACAAGGGCCATGGAGCATTGTGATGAAACAAATCTTGGAGTATTTTGATGAAAGTTGTCATGGAGCATTGCGATGAAAAGCACCAAGGAACATTGTGATGACAAGGGCCATCGAGCATTGTGATGACAAGTGTCATGGAGTATTGTGATGACAGGTGTCATGGAGCACCTTGATGACAAATGCCATGGAGAATTGTGATGAGAGGTGGCATTGGGCATTGTGAAGAAAGGGGTCATGGAGTACTGTGATTACAGGGGCCTTGGAGCATTGTGATGACAAGTGACATGGAGAATAGTGATGACAGGCGTCATAGAGCATTGTGATGACAAGTGCCATTTAGCACTTTGATGACAGGGGTCATCAAGCATTGTGTTGACAGGGTCACGGAGCATTGTGATGACAAAGGCCATAGAGCATTGTGATGACAGGGGTCATGGAGCATTGTGATGACATGGACCATGAAGCATTGTGAACACAAGATTCATGGAGGATTGTGATGACACGGGCATGAAGCATGGTGATGACAACAGACCTGGAGCATTGTGATGACAAGGATATGGAGCATGGCGATGAAACGGACATGGAGCATTATAATGACAAGTGTTCTGGAGCCTTGTGATGACAAGAGCATGGAGCATTGTGATTACAGGGGCCATGGAGCTGTGTGATGACAAAGGCTTGGAGAACTGTGATGACAAGGGCCATGGAGCATTGTGATTACAGGGATCATGGGGCATTGTGATGAGTGAGGTCATGGAGCATTTATGTGAAACGGGTCATGGAGCACTGTGATTACAGGGGCCGTGAAACATTGCGATAACAAGTGACATGGAGAATAGTGATGACAGGTGTCATAGAGCATTGTGATGACAAGTGCTATTTAGCATTTTGATTACAGGGGTCATCAGTCATTGTGTTGACAGGGGTCACGGTGCACTGTGATTACAAGGGCAGGGAACCTTGTGGTGACCGGGGTCATGGAACATTTTGATGACAACTTTCATGGAACGTTGTGATGACAGGGGTCATGGAGCATTGTGTTGAAAGGGTCCATGGAGCATTGTGAATACATAGGCCAGGGAACAATGTGATGACAGGGGTCATGTAGCGTTGTGATGACAGGGTCATGGAGCATTGTGATTACAGGGGTTATGGGGCACTGTGATGACGGGGGCATGGAGCATTGTGATGAAAATTGTCCTGGAGCATTGTGATGACAGCGGTCACAAAGAATTGGGATGAAAGGTATCATGCAGCATTGTGATGACAACGGTCATGGATCATTTTGATGACAGGGGTCATGGAACATTCTAATAACAAGGTTCATAAAGCATTTTGATGACAGGGGTCATGGAGCATTGTGTTGACACGGGCATGGAGCATTGTAATGATATTATATCTGGAGCATTGTGATGAAAAGGGGATGGAGCATTTTGATGACAGTCTCCAAGGAGCATTGTGCTGACAATGGCATGGAGCATTGTGATGAAAGGGGTACTGGAGCACTGTGAGGAAAGGAGTCATGGATCATTGTGTTGACACGGTCAAGGAACATTGCGATGACAAGCATTCTGGAGCATTGTGATGAAAGAGCATGGAGCATTGTGATGAAAGGTGACAAGGAGCATTGTGATGATATGGGCAGAGAACTTTGTGATGACATGGGTCATGGAGCATTGTGGTGAAAAGTGTCATGGAACATTGTACTGACAGGGATCATGGAGCTTTTTGGTAAGAGAGGCCTTGGAGATTTGTGATGGCAGGCGTCATGGGGCATTGTGATGACAGCGGTCTTGGAGCATTGTGATGAAAGGGGTCATGGAGCTCTATGATTAGAGGGGCCATGGAGCATTGTGAATACAAAGCCTATGGAGCATTGAGATGACAGGTTTCATGGAGCCTTTTGATGAAAGTGATCATGGATCATTGTGATGACAAGTGTCCTGGAACCTTGTGATGAAACGGTTCATGAAGCATTTTGATGACAGGGATCATGGCAAATTGTGATGACATCTGTCATGGGGCATTGTGATGACAGTGGTCCTCTAGAATTGTGATGAATGGTATCATGGAGCACTGTGATGACAGGGGCCATGGAACATTGTGATGACAAATGACGTGGAGGATTGTGATGACAAGTGTCATGGGGCATTTTGATGACATTGGCATGGAGCATTATGATGACAAGAGTTCTGGAGCATTTTGATGACAAGCGCATGGAGCATTGTGATGAGAGGCCCCAGGGAACATTGTGATGAAAAGGACAGGGAACATTGTGAAGACTGGGTTAATGGAGCATTGTGATGAAGGGGCCATGGAGCATTGAGATGACAGGCGTCATGAGGCATGGTGATGACAGTGGTCATGGAGCATTGTGATGAAAGTGATCATGGAGCAATATGATAACAGGGGCCATGGAGCATTGTGATGACAGGTGTATTGGAGCATTGTGATGAAAGTCGTCATGGATCATTGTGATGACATGTGCCCTGGAACACTGTGATGACATGGTTCATCGAGTATTGTGATGACAAGGGTCATAACAAATTGTGATGACAGGTGTCATGGGGCATTGTGATGACATTGATCATCTAGGAATTGTGATGAAAGGTATCATGGAGCACTGTGATGACTGGGGGCATGAAGCATTGTTATGAAAATTGTCCTGGATTATTGTGGTGACAGCAGTCATGGAGAATTGTGATGACAGGGATTATGCAGCATTGTGTTGACAAGGGTATGGACTATTGTGATGATAAAGGTCGTGGAGCAATGTGATGAAAGTTTTCATGGAACATCGTGATGAAAAGTGCCTGGGAGCATTGTGACGATAAAGGCCATGGAGCATTGTGATGACAAGTGTCATGGTGCATTGTAATGAAAGGTTTCATTGTGCACTGTGATGACAAGGGTATGGAGTATTGTGATGAAACTGGTCCTGGAGCATTGTGATAACAAACTCCATGGAGCATTTTGATGACAGGCATCATGGAGCATTGTGAAGAAAGGGGCCATGGGGAATTGTAATGACAATAGAGAAATGTGATAAAAATTGTCAGCGATCATAGTGATTAAAGTGGTTATTGAGAATTGTGATGAAAAGCGACATAGAGCATTGTGATGACAAAGGTCATGGAGAATTGTGATGAGCAGGGTCATGTAGGATTGTGATGCCACGGTCATGGAACATTGTGTTGAAAAGAATTCTGCAGCATTGTGAGGAAAAAGGCATGGAGCATTGTGATTATAGGGGACATGGAGCATTGTGATGACATGGGCAGGGAACACTGTGATGACAGGTGTTATGGAGCAATGTGATGACAAGTGTCATGGAGCATTGTGATGAGAGGTGCCTTGGAGAATTGTGATGACAGGCCTCATGGGGCATTGAGATGACAGTCGTCATGGAGCGTTATGATGAAAGGTGTTATGGAGCACTGTGATTACAGGGGCCAGGGAGCATTGTGAACACAAAGGCCATGGAGCATTGAGATGACAGTGGTCATGGAGCATTGTGATGAAAGTGGTCATGGATCATTGTGATGACAAGTGTCCTGGGACCCTGTGATGACATGGTTCATGGAGCATTGTGATGACAATGGTAATGGCGAATTGTGATGACAATGTCATGAGGCATTGTGATGGCAGTGGTCATCTAGGAATGTGGTTAAAGTTATTATGGAGCACAGTAATGAGAGGGGCCATGGAGCATTGTGATGACAAGTGTCATGGAGCATGGTGATGAAACGGACATGGAGCATTATAATGACAAGAGTTCTGGAGCCTTGTGATGACAAGGGCATGGAGCATTGTGATTACAGGGGTCATGGAGCAGTGTGATGACAAAGGCTTGGAGCACTGTGATGACAAGGTCCATGGAGCATTGTGATTACAGGGGTCATGGGGCATTGTGATGAGTGAGGTCATGGAGCATTAAGATGAAATGAGTCATGGAGCACTGTGATTACAGGGGCCATGGCGCATTGTGATGCCAAAGGCCATGGAGCATTATGATGACAGGTGTCATGGAACATTGAGATGAAACGGGTCATGGACCATTACGATGACAGGGGTCATGGAGAATTGTGATGACTGTGGCCATGGGGAATTTGGATGAAAGGCGTACTGGAGCATTGTGAGGAAATGTTTCATGGAGCATTGTGATGACAAGGGCCATGGAGCATCGTGATGACAGGGTTCATGGGGCATTGTGCAGAAAGCGTTCATGGAGCACTGCGATGAAAAGCACTATGGATCATTGTGATGACAAGGGCCATGGAGCATTGTGAATACAAGGGACATGGAGCCTTGTGATGACAAGGGTCATGGATCATTGTAAAAACAGGAATCATTTGGCATTGTGATGACAGGGTCATGAAGCATTTTTATGTAAGTTGCCATGGAGAATTGTGATGAACAGGATCATGTGAATTTGTAATGACAAGGGCCATGGAGCATTGTGATGAAACAAATCTTGGAGTATTTTGATGAAAGTTGTCATGGAGCATTGCGATGAAAAGCACCAAGGAACATTGTGATGACAAGGGCCATCGAGCATTGTGATGACAAGTGTCATGGAGTATTGTGATGACAGGTGTCATGGAGCACCTTGATGACAAATGCCATGGAGAATTGTGATGAGAGGTGGCATTGGGCATTGTGAAGAAAGGGGTCATGGAGTACTGTGATTACAGGGGCCTTGGAGCATTGTGATGACAAGTGACATGGAGAATAGTGATGACAGGCGTCATAGAGCATTGTGATGACAAGTGCCATTTAGCACTTTGATGACAGGGGTCATCAAGCATTGTGTTGACAGGGTCACGGAGCATTGTGATGACAAAGGCCATAGAGCATTGTGATGACAGGGGTCATGGAGCATTGTGATGACATGGACCATGAAGCATTGTGAACACAAGATTCATGGAGGATTGTGATGACACGGGCATGAAGCATGGTGATGACAACAGACCTGGAGCATTGTGATGACAAGGATATGGAGCATGGCGATGAAACGGACATGGAGCATTATAATGACAAGTGTTCTGGAGCCTTGTGATGACAAGGATATGGTGCATGGCGATGAAACGGACATGGAGCATTATAATGACAAGTGTTCTGGAGCCTTGTGATGACAAGAGCATGGAGCATTGTGATTACAGGGGCCATGGAGCTGTGTGATGACAAAGGCTTGGAGAACTGTGATGACAAGGGCCATGGAGCATTGTGATTACAGGGATCATGGGGCATTGTGATGAGTGAGGTCATGGAGCATTTATGTGAAACGGGTCAAGGAGCACTGTGATTACAGGGGCCGTGGAACATTGCGATAACAAGTGACATGGAGAATAGTGATGACAGGTGTCATAGAGCATTGTGATGACAAGTTCTATTTAGCATTTTGATGACAGGGGTCATCAGTCATTGTGTTGACAGGGGTCACGGAGCATTGTGATTACAAGGGCAGGGAACCTTGTGGTGACCGTGGTCATGGAACATTTTGATGACAACTTTCATGGAACGTTGTGATGACAGGGGTCATGGAGCATTGTGTTGAAAGGGAACATGGAGCAGTGTGATTACAGGGTCCATGGAGCATTGTGAATACATAGGCCAGGGAACAATGTGATGACAGGGGTCATGTAGCGTTGTGATGACAGGGTCATGGAGCATTGTGATTACAGGGGTTATGGGGCACTGTGATGACGGGGGCATGGAGCATTGTGATGAAAATTGTCCTGGAGCATTGTGATGACAGCGGTCACAAAGAATTGGGATGAAAGGTATCATGCAGCATTGTGATGACAACGGTCATGGATCATTTTGATGACAGGGGTCATGGAACATTCTAATAACAAGGTTCATAAAGCATTTTGATGACAGGGGTCATGGAGCATTGTGTTGACACGGGCATGGAGCATTGTAATGATATTATATCTGGAGCATTGTGATGAAAAGGGGATGGAGCATTTTGATGACAGTCTCCAAGGAGCATTGTGCTGACAATGGCATGGAGCATTGTGATGAAAGGGGTACTGGAGCACTGTGAGGAAAGGAGTCATGGATCATTGTGTTGACACGGTCAAGGAACATTGCGATGACAAGCATTCTGGAGCATTGTGATGAAAGAGCATGGAGCATTGTGATGAAAGGTGACAAGGAGCATTGTGATGATATGGGCAGAGAACTTTGTGATGACATGGGTCATGGAGCATTGTGGTGAAAAGTGTCATGGAACATTGTACTGACAGGGATCATGGAGCTTTTTGGTAAGAGAGGCCTTGGAGATTTGTGATGGCAGGCGTCATGGGGCATTGTGATGACAGCGGTCTTGGAGCATTGTGATGAAAGGGGTCATGGAGCTCTATGATTAGAGGGGCCATGGAGCATTGTGAATACAAAGCCTATGGAGCATTGAGATGACAGGTTTCATGGAGCCTTTTGATGAAAGTGATCATGGATCATTGTGATGACAAGTGTCCTGGAACCTTGTGATGAAACGGTTCATGAAGCATTTTGATGACAGGGATCATGGCAAATTGTGATGACATCTGTCATGGGGCATTGTGATGACAGTGGTCCTCTAGAATTGTGATGAATGGTATCATGGAGCACTGTGATGACAGGGGCCATGGAACATTGTGATGACAAATGACGTGGAGGATTGTGATGACAAGTGTCATGGGGCATTTTGATGACATTGGCATGGAGCATTATGATGACAAGAGTTCTGGAGCATTTTGATGACAAGCGCATGGAGCATTGTGATGAGAGGCCCCAGGGAACATTGTGATGAAAAGGACAGGGAACATTGTGATGACTGGGTTAATGGAGCATTGTGATGAAGGGGCCATGGAGCATTGAGATGACAGGCGTCATGAGGCATGGTGATGACAGTGGTCATGGAGCATTGTGATGAAAGTGATCATGGTGCAATATGATAACAGGGGCCATGGAGCATTGTGATGACAGGTGTATTGGAGCATTGTGATGAAAGTCGTCATGGATCATTGTGATGACATGTGCCCTGGAACACTGTGATGACATGGTTCATCGAGTATTGTGATGACAAGGGTCATAGCAAATTGTGATGACAGGTGTCATGGGGCATTGTGATGACATTGATCATCTAGGAATTGTGATGAAAGGTATCATGGAGCACTGTGATGACTGGGGGCATGAAGCATTGTTATGAAAATTGTCCTGGATTATTGTGGTGACAGCAGTCATGGAGAATTGTGATGACAGGGATTATGCAGCATTGTGTTGACAAGGGTATGGACTATTGTGATGATAAAGGTCGTGGAGCAATGTGATGAAAGTTTTCATGGAACATCGTGATGAAAAGTGCCTGGGAGCATTGTGACGATAAAGGCCATGGAGCATTGTGATGACAAGTGTCATGGTGCATTGTAATGAAAGGTTTCATTGTGCACTGTGATGACAAGGGTATGGAGTATTGTGATGAAACTGGTCCTGGAGCATTGTGATAACAAACTCCATGGAGCATTTTGATGACAGGCATCATGGAGCATTGTGAAGAAAGGGGCCATGGGGAATTGTAATGACAATAGAGAAATGTGATAAAAATTGTCAGCGATCATAGTGATTAAAGTGGTTATTGAGAATTGTGATGAAAAGCGACATAGAGCATTGTGATGACAAAGGTCATGGAGAATTGTGATGAGCAGGGTCATGTAGGATTGTGATGCCACGGTCATGGAACATTGTGTTGAAAAGAATTCTGCAGCATTGTGAGGAAAAAGGCATGGAGCATTGTGATTATAGGGGACATGGAGCATTGTGATGACATGGGCAGGGAACACTGTGATGACAGGTGTTATGGAGCAATGTGATGACAAGTGTCATGGAGCATTGTGATGAGAGGTGCCTTGGAGAATTGTGATGACAGGCCTCATGGGGCATTGAGATGACAGTCGTCATGGAGCGTTATGATGAAAGGTGTTATGGAGCACTGTGATTACAGGGGCCAGGGAGCATTGTGAACACAAAGGCCATGGAGCATTGAGATGACAGTGGTCATGGAGCATTGTGATGAAAGTGGTCATGGATCATTGTGATGACAAGTGTCCTGGGACCCTGTGATGACATGGTTCATGGAGCATTGTGATGACAATGGTAATGGCGAATTGTGATGACAATGTCATGAGGCATTGTGATGGCAGTGGTCATCTAGGAATGTGGTTAAAGTTATTATGGAGCACAGTAATGAGAGGGGCCATGGAGCATTGTGATGACAAGTGTCATGGAGCATGGTGATGAAACGGACATGGAGCATTATAATGACAAGAGTTCTGGAGCCTTGTGATGACAAGGGCATGGAGCATTGTGATTACAGGGGTCATGGAGCAGTGTGATGACAAAGGCTTGGAGCACTGTGATGACAAGGTCCATGGAGCATTGTGATTACAGGGGTCATGGGGCATTGTGATGAGTGAGGTCATGGAGCATTAAGATGAAATGAGTCATGGAGCACTGTGATTACAGGGGCCATGGCGCATTGTGATGCCAAAGGCCATGGAGCATTATGATGACAGGTGTCATGGAACATTGAGATGAAACGGGTCATGGACCATTACGATGACAGGGGTCATGGAGAATTGTGATGACTGTGGCCATGGGGAATTTGGATGAAAGGCGTACTGGAGCATTGTGAGGAAATGTTTCATGGAGCATTGTGATGACAAGGGCCATGGAGCATCGTGATGACAGGGTTCATGGGGCATTGTGCAGAAAGCGTTCATGGAGCACTGCGATGAAAAGCACTATGGATCATTGTGATGACAAGGGCCATGGAGCATTGTGAATACAAGGGACATGGAGCCTTGTGATGACAAGGGTCATGGATCATTGTAAAAACAGGAATCATTTGGCATTGTGATGACAGGGTCATGAAGCATTTTTATGTAAGTTGCCATGGAGAATTGTGATGAACAGGATCATGTGAATTTGTAATGACAAGGGCCATGGAGCATTGTGATGAAACAAATCTTGGAGTATTTTGATGAAAGTTGTCATGGAGCATTGCGATGAAAAGCACCAAGGAACATTGTGATGACAAGGGCCATCGAGCATTGTGATGACAAGTGTCATGGAGTATTGTGATGACAGGTGTCATGGAGCACCTTGATGACAAATGCCATGGAGAATTGTGATGAGAGGTGGCATTGGGCATTGTGAAGAAAGGGGTCATGGAGTACTGTGATTACAGGGGCCTTGGAGCATTGTGATGACAAGTGACATGGAGAATAGTGATGACAGGCGTCATAGAGCATTGTGATGACAAGTGCCATTTAGCACTTTGATGACAGGGGTCATCAAGCATTGTGTTGACAGGGTCACGGAGCATTGTGATGACAAAGGCCATAGAGCATTGTGATGACAGGGGTCATGGAGCATTGTGATGACATGGACCATGAAGCATTGTGAACACAAGATTCATGGAGGATTGTGATGACACGGGCATGAAGCATGGTGATGACAACAGACCTGGAGCATTGTGATGACAAGGATATGGAGCATGGCGATGAAACGGACATGGAGCATTATAATGACAAGTGTTCTGGAGCCTTGTGATGACAAGAGCATGGAGCATTGTGATTACAGGGGCCATGGAGCTGTGTGATGACAAAGGCTTGGAGAACTGTGATGACAAGGGCCATGGAGCATTGTGATTACAGGGATCATGGGGCATTGTGATGAGTGAGGTCATGGAGCATTTATGTGAAACGGGTCATGGAGCACTGTGATTACAGGGGCCGTGAAACATTGCGATAACAAGTGACATGGAGAATAGTGATGACAGGTGTCATAGAGCATTGTGATGACAAGTGCTATTTAGCATTTTGATTACAGGGGTCATCAGTCATTGTGTTGACAGGGGTCACGGTGCACTGTGATTACAAGGGCAGGGAACCTTGTGGTGACCGGGGTCATGGAACATTTTGATGACAACTTTCATGGAACGTTGTGATGACAGGGGTCATGGAGCATTGTGTTGAAAGGGTCCATGGAGCATTGTGAATACATAGGCCAGGGAACAATGTGATGACAGGGGTCATGTAGCGTTGTGATGACAGGGTCATGGAGCATTGTGATTACAGGGGTTATGGGGCACTGTGATGACGGGGGCATGGAGCATTGTGATGAAAATTGTCCTGGAGCATTGTGATGACAGCGGTCACAAAGAATTGGGATGAAAGGTATCATGCAGCATTGTGATGACAACGGTCATGGATCATTTTGATGACAGGGGTCATGGAACATTCTAATAACAAGGTTCATAAAGCATTTTGATGACAGGGGTCATGGAGCATTGTGTTGACACGGGCATGGAGCATTGTAATGATATTATATCTGGAGCATTGTGATGAAAAGGGGATGGAGCATTTTGATGACAGTCTCCAAGGAGCATTGTGCTGACAATGGCATGGAGCATTGTGATGAAAGGGGTACTGGAGCACTGTGAGGAAAGGAGTCATGGATCATTGTGTTGACACGGTCAAGGAACATTGCGATGACAAGCATTCTGGAGCATTGTGATGAAAGAGCATGGAGCATTGTGATGAAAGGTGACAAGGAGCATTGTGATGATATGGGCAGAGAACTTTGTGATGACATGGGTCATGGAGCATTGTGGTGAAAAGTGTCATGGAACATTGTACTGACAGGGATCATGGAGCTTTTTGGTAAGAGAGGCCTTGGAGATTTGTGATGGCAGGCGTCATGGGGCATTGTGATGACAGCGGTCTTGGAGCATTGTGATGAAAGGGGTCATGGAGCTCTATGATTAGAGGGGCCATGGAGCATTGTGAATACAAAGCCTATGGAGCATTGAGATGACAGGTTTCATGGAGCCTTTTGATGAAAGTGATCATGGATCATTGTGATGACAAGTGTCCTGGAACCTTGTGATGAAACGGTTCATGAAGCATTTTGATGACAGGGATCATGGCAAATTGTGATGACATCTGTCATGGGGCATTGTGATGACAGTGGTCCTCTAGAATTGTGATGAATGGTATCATGGAGCACTGTGATGACAGGGGCCATGGAACATTGTGATGACAAATGACGTGGAGGATTGTGATGACAAGTGTCATGGGGCATTTTGATGACATTGGCATGGAGCATTATGATGACAAGAGTTCTGGAGCATTTTGATGACAAGCGCATGGAGCATTGTGATGAGAGGCCCCAGGGAACATTGTGATGAAAAGGACAGGGAACATTGTGAAGACTGGGTTAATGGAGCATTGTGATGAAGGGGCCATGGAGCATTGAGATGACAGGCGTCATGAGGCATGGTGATGACAGTGGTCATGGAGCATTGTGATGAAAGTGATCATGGAGCAATATGATAACAGGGGCCATGGAGCATTGTGATGACAGGTGTATTGGAGCATTGTGATGAAAGTCGTCATGGATCATTGTGATGACATGTGCCCTGGAACACTGTGATGACATGGTTCATCGAGTATTGTGATGACAAGGGTCATAACAAATTGTGATGACAGGTGTCATGGGGCATTGTGATGACATTGATCATCTAGGAATTGTGATGAAAGGTATCATGGAGCACTGTGATGACTGGGGGCATGAAGCATTGTTATGAAAATTGTCCTGGATTATTGTGGTGACAGCAGTCATGGAGAATTGTGATGACAGGGATTATGCAGCATTGTGTTGACAAGGGTATGGACTATTGTGATGATAATGGTCGTGGAGCAATGTGATGAAAGTTTTCATGGAACATCGTGATGAAAAGTGCCTGGGAGCATTGTGACGATAAAGGCCATGGAGCATTGTGATGACAAGTGTCATGGAGCATTGTAATGAAAGGTTTCATTGTGCACTGTGATGACAAGGGTATGGAGTATTGTGATGAAACTGGTCCTGGAGCATTGTGATAAGAAACTCCATGGAGCATTGTGATGAAAGGCATCATGGAGCATTGTGAAGAAAGGGGCCATGGGGAATTGTAATGACAATAGAGAAATGTGATAAAAATTGTCAGCGATCATAGTGATTAAAGTGGTTATTGAGAATTGTGATGAAAAGCGACATAGAGCATTGTGATGACAAAGGTCATGGAGAATTGTGATGAGCAGGGTCATGTAGGATTGTGATGCCACGGTCATGGAACATTGTGTTGAAAAGAATTCTGCAGCATTGTGAGGAAAAAGGCATGGAGCATTGTGATTATAGGGGACATGGAGCATTGTGATGACATGGGCAGGGAACACTGTGATGACAGGTGTTATGGAGCAATGTGATGACAAGTGTCATGGAGCATTGTGATGAGAGGTGCCTTGGAGAATTGTGATGACAGGCCTCATGGGGCATTGAGATGACAGTCGTCATGGAGCGTTATGATGAAAGGTGTTATGGAGCACTGTGATTACAGGGGCCAGGGAGCATTGTGAACACAAAGGCCATGGAGCATTGAGATGACAGTGGTCATGGAGCATTGTGATGAAAGTGGTCATGGATCATTGTGATGACAAGTGTCCTGGGACCCTGTGATGACATGGTTCATGGAGCATTGTGATGACAATGGTAATGGCGAATTGTGATGACAATGTCATGAGGCATTGTGATGGCAGTGGTCATCTAGGAATGTGGTTAAAGTTATTATGGAGCACAGTAATGAGAGGGGCCATGGAGCATTGTGATGACAAGTGTCATGGAGCATGGTGATGAAACGGACATGGAGCATTATAATGACAAGAGTTCTGGAGCCTTGTGATGACAAGGGCATGGAGCATTGTGATTACAGGGGTCATGGAGCAGTGTGATGACAAAGGCTTGGAGCACTGTGATGACAAGGTCCATGGAGCATTGTGATTACAGGGGTCATGGGGCATTGTGATGAGTGAGGTCATGGAGCATTAAGATGAAATGAGTCATGGAGCACTGTGATTACAGGGGCCATGGCGCATTGTGATGCCAAAGGCCATGGAGCATTATGATGACAGGTGTCATGGAACATTGAGATGAAACGGGTCATGGACCATTACGATGACAGGGGTCATGGAGAATTGTGATGACTGTGGCCATGGGGAATTTGGATGAAAGGCGTACTGGAGCATTGTGAGGAAATGTTTCATGGAGCATTGTGATGACAAGGGCCATGGAGCATCGTGATGACAGGGTTCATGGGGCATTGTGCAGAAAGCGTTCATGGAGCACTGCGATGAAAAGCACTATGGATCATTGTGATGACAAGGGCCATGGAGCATTGTGAATACAAGGGACATGGAGCCTTGTGATGACAAGGGTCATGGATCATTGTAAAAACAGGAATCATTTGGCATTGTGATGACAGGGTCATGAAGCATTTTTATGTAAGTTGCCATGGAGAATTGTGATGAACAGGATCATGTGAATTTGTAATGACAAGGGCCATGGAGCATTGTGATGAAACAAATCTTGGAGTATTTTGATGAAAGTTGTCATGGAGCATTGCGATGAAAAGCACCAAGGAACATTGTGATGACAAGGGCCATCGAGCATTGTGATGACAAGTGTCATGGAGTATTGTGATGACAGGTGTCATGGAGCACCTTGATGACAAATGCCATGGAGAATTGTGATGAGAGGTGGCATTGGGCATTGTGAAGAAAGGGGTCATGGAGTACTGTGATTACAGGGGCCTTGGAGCATTGTGATGACAAGTGACATGGAGAATAGTGATGACAGGCGTCATAGAGCATTGTGATGACAAGTGCCATTTAGCACTTTGATGACAGGGGTCATCAAGCATTGTGTTGACAGGGTCACGGAGCATTGTGATGACAAAGGCCATAGAGCATTGTGATGACAGGGGTCATGGAGCATTGTGATGACATGGACCATGAAGCATTGTGAACACAAGATTCATGGAGGATTGTGATGACACGGGCATGAAGCATGGTGATGACAACAGACCTGGAGCATTGTGATGACAAGGATATGGAGCATGGCGATGAAACGGACATGGAGCATTATAATGACAAGTGTTCTGGAGCCTTGTGATGACAAGAGCATGGAGCATTGTGATTACAGGCGCCATGGAGCTGTGTGATGACAAAGGCTTGGAGAACTGTGATGACAAGGGCCATGGAGCATTGTGATTACAGGGATCATGGGGCATTGTGATGAGTGAGGTCATGGAGCATTTATGTGAAACGGGTCAAGGAGCACTGTGATTACAGGGGCCGTGGAACATTGCGATAACAAGTGACATGGAGAATAGTGATGACAGGTGTCATAGAGCATTGTGATGACAAGTTCTATTTAGCATTTTGATGACAGGGGTCATCAGTCATTGTGTTGACAGGGGTCACGGAGCATTGTGATTACAAGGGCAGGGAACCTTGTGGTGACCGTGGTCATGGAACATTTTGATGACAACTTTCATGGAACGTTGTGATGACAGGGGTCATGGAGCATTGTGTTGAAAGGGAACATGGAGCAGTGTGATTACAGGGTCCATGGAGCATTGTGAATACATAGGCCAGGGAACAATGTGATGACAGGGGTCATGTAGCGTTGTGATGACAGGGTCATGGAGCATTGTGATTACAGGGGTTATGGGGCACTGTGATGACGGGGGCATGGAGCATTGTGATGAAAATTGTCCTGGAGCATTGTGATGACAGCGGTCACAAAGAATTGGGATGAAAGGTATCATGCAGCATTGTGATGACAACGGTCATGGATCATTTTGATGACAGGGGTCATGGAACATTCTAATAACAAGGTTCATAAAGCATTTTGATGACAGGGGTCATGGAGCATTGTGTTGACACGGGCATGGAGCATTGTAATGATATTATATCTGGAGCATTGTGATGAAAAGGGGATGGAGCATTTTGATGACAGTCTCCAAGGAGCATTGTGCTGACAATGGCATGGAGCATTGTGATGAAAGGGGTACTGGAGCACTGTGAGGAAAGGAGTCATGGATCATTGTGTTGACACGGTCAAGGAACATTGCGATGACAAGCATTCTGGAGCATTGTGATGAAAGAGCATGGAGCATTGTGATGAAAGGTGACAAGGAGCATTGTGATGATATGGGCAGAGAACTTTGTGATGACATGGGTCATGGAGCATTGTGGTGAAAAGTGTCATGGAACATTGTACTGACAGGGATCATGGAGCTTTTTGGTAAGAGAGGCCTTGGAGATTTGTGATGGCAGGCGTCATGGGGCATTGTGATGACAGCGGTCTTGGAGCATTGTGATGAAAGGGGTCATGGAGCTCTATGATTAGAGGGGCCATGGAGCATTGTGAATACAAAGCCTATGGAGCATTGAGATGACAGGTTTCATGGAGCCTTTTGATGAAAGTGATCATGGATCATTGTGATGACAAGTGTCCTGGAACCTTGTGATGAAACGGTTCATGAAGCATTTTGATGACAGGGATCATGGCAAATTGTGATGACATCTGTCATGGGGCATTGTGATGACAGTGGTCCTCTAGAATTGTGATGAATGGTATCATGGAGCACTGTGATGACAGGGGCCATGGAACATTGTGATGACAAATGACGTGGAGGATTGTGATGACAAGTGTCATGGGGCATTTTGATGACATTGGCATGGAGCATTATGATGACAAGAGTTCTGGAGCATTTTGATGACAAGCGCATGGAGCATTGTGATGAGAGGCCCCAGGGAACATTGTGATGAAAAGGACAGGGAACATTGTGATGACTGGGTTAATGGAGCATTGTGATGAAGGGGCCATGGAGCATTGAGATGACAGGCGTCATGAGGCATGGTGATGACAGTGGTCATGGAGCATTGTGATGAAAGTGATCATGGTGCAATATGATAACAGGGGCCATGGAGCATTGTGATGACAGGTGTATTGGAGCATTGTGATGAAAGTCGTCATGGATCATTGTGATGACATGTGCCCTGGAACACTGTGATGACATGGTTCATCGAGTATTGTGATGACAAGGGTCATAGCAAATTGTGATGACAGGTGTCATGGGGCATTGTGATGACATTGATCATCTAGGAATTGTGATGAAAGGTATCATGGAGCACTGTGATGACTGGGGGCATGAAGCATTGTTATGAAAATTGTCCTGGATTATTGTGGTGACAGCAGTCATGGAGAATTGTGATGACAGGGATTATGCAGCATTGTGTTGACAAGGGTATGGACTATTGTGATGATAAAGGTCGTGGAGCAATGTGATGAAAGTTTTCATGGAACATCGTGATGAAAAGTGCCTGGGAGCATTGTGACGATAAAGGCCATGGAGCATTGTGATGACAAGTGTCATGGTGCATTGTAATGAAAGGTTTCATTGTGCACTGTGATGACAAGGGTATGGAGTATTGTGATGAAACTGGTCCTGGAGCATTGTGATAACAAACTCCATGGAGCATTTTGATGACAGGCATCATGGAGCATTGTGAAGAAAGGGGCCATGGGGAATTGTAATGACAATAGAGAAATGTGATAAAAATTGTCAGCGATCATAGTGATTAAAGTGGTTATTGAGAATTGTGATGAAAAGCGACATAGAGCATTGTGATGACAAAGGTCATGGAGAATTGTGATGAGCAGGGTCATGTAGGATTGTGATGCCACGGTCATGGAACATTGTGTTGAAAAGAATTCTGCAGCATTGTGAGGAAAAAGGCATGGAGCATTGTGATTATAGGGGACATGGAGCATTGTGATGACATGGGCAGGGAACACTGTGATGACAGGTGTTATGGAGCAATGTGATGACAAGTGTCATGGAGCATTGTGATGAGAGGTGCCTTGGAGAATTGTGATGACAGGCCTCATGGGGCATTGAGATGACAGTCGTCATGGAGCGTTATGATGAAAGGTGTTATGGAGCACTGTGATTACAGGGGCCAGGGAGCATTGTGAACACAAAGGCCATGGAGCATTGAGATGACAGTGGTCATGGAGCATTGTGATGAAAGTGGTCATGGATCATTGTGATGACAAGTGTCCTGGGACCCTGTGATGACATGGTTCATGGAGCATTGTGATGACAATGGTAATGGCGAATTGTGATGACAATGTCATGAGGCATTGTGATGGCAGTGGTCATCTAGGAATGTGGTTAAAGTTATTATGGAGCACAGTAATGAGAGGGGCCATGGAGCATTGTGATGACAAGTGTCATGGAGCATGGTGATGAAACGGACATGGAGCATTATAATGACAAGAGTTCTGGAGCCTTGTGATGACAAGGGCATGGAGCATTGTGATTACAGGGGTCATGGAGCAGTGTGATGACAAAGGCTTGGAGCACTGTGATGACAAGGTCCATGGAGCATTGTGATTACAGGGGTCATGGGGCATTGTGATGAGTGAGGTCATGGAGCATTAAGATGAAATGAGTCATGGAGCACTGTGATTACAGGGGCCATGGCGCATTGTGATGCCAAAGGCCATGGAGCATTATGATGACAGGTGTCATGGAACATTGAGATGAAACGGGTCATGGACCATTACGATGACAGGGGTCATGGAGAATTGTGATGACTGTGGCCATGGGGAATTTGGATGAAAGGCGTACTGGAGCATTGTGAGGAAATGTTTCATGGAGCATTGTGATGACAAGGGCCATGGAGCATCGTGATGACAGGGTTCATGGGGCATTGTGCAGAAAGCGTTCATGGAGCACTGCGATGAAAAGCACTATGGATCATTGTGATGACAAGGGCCATGGAGCATTGTGAATACAAGGGACATGGAGCCTTGTGATGACAAGGGTCATGGATCATTGTAAAAACAGGAATCATTTGGCATTGTGATGACAGGGTCATGAAGCATTTTTATGTAAGTTGCCATGGAGAATTGTGATGAACAGGATCATGTGAATTTGTAATGACAAGGGCCATGGAGCATTGTGATGAAACAAATCTTGGAGTATTTTGATGAAAGTTGTCATGGAGCATTGCGATGAAAAGCACCAAGGAACATTGTGATGACAAGGGCCATCGAGCATTGTGATGACAAGTGTCATGGAGTATTGTGATGACAGGTGTCATGGAGCACCTTGATGACAAATGCCATGGAGAATTGTGATGAGAGGTGGCATTGGGCATTGTGAAGAAAGGGGTCATGGAGTACTGTGATTACAGGGGCCTTGGAGCATTGTGATGACAAGTGACATGGAGAATAGTGATGACAGGCGTCATAGAGCATTGTGATGACAAGTGCCATTTAGCACTTTGATGACAGGGGTCATCAAGCATTGTGTTGACAGGGTCACGGAGCATTGTGATGACAAAGGCCATAGAGCATTGTGATGACAGGGGTCATGGAGCATTGTGATGACATGGACCATGAAGCATTGTGAACACAAGATTCATGGAGGATTGTGATGACACGGGCATGAAGCATGGTGATGACAACAGACCTGGAGCATTGTGATGACAAGGATATGGAGCATGGCGATGAAACGGACATGGAGCATTATAATGACAAGTGTTCTGGAGCCTTGTGATGACAAGGATATGGTGCATGGCGATGAAACGGACATGGAGCATTATAATGACAAGTGTTCTGGAGCCTTGTGATGACAAGAGCATGGAGCATTGTGATTACAGGGGCCATGGAGCTGTGTGATGACAAAGGCTTGGAGAACTGTGATGACAAGGGCCATGGAGCATTGTGATTACAGGGATCATGGGGCATTGTGATGAGTGAGGTCATGGAGCATTTATGTGAAACGGGTCAAGGAGCACTGTGATTACAGGGGCCGTGGAACATTGCGATAACAAGTGACATGGAGAATAGTGATGACAGGTGTCATAGAGCATTGTGATGACAAGTTCTATTTAGCATTTTGATGACAGGGGTCATCAGTCATTGTGTTGACAGGGGTCACGGAGCATTGTGATTACAAGGGCAGGGAACCTTGTGGTGACCGTGGTCATGGAACATTTTGATGACAACTTTCATGGAACGTTGTGATGACAGGGGTCATGGAGCATTGTGTTGAAAGGGAACATGGAGCAGTGTGATTACAGGGTCCATGGAGCATTGTGAATACATAGGCCAGGGAACAATGTGATGACAGGGGTCATGTAGCGTTGTGATGACAGGGTCATGGAGCATTGTGATTACAGGGGTTATGGGGCACTGTGATGACGGGGGCATGGAGCATTGTGATGAAAATTGTCCTGGAGCATTGTGATGACAGCGGTCACAAAGAATTGGGATGAAAGGTATCATGCAGCATTGTGATGACAACGGTCATGGATCATTTTGATGACAGGGGTCATGGAACATTCTAATAACAAGGTTCATAAAGCATTTTGATGACAGGGGTCATGGAGCATTGTGTTGACACGGGCATGGAGCATTGTAATGATATTATATCTGGAGCATTGTGATGAAAAGGGGATGGAGCATTTTGATGACAGTCTCCAAGGAGCATTGTGCTGACAATGGCATGGAGCATTGTGATGAAAGGGGTATTGGAGCACTGTGAGGAAAGGAGTCATGGATCATTGTGTTGACACGGTCAAGGAACATTGCGATGACAAGCATTCTGGAGCATTGTGATGAAAGAGCATGGAGCATTGTGATGAAAGGTGACAAGGAGCATTGTGATGATATGGGCAGAGAACTTTGTGATGACATGGGTCATGGAGCATTGTGGTGAAAAGTGTCATGGAACATTGTACTGACAGGGATCATGGAGCTTTTTGGTAAGAGAGGCCTTGGAGATTTGTGATGGCAGGCGTCATGGGGCATTGTGATGACAGCGGTCTTGGAGCATTGTGATGAAAGGGGTCATGGAGCTCTATGATTAGAGGGGCCATGGAGCATTGTGAATACAAAGCCTATGGAGCATTGAGATGACAGGTTTCATGGAGCCTTTTGATGAAAGTGATCATGGATCATTGTGATGACAAGTGTCCTGGAACCTTGTGATGAAACGGTTCATGAAGCATTTTGATGACAGGGATCATGGCAAATTGTGATGACATCTGTCATGGGGCATTGTGATGACAGTGGTCCTCTAGAATTGTGATGAATGGTATCATGGAGCACTGTGATGACAGGGGCCATGGAACATTGTGATGACAAATGACGTGGAGGATTGTGATGACAAGTGTCATGGGGCATTTTGATGACATTGGCATGGAGCATTATGATGACAAGAGTTCTGGAGCATTTTGATGACAAGCGCATGGAGCATTGTGATGAGAGGCCCCAGGGAACATTGTGATGAAAAGGACAGGGAACATTGTGAAGACTGGGTTAATGGAGCATTGTGATGAAGGGGCCATGGAGCATTGAGATGACAGGCGTCATGAGGCATGGTGATGACAGTGGTCATGGAGCATTGTGATGAAAGTGATCATGGAGCAATATGATAACAGGGGCCATGGAGCATTGTGATGACAGGTGTATTGGAGCATTGTGATGAAAGTCGTCATGGATCATTGTGATGACATGTGCCCTGGAACACTGTGATGACATGGTTCATCGAGTATTGTGATGACAAGGGTCATAACAAATTGTGATGACAGGTGTCATGGGGCATTGTGATGACATTGATCATCTAGGAATTGTGATGAAAGGTATCATGGAGCACTGTGATGACTGGGGGCATGAAGCATTGTTATGAAAATTGTCCTGGATTATTGTGGTGACAGCAGTCATGGAGAATTGTGATGACAGGGATTATGCAGCATTGTGTTGACAAGGGTATGGACTATTGTGATGATAATGGTCGTGGAGCAATGTGATGAAAGTTTTCATGGAACATCGTGATGAAAAGTGCCTGGGAGCATTGTAACGATAAAGGCCATGGAGCATTGTGATGACAAGTGTCATGGAGCATTGTAATGAAAGGTTTCATTGTGCACTGTGATGACAAGGGTATGGAGTATTGTGATGAAACTGGTCCTGGAGCATTGTGATAACAAACTCCACGGAGCATTGTGATGAAAGGCATCATGGAGCATTGTGAAGAAAGGGGCCATGGGGAATTGTAATGACAATAGAGAATTGTGATAAAAATTGTCAGTGATCATAGTGATTAAAGTGGTCATTGAGAATTGTGATGAAAAGCGACATAGAGCATTGTGATGACAAAGGTCATGGAGAATTGTGATGAGCAGGGTCATGTAGGATTGTGATGCCACGGTCATGGAACATTGTGTTGAAAAGAATTCTGCAGCATTGTGAGGAAAAAGGCATGGAGCATTGTGATTATAGGGGACATGGAGCATTGTGATGACATGGGCAGGGAACACTGTGATGACAGGTGTTATGGAGCAATGTGATGACAAGTGTCATGGAGCATTGTGATGAGAGGTGCCTTGGAGAATTGTGATGACAGGCCTCATGGGGCATTGAGATGACAGTCGTCATGGAGCGTTATGATGAAAGGTGTTATGGAGCACTGTGATTACAGGGGCCAGGGAGCATTGTGAACACAAAGGCCATGGAGCATTGAGATGACAGTGGTCATGGAGCATTGTGATGAAAGTGGTCATGGATCATTGTGATGACAAGTGTCCTGGGACCCTGTGATGACATGGTTCATGGAGCATTGTGATGACAACGGTAATGGCGAATTGTGATGACAATGTCATGAGGCATTGTGATGGCAGTGGTCATCTAGGAATGTGGTTAAAGTTATTATGGAGCACAGTAATGAGAGGGGCCATGGAGCATTGTGATGACAAGTGTCATGGAGCATGGTGATGAAACGGACATGGAGCATTATAATGACAAGAGTTCTGGAGCCTTGTGATGACAAGGGCATGGAGCATTGTGATTACAGGGGTCATGGAGCAGTGTGATGACAAAGGCTTGGAGCACTATGATGACAAGGTCCATGGAGCATTGTGATTACAGGGGTCATGGGGCATTGTGATGAGTGAGGTCATGGAGCATTAAGATGAAATGAGTCATGGAGCACTGTGATTACAGGGGCCATGGCGCATTGTGATGCCAAAGGCCATGGAGCATTATGATGACAGGTGTCATGGAACATTGAGATGAAACGGGTCATGGACCATTACGATGACAGGGGTCATGGAGAATTGTGATGACTGTGGCCATGGGGAATTTGGATGAAAGGCGTACTGGAGCATTGTGAGGAAATGTTTCATGGAGCATTGTGATGACAAGGGCCATGGAGCATCGTGATGAAAGGGTTCATGGGGCATTGTGCAGAAAGCGTTCATGGAGCACTGCGATGAAAAGCACTATGGATCATTGTGATGACAAGGGCCATGGAGCATTGTGAATACAAGGGACATGGAGCCTTGTGATGACAAGGGTCATGGATCATTGTAAAAACAGGAATCATTTGGCATTGTGATGACAGGGTCATGAAGCATTTTTATGTAAGTTGCCATGGAGAATTGTGATGAACAGGATCATGTGAATTTGTAATGACAAGGGCCATGGAGCATTGTGATGAAACAAATCTTGGAGTATTTTGATGAAAGTTGTCATGGAGCATTGCGATGAAAAGCACCAAGGAACATTGTGATGACAAGGGCCATCGAGCATTGTGATGACAAGTGTCATGGAGTATTGTGATGACAGGTGTCATGGAGCACCTTGATGACAAATGCCATGGAGAATTGTGATGAGAGGTGGCATTGGGCATTGTGAAGAAAGGGGTCATGGAGTACTGTGATTACAGGGGCCTTGGAGCATTGTGATGACAAGTGACATGGAGAATAGTGATGACAGGCGTCATAGAGCATTGTGATGACAAGTGCCATTTAGCACTTTGATGACAGGGGTCATCAAGCATTGTGTTGACAGGGTCACGGAGCATTGTGATGACAAAGGCCATAGAGCATTGTGATGACAGGGGTCATGGAGCATTGTGATGACATGGACCATGAAGCATTGTGAACACAAGATTCATGGAGGATTGTGATGACACGGGCATGAAGCATGGTGATGACAACAGACCTGGAGCATTGTGATGACAAGGATATGGAGCATGGCGATGAAATGGACATGGAGCATTATAATGACAAGTGTTCTGGAGCCTTGTGATGACAAGGATATGGTGCATGGCGATGAAACGGACATGGAGCATTATAATGACAAGTGTTCTGGAGCCTTGTGATGACAAGAGCATGGAGCATTGTGATTACAGGGGCCATGGAACTGTGTGATGACAAAGGCTTGGAGAACTGTGATGACAAGGGCCATGGAGCATTGTGATTACAGGGATCATGGGGCATTGTGATGAGTGAGGTCATGGAGCATTTATGTGAAACGGGTCAAGGAGCACTGTGATTACAGGGGCCGTGGAACATTGCGATAACAAGTGACATGGAGAATAGTGATGACAGGTGTCATAGAGCATTGTGATGACAAGTTCTATTTAGCATTTTGATGACAGGGGTCATCAGTCATTGTGTTGACAGGGGTCACGGAGCATTGTGATTACAAGGGCAGGGAACCTTGTGGTGACCGTGGTCATGGAACATTTTGATGACAACTTTCATGGAACGTTGTGATGACAGGGGTCATGGAGCATTGTGTTGAAAGGGAACATGGAGCAGTGTGATTACAGGGTCCATGGAGCATTGTGAATACATAGGCCAGGGAACAATGTGATGACAGGGGTCATGTAGCGTTGTGATGACAGGGTCATGGAGCATTGTGATTACAGGGGTTATGGGGCACTGTGATGACGGGGGCATGGAGCATTGTGATGAAAATTGTCCTGGAGCATTGTGATGACAGCGGTCACAAAGAATTGGGATGAAAGGTATCATGCAGCATTGTGATGACAACGGTCATGGATCATTTTGATGACAGGGGTCATGGAACATTCTAATAACAAGGTTCATAAAGCATTTTGATGACAGGGGTCATGGAGCATTGTGTTGACACGGGCATGGAGCATTGTAATGATATTATATCTGGAGCATTGTGATGAAAAGGGGATGGAGCATTTTGATGACAGTCTCCAAGGAGCATTGTGCTGACAATGGCATGGAGCATTGTGATGAAAGGGGTACTGGAGCACTGTGAGGAAAGGAGTCATGGATCATTGTGTTGACACGGTCAAGGAACATTGCGATGACAAGCATTCTGGAGCATTGTGATGAAAGAGCATGGAGCATTGTGATGAAAGGTGACAAGGAGCATTGTGATGATATGGGCAGAGAACTTTGTGATGACATGGGTCATGGAGCATTGTGGTGAAAAGTGTCATGGAACATTGTACTGACAGGGATCATGGAGCTTTTTGGTAAGAGAGGCCTTGGAGATTTGTGATGGCAGGCGTCATGGGGCATTGTGATGACAGCGGTCTTGGAGCATTGTGATGAAAGGGGTCATGGAGCTCTATGATTAGAGGGGCCATGGAGCATTGTGAATACAAAGCCTATGGAGCATTGAGATGACAGGTTTCATGGAGCCTTTTGATGAAAGTGATCATGGATCATTGTGATGACAAGTGTCCTGGAACCTTGTGATGAAACGGTTCATGAAGCATTTTGATGACAGGGATCATGGCAAATTGTGATGACATCTGTCATGGGGCATTGTGATGACAGTGGTCCTCTAGAATTGTGATGAATGGTATCATGGAGCACTGTGATGACAGGGGCCATGGAACATTGTGATGACAAATGACGTGGAGGATTGTGATGACAAGTGTCATGGGGCATTTTGATGACATTGGCATGGAGCATTATGATGACAAGAGTTCTGGAGCATTTTGATGACAAGCGCATGGAGCATTGTGATGAGAGGCCCCAGGGAACATTGTGATGAAAAGGACAGGGAACATTGTGATGACTGGGTTAATGGAGCATTGTGATGAAGGGGCCATGGAGCATTGAGATGACAGGCGTCATGAGGCATGGTGATGACAGTGGTCATGGAGCATTGTGATGAAAGTGATCATGGTGCAATATGATAACAGGGGCCATGGAGCATTGTGATGACAGGTGTATTGGAGCATTGTGATGAAAGTCGTCATGGATCATTGTGATGACATGTGCCCTGGAACACTGTGATGACATGGTTCATCGAGTATTGTGATGACAAGGGTCATAGCAAATTGTGATGACAGGTGTCATGGGGCATTGTGATGACATTGATCATCTAGGAATTGTGATGAAAGGTATCATGGAGCACTGTGATGACTGGGGGCATGAAGCATTGTTATGAAAATTGTCCTGGATTATTGTGGTGACAGCAGTCATGGAGAATTGTGATGACAGGGATTATGCAGCATTGTGTTGACAAGGGTATGGACTATTGTGATGATAAAGGTCGTGGAGCAATGTGATGAAAGTTTTCATGGAACATCGTGATGAAAAGTGCCTGGGAGCATTGTGACGATAAAGGCCATGGAGCATTGTGATGACAAGTGTCATGGTGCATTGTAATGAAAGGTTTCATTGTGCACTGTGATGACAAGGGTATGGAGTATTGTGATGAAACTGGTCCTGGAGCATTGTGATAACAAACTCCATGGAGCATTTTGATGACAGGCATCATGGAGCATTGTGAAGAAAGGGGCCATGGGGAATTGTAATGACAATAGAGAAATGTGATAAAAATTGTCAGCGATCATAGTGATTAAAGTGGTTATTGAGAATTGTGATGAAAAGCGACATAGAGCATTGTGATGACAAAGGTCATGGAGAATTGTGATGAGCAGGGTCATGTAGGATTGTGATGCCACGGTCATGGAACATTGTGTTGAAAAGAATTCTGCAGCATTGTGAGGAAAAAGGCATGGAGCATTGTGATTATAGGGGACATGGAGCATTGTGATGACATGGGCAGGGAACACTGTGATGACAGGTGTTATGGAGCAATGTGATGACAAGTGTCATGGAGCATTGTGATGAGAGGTGCCTTGGAGAATTGTGATGACAGGCCTCATGGGGCATTGAGATGACAGTCGTCATGGAGCGTTATGATGAAAGGTGTTATGGAGCACTGTGATTACAGGGGCCAGGGAGCATTGTGAACACAAAGGCCATGGAGCATTGAGATGACAGTGGTCATGGAGCATTGTGATGAAAGTGGTCATGGATCATTGTGATGACAAGTGTCCTGGGACCCTGTGATGACATGGTTCATGGAGCATTGTGATGACAATGGTAATGGCGAATTGTGATGACAATGTCATGAGGCATTGTGATGGCAGTGGTCATCTAGGAATGTGGTTAAAGTTATTATGGAGCACAGTAATGAGAGGGGCCATGGAGCATTGTGATGACAAGTGTCATGGAGCATGGTGATGAAACGGACATGGAGCATTATAATGACAAGAGTTCTGGAGCCTTGTGATGACAAGGGCATGGAGCATTGTGATTACAGGGGTCATGGAGCAGTGTGATGACAAAGGCTTGGAGCACTGTGATGACAAGGTCCATGGAGCATTGTGATTACAGGGGTCATGGGGCATTGTGATGAGTGAGGTCATGGAGCATTAAGATGAAATGAGTCATGGAGCACTGTGATTACAGGGGCCATGGCGCATTGTGATGCCAAAGGCCATGGAGCATTATGATGACAGGTGTCATGGAACATTGAGATGAAACGGGTCATGGACCATTACGATGACAGGGGTCATGGAGAATTGTGATGACTGTGGCCATGGGGAATTTGGATGAAAGGCGTACTGGAGCATTGTGAGGAAATGTTTCATGGAGCATTGTGATGACAAGGGCCATGGAGCATCGTGATGACAGGGTTCATGGGGCATTGTGCAGAAAGCGTTCATGGAGCACTGCGATGAAAAGCACTATGGATCATTGTGATGACAAGGGCCATGGAGCATTGTGAATACAAGGGACATGGAGCCTTGTGATGACAAGGGTCATGGATCATTGTAAAAACAGGAATCATTTGGCATTGTGATGACAGGGTCATGAAGCATTTTTATGTAAGTTGCCATGGAGAATTGTGATGAACAGGATCATGTGAATTTGTAATGACAAGGGCCATGGAGCATTGTGATGAAACAAATCTTGGAGTATTTTGATGAAAGTTGTCATGGAGCATTGCGATGAAAAGCACCAAGGAACATTGTGATGACAAGGGCCATCGAGCATTGTGATGACAAGTGTCATGGAGTATTGTGATGACAGGTGTCATGGAGCACCTTGATGACAAATGCCATGGAGAATTGTGATGAGAGGTGGCATTGGGCATTGTGAAGAAAGGGGTCATGGAGTACTGTGATTACAGGGGTCTTGGAGCATTGTGATGACAAGTGACATGGAGAATAGTGATGACAGGCGTCATAGAGCATTGTGATGACAAGTGCCATTTAGCACTTTGATGACAGGGGTCATCAAGCATTGTGTTGACAGGGTCACGGAGCATTGTGATGACAAAGGCCATAGAGCATTGTGATGACAGGGGTCATGGAGCATTGTGATGACATGGACCATGAAGCATTGTGAACACAAGATTCATGGAGGATTGTGATGACACGGGCATGAAGCATGGTGATGACAACAGACCTGGAGCATTGTGATGACAAGGATATGGAGCATGGCGATGAAACGGACATGGAGCATTATAATGACAAGTGTTCTGGAGCCTTGTGATGACAAGGATATGGTGCATGGCGATGAAACGGACATGGAGCATTATAATGACAAGTGTTCTGGAGCCTTGTGATGACAAGAGCATGGAGCATTGTGATTACAGGGGCCATGGAGCTGTGTGATGACAAAGGCTTGGAGAACTGTGATGACAAGGGCCATGGAGCATTGTGATTACAGGGATCATGGGGCATTGTGATGAGTGAGGTCATGGAGCATTTATGTGAAACGGGTCATGGAGCACTGTGATTACAGGGGCCGTGGAACATTGCGATAACAAGTGACATGGAGAATAGTGATGACAGGTGTCATAGAGCATTGTGATGACAAGTTCTATTTAGCATTTTGATGACAGGGGTCATCAGTCATTGTGTTGACAGGGGTCACGGAGCATTGTGATTACAAGGGCAGGGAACCTTGTGGTGACCGTGGTCATGGAACATTTTGATGACAACTTTCATGGAACGTTGTGATGACAGGGGTCATGGAGCATTGTGTTGAAAGGGAACATGGAGCAGTGTGATTACAGGGTCCATGGAGCATTGTGAATACATAGGCCAGGGAACAATGTGATGACAGGGGTCATGTAGCGTTGTGATGACAGGGTCATGGAGCATTGTGATTACAGGGGTTATGGGGCACTGTGATGACGGGGGCATGGAGCATTGTGATGAAAATTGTCCTGGAGCATTGTGATGACAGCGGTCACAAAGAATTGGGATGAAAGGTATCATGCAGCATTGTGATGACAACGGTCATGGATCATTTTGATGACAGGGGTCATGGAACATTCTAATAACAAGGTTCATAAAGCATTTTGATGACAGGGGTCATGGAGCATTGTGTTGACACGGGCATGGAGCATTGTAATGATATTATATCTGGAGCATTGTGATGAAAAGGGGATGGAGCATTTTGATGACAGTCTCCAAGGAGCATTGTGCTGACAATGGCATGGAGCATTGTGATGAAAGGGGTACTGGAGCACTGTGAGGAAAGGAGTCATGGATCATTGTGTTGACACGGTCAAGGAACATTGCGATGACAAGCATTCTGGAGCATTGTGATGAAAGAGCATGGAGCATTGTGATGAAAGGTGACAAGGAGCATTGTGATGATATGGGCAGAGAACTTTGTGATGACATGGGTCATGGAGCATTGTGGTGAAAAGTGTCATGGAACATTGTACTGACAGGGATCATGGAGCTTTTTGGTAAGAGAGGCCTTGGAGATTTGTGATGGCAGGCGTCATGGGGCATTGTGATGACAGCGGTCTTGGAGCATTGTGATGAAAGGGGTCATGGAGCTCTATGATTAGAGGGGCCATGGAGCATTGTGAATACAAAGCCTATGGAGCATTGAGATGACAGGTTTCATGGAGCCTTTTGATGAAAGTGATCATGGATCATTGTGATGACAAGTGTCCTGGAACCTTGTGATGAAACGGTTCATGAAGCATTTTGATGACAGGGATCATGGCAAATTGTGATGACATCTGTCATGGGGCATTGTGATGACAGTGGTCCTCTAGAATTGTGATGAATGGTATCATGGAGCACTGTGATGACAGGGGCCATGGAACATTGTGATGACAAATGACGTGGAGGATTGTGATGACAAGTGTCATGGGGCATTTTGATGACATTGGCATGGAGCATTATGATGACAAGAGTTCTGGAGCATTTTGATGACAAGCGCATGGAGCATTGTGATGAGAGGCCCCAGGGAACATTGTGATGAAAAGGACAGGGAACATTGTGATGACTGGGTTAATGGAGCATTGTGATGAAGGGGCCATGGAGCATTGAGATGACAGGCGTCATGAGGCATGGTGATGACAGTGGTCATGGAGCATTGTGATGAAAGTGATCATGGTGCAATATGATAACAGGGGCCATGGAGCATTGTGATGACAGGTGTATTGGAGCATTGTGATGAAAGTCGTCATGGATCATTGTGATGACATGTGCCCTGGAACACTGTGATGACATGGTTCATCGAGTATTGTGATGACAAGGGTCATAGCAAATTGTGATGACAGGTGTCATGGGGCATTGTGATGACATTGATCATCTAGGAATTGTGATGAAAGGTATCATGGAGCACTGTGATGACTGGGGGCATGAAGCATTGTTATGAAAATTGTCCTGGATTATTGTGGTGACAGCAGTCATGGAGAATTGTGATGACAGGGATTATGCAGCATTGTGTTGACAAGGGTATGGACTATTGTGATGATAAAGGTCGTGGAGCAATGTGATGAAAGTTTTCATGGAACATCGTGATGAAAAGTGCCTGGGAGCATTGTGACGATAAAGGCCATGGAGCATTGTGATGACAAGTGTCATGGTGCATTGTAATGAAAGGTTTCATTGTGCACTGTGATGACAAGGGTATGGAGTATTGTGATGAAACTGGTCCTGGAGCATTGTGATAACAAACTCCATGGAGCATTTTGATGACAGGCATCATGGAGCATTGTGAAGAAAGGGGCCATGGGGAATTGTAATGACAATAGAGAAATGTGATAAAAATTGTCAGCGATCATAGTGATTAAAGTGGTTATTGAGAATTGTGATGAAAAGCGACATAGAGCATTGTGATGACAAAGGTCATGGAGAATTGTGATGAGCAGGGTCATGTAGGATTGTGATGCCACGGTCATGGAACATTGTGTTGAAAAGAATTCTGCAGCATTGTGAGGAAAAAGGCATGGAGCATTGTGATTATAGGGGACATGGAGCATTGTGATGACATGGGCAGGGAACACTGTGATGACAGGTGTTATGGAGCAATGTGATGACAAGTGTCATGGAGCATTGTGATGAGAGGTGCCTTGGAGAATTGTGATGACAGGCCTCATGGGGCATTGAGATGACAGTCGTCATGGAGCGTTATGATGAAAGGTGTTATGGAGCACTGTGATTACAGGGGCCAGGGAGCATTGTGAACACAAAGGCCATGGAGCATTGAGATGACAGTGGTCATGGAGCATTGTGATGAAAGTGGTCATGGATCATTGTGATGACAAGTGTCCTGGGACCCTGTGATGACATGGTTCATGGAGCATTGTGATGACAATGGTAATGGCGAATTGTGATGACAATGTCATGAGGCATTGTGATGGCAGTGGTCATCTAGGAATGTGGTTAAAGTTATTATGGAGCACAGTAATGAGAGGGGCCATGGAGCATTGTGATGACAAGTGTCATGGAGCATGGTGATGAAACGGACATGGAGCATTATAATGACAAGAGTTCTGGAGCCTTGTGATGACAAGGGCATGGAGCATTGTGATTACAGGGGTCATGGAGCAGTGTGATGACAAAGGCTTGGAGCACTGTGATGACAAGGTCCATGGAGCATTGTGATTACAGGGGTCATGGGGCATTGTGATGAGTGAGGTCATGGAGCATTAAGATGAAATGAGTCATGGAGCACTGTGATTACAGGGGCCATGGCGCATTGTGATGCCAAAGGCCATGGAGCATTATGATGACAGGTGTCATGGAACATTGAGATGAAACGGGTCATGGACCATTACGATGACAGGGGTCATGGAGAATTGTGATGACTGTGGCCATGGGGAATTTGGATGAAAGGCGTACTGGAGCATTGTGAGGAAATGTTTCATGGAGCATTGTGATGACAAGGGCCATGGAGCATCGTGATGACAGGGTTCATGGGGCATTGTGCAGAAAGCGTTCATGGAGCACTGCGATGAAAAGCACTATGGATCATTGTGATGACAAGGGCCATGGAGCATTGTGAATACAAGGGACATGGAGCCTTGTGATGACAAGGGTCATGGATCATTGTAAAAACAGGAATCATTTGGCATTGTGATGACAGGGTCATGAAGCATTTTTATGTAAGTTGCCATGGAGAATTGTGATGAACAGGATCATGTGAATTTGTAATGACAAGGGCCATGGAGCATTGTGATGAAACAAATCTTGGAGTATTTTGATGAAAGTTGTCATGGAGCATTGCGATGAAAAGCACCAAGGAACATTGTGATGACAAGGGCCATCGAGCATTGTGATGACAAGTGTCATGGAGTATTGTGATGACAGGTGTCATGGAGCACCTTGATGACAAATGCCATGGAGAATTGTGATGAGAGGTGGCATTGGGCATTGTGATGAAAGGGGTCATGGAGTACTGTGATTACAGGGGCCTTGGAGCATTGTGATGACAAGTGACATGGAGAATAGTGATGACAGGCGTCATAGAGCATTGTGATGACAAGTGCCATTTAGCACTTTGATGACAGGGGTCATCAAGCATTGTGTTGACAGGGTCACGGAGCATTGTGATGACAAAGGCCATAGAGCATTGTGATGACAGGGGTCATGGAGCATTGTGATGACATGGACCATGAAGCATTGAGAAGACAAGATTCATGGAGCATTGTGATGACACGGCCATGAAGCATGGTGATGACAACAGACCTGGAGCATTGTGATGACAAGGATATGGAGCATGGCGATGAAACGGACATGGAGCATTATAATGACAAGTGTTCTGGAGCCTTGTGATGACAAGAGCATGGAGCATTGTGATTACAGGCGCCATGGAGCTGTGTGATGACAAAGGCTTGGAGAACTGTGATGACAAGGGCCATGGAGCATTGTGATTACAGGGATCATGGGGCATTGTGATGAGTGAGGTCATGGAGCATTTATGTGAAACGGGTCAAGGAGCACTGTGATTACAGGGGCCGTGGAACATTGCGATAACAAGTGACATGGAGAATAGTGATGACAGGTGTCATAGAGCATTGTGATGACAAGTTCTATTTAGCATTTTGATGACAGGGGTCATCAGTCATTGTGTTGACAGGGGTCACGGAGCATTGTGATTACAAGGGCAGGGAACCTTGTGGTGACCGTGGTCATGGAACATTTTGATGACAACTTTCATGGAACGTTGTGATGACAGGGGTCATGGAGCATTGTGTTGAAAGGGAACATGGAGCAGTGTGATTACAGGGTCCATGGAGCATTGTGAATACATAGGCCAGGGAACAATGTGATGACAGGGGTCATGTAGCGTTGTGATGACAGGGTCATGGAGCATTGTGATTACAGGGGTTATGGGGCACTGTGATGACGGGGGCATGGAGCATTGTGATGAAAATTGTCCTGGAGCATTGTGATGACAGCGGTCACAAAGAATTGGGATGAAAGGTATCATGCAGCATTGTGATGACAACGGTCATGGATCATTTTGATGACAGGGGTCATGGAACATTCTAATAACAAGGTTCATAAAGCATTTTGATGACAGGGGTCATGGAGCATTGTGTTGACACGGGCATGGAGCATTGTAATGATATTATATCTGGAGCATTGTGATGAAAAGGGGATGGAGCATTTTGATGACAGTCTCCAAGGAGCATTGTGCTGACAATGGCATGGAGCATTGTGATGAAAGGGGTACTGGAGCACTGTGAGGAAAGGAGTCATGGATCATTGTGTTGACACGGTCAAGGAACATTGCGATGACAAGCATTCTGGAGCATTGTGATGAAAGAGCATGGAGCATTGTGATGAAAGGTGACAAGGAGCATTGTGATGATATGGGCAGAGAACTTTGTGATGACATGGGTCATGGAGCATTGTGGTGAAAAGTGTCATGGAACATTGTACTGACAGGGATCATGGAGCTTTTTGGTAAGAGAGGCCTTGGAGATTTGTGATGGCAGGCGTCATGGGGCATTGTGATGACAGCGGTCTTGGAGCATTGTGATGAAAGGGGTCATGGAGCTCTATGATTAGAGGGGCCATGGAGCATTGTGAATACAAAGCCTATGGAGCATTGAGATGACAGGTTTCATGGAGCCTTTTGATGAAAGTGATCATGGATCATTGTGATGACAAGTGTCCTGGAACCTTGTGATGAAACGGTTCATGAAGCATTTTGATGACAGGGATCATGGCAAATTGTGATGACATCTGTCATGGGGCATTGTGATGACAGTGGTCCTCTAGAATTGTGATGAATGGTATCATGGAGCACTGTGATGACAGGGGCCATGGAACATTGTGATGACAAATGACGTGGAGGATTGTGATGACAAGTGTCATGGGGCATTTTGATGACATTGGCATGGAGCATTATGATGACAAGAGTTCTGGAGCATTTTGATGACAAGCGCATGGAGCATTGTGATGAGAGGCCCCAGGGAACATTGTGATGAAAAGGACAGGGAACATTGTGATGACTGGGTTAATGGAGCATTGTGATGAAGGGGCCATGGAGCATTGAGATGACAGGCGTCATGAGGCATGGTGATGACAGTGGTCATGGAGCATTGTGATGAAAGTGATCATGGTGCAATATGATAACAGGGGCCATGGAGCATTGTGATGACAGGTGTATTGGAGCATTGTGATGAAAGTCGTCATGGATCATTGTGATGACATGTGCCCTGGAACACTGTGATGACATGGTTCATCGAGTATTGTGATGACAAGGGTCATAGCAAATTGTGATGACAGGTGTCATGGGGCATTGTGATGACATTGATCATCTAGGAATTGTGATGAAAGGTATCATGGAGCACTGTGATGACTGGGGGCATGAAGCATTGTTATGAAAATTGTCCTGGATTATTGTGGTGACAGCAGTCATGGAGAATTGTGATGACAGGGATTATGCAGCATTGTGTTGACAAGGGTATGGACTATTGTGATGATAATGGTCGTGGAGCAATGTGATGAAAGTTTTCATGGAACATCGTGATGAAAAGTGCCTGGGAGCATTGTGACGATAAAGGCCATGGAGCATTGTGATGACAAGTGTCATGGAGCATTGTAATGAAAGGTTTCATTGTGCACTGTGATGACAAGGGTATGGAGTATTGTGATGAAACTGGTCCTGGAGCATTGTGATAAGAAACTCCATGGAGCATTGTGATGAAAGGCATCATGGAGCATTGTGAAGAAAGGGGCCATGGGGAATTGTAATGACAATAGAGAAATGTGATAAAAATTGTCAGCGATCATAGTGATTAAAGTGGTTATTGAGAATTGTGATGAAAAGCGACATAGAGCATTGTGATGACAAAGGTCATGGAGAATTGTGATGAGCAGGGTCATGTAGGATTGTGATGCCACGGTCATGGAACATTGTGTTGAAAAGAATTCTGCAGCATTGTGAGGAAAAAGGCATGGAGCATTGTGATTATAGGGGACATGGAGCATTGTGATGACATGGGCAGGGAACACTGTGATGACAGGTGTTATGGAGCAATGTGATGACAAGTGTCATGGAGCATTGTGATGAGAGGTGCCTTGGAGAATTGTGATGACAGGCCTCATGGGGCATTGAGATGACAGTCGTCATGGAGCGTTATGATGAAAGGTGTTATGGAGCACTGTGATTACAGGGGCCAGGGAGCATTGTGAACACAAAGGCCATGGAGCATTGAGATGACAGTGGTCATGGAGCATTGTGATGAAAGTGGTCATGGATCATTGTGATGACAAGTGTCCTGGGACCCTGTGATGACATGGTTCATGGAGCATTGTGATGACAATGGTAATGGCGAATTGTGATGACAATGTCATGAGGCATTGTGATGGCAGTGGTCATCTAGGAATGTGGTTAAAGTTATTATGGAGCACAGTAATGAGAGGGGCCATGGAGCATTGTGATGACAAGTGTCATGGAGCATGGTGATGAAACGGACATGGAGCATTATAATGACAAGAGTTCTGGAGCCTTGTGATGACAAGGGCATGGAGCATTGTGATTACAGGGGTCATGGAGCAGTGTGATGACAAAGGCTTGGAGCACTGTGATGACAAGGTCCATGGAGCATTGTGATTACAGGGGTCATGGGGCATTGTGATGAGTGAGGTCATGGAGCATTAAGATGAAATGAGTCATGGAGCACTGTGATTACAGGGGCCATGGCGCATTGTGATGCCAAAGGCCATGGAGCATTATGATGACAGGTGTCATGGAACATTGAGATGAAACGGGTCATGGACCATTACGATGACAGGGGTCATGGAGAATTGTGATGACTGTGGCCATGGGGAATTTGGATGAAAGGCGTACTGGAGCATTGTGAGGAAATGTTTCATGGAGCATTGTGATGACAAGGGCCATGGAGCATCGTGATGACAGGGTTCATGGGGCATTGTGCAGAAAGCGTTCATGGAGCACTGCGATGAAAAGCACTATGGATCATTGTGATGACAAGGGCCATGGAGCATTGTGAATACAAGGGACATGGAGCCTTGTGATGACAAGGGTCATGGATCATTGTAAAAACAGGAATCATTTGGCATTGTGATGACAGGGTCATGAAGCATTTTTATGTAAGTTGCCATGGAGAATTGTGATGAACAGGATCATGTGAATTTGTAATGACAAGGGCCATGGAGCATTGTGATGAAACAAATCTTGGAGTATTTTGATGAAAGTTGTCATGGAGCATTGCGATGAAAAGCACCAAGGAACATTGTGATGACAAGGGCCATCGAGCATTGTGATGACAAGTGTCATGGAGTATTGTGATGACAGGTGTCATGGAGCACCTTGATGACAAATGCCATGGAGAATTGTGATGAGAGGTGGCATTGGGCATTGTGAAGAAAGGGGTCATGGAGTACTGTGATTACAGGGGCCTTGGAGCATTGTGATGACAAGTGACATGGAGAATAGTGATGACAGGCGTCATAGAGCATTGTGATGACAAGTGCCATTTAGCACTTTGATGACAGGGGTCATCAAGCATTGTGTTGACAGGGTCACGGAGCATTGTGATGACAAAGGCCATAGAGCATTGTGATGACAGGGGTCATGGAGCATTGTGATGACATGGACCATGAAGCATTGTGAACACAAGATTCATGGAGGATTGTGATGACACGGGCATGAAGCATGGTGATGACAACAGACCTGGAGCATTGTGATGACAAGGATATGGAGCATGGCGATGAAACGGACATGGAGCATTATAATGACAAGTGTTCTGGAGCCTTGTGATGACAAGGATATGGTGCATGGCGATGAAACGGACATGGAGCATTATAATGACAAGTGTTCTGGAGCCTTGTGATGACAAGAGCATGGAGCATTGTGATTACAGGGGCCATGGAGCTGTGTGATGACAAAGGCTTGGAGAACTGTGATGACAAGGGCCATGGAGCATTGTGATTACAGGGATCATGGGGCATTGTGATGAGTGAGGTCATGGAGCATTTATGTGAAACGGGTCAAGGAGCACTGTGATTACAGGGGCCGTGGAACATTGCGATAACAAGTGACATGGAGAATAGTGATGACAGGTGTCATAGAGCATTGTGATGACAAGTTCTATTTAGCATTTTGATGACAGGGGTCATCAGTCATTGTGTTGACAGGGGTCACGGAGCATTGTGATTACAAGGGCAGGGAACCTTGTGGTGACCGTGGTCATGGAACATTTTGATGACAACTTTCATGGAACGTTGTGATGACAGGGGTCATGGAGCATTGTGTTGAAAGGGAACATGGAGCAGTGTGATTACAGGGTCCATGGAGCATTGTGAATACATAGGCCAGGGAACAATGTGATGACAGGGGTCATGTAGCGTTGTGATGACAGGGTCATGGAGCATTGTGATTACAGGGGTTATGGGGCACTGTGATGACGGGGGCATGGAGCATTGTGATGAAAATTGTCCTGGAGCATTGTGATGACAGCGGTCACAAAGAATTGGGATGAAAGGTATCATGCAGCATTGTGATGACAACGGTCATGGATCATTTTGATGACAGGGGTCATGGAACATTCTAATAACAAGGTTCATAAAGCATTTTGATGACAGGGGTCATGGAGCATTGTGTTGACACGGGCATGGAGCATTGTAATGATATTATATCTGGAGCATTGTGATGAAAAGGGGATGGAGCATTTTGATGACAGTCTCCAAGGAGCATTGTGCTGACAATGGCATGGAGCATTGTGATGAAAGGGGTACTGGAGCACTGTGAGGAAAGGAGTCATGGATCATTGTGTTGACACGGTCAAGGAACATTGCGATGACAAGCATTCTGGAGCATTGTGATGAAAGAGCATGGAGCATTGTGATGAAAGGTGACAAGGAGCATTGTGATGATATGGGCAGAGAACTTTGTGATGACATGGGTCATGGAGCATTGTGGTGAAAAGTGTCATGGAACATTGTACTGACAGGGATCATGGAGCTTTTTGGTAAGAGAGGCCTTGGAGATTTGTGATGGCAGGCGTCATGGGGCATTGTGATGACAGCGGTCTTGGAGCATTGTGATGAAAGGGGTCATGGAGCTCTATGATTAGAGGGGCCATGGAGCATTGTGAATACAAAGCCTATGGAGCATTGAGATGACAGGTTTCATGGAGCCTTTTGATGAAAGTGATCATGGATCATTGTGATGACAAGTGTCCTGGAACCTTGTGATGAAACGGTTCATGAAGCATTTTGATGACAGGGATCATGGCAAATTGTGATGACATCTGTCATGGGGCATTGTGATGACAGTGGTCCTCTAGAATTGTGATGAATGGTATCATGGAGCACTGTGATGACAGGGGCCATGGAACATTGTGATGACAAATGACGTGGAGGATTGTGATGACAAGTGTCATGGGGCATTTTGATGACATTGGCATGGAGCATTATGATGACAAGAGTTCTGGAGCATTTTGATGACAAGCGCATGGAGCATTGTGATGAGAGGCCCCAGGGAACATTGTGATGAAAAGGACAGGGAACATTGTGATGACTGGGTTAATGGAGCATTGTGATGAAGGGGCCATGGAGCATTGAGATGACAGGCGTCATGAGGCATGGTGATGACAGTGGTCATGGAGCATTGTGATGAAAGTGATCATGGAGCAATATGATAACAGGGGCCATGGAGCATTGTGATGACAGGTGTATTGGAGCATTGTGATGAAAGTCGTCATGGATCATTGTGATGACATATGCCCTGGAACACTGTGATGACATGGATCATCGAGTATTGTGATGACAAGGGTCATAGCAAATTGTGATGACAGGTGTCATGGGGCATTGTGATGACATTGATCATCTAGGAATTGTGATGAAAGGTATCATGGAGCACTGTGATGACTGGGGGCATGAAGCATTGTTATGAAAATTGTCCTGGATTATTGTGGTGACAGCAGTCATGGAGAATTGTGATGACAGGGATTATGCAGCATTGTGTTGACAAGGGTATGGACTATTGTGATGATAATGGTCGTGGAGCAATGTGATGAAAGTTTTCATGGAACATCGTGATGAAAAGTGCCTGGGAGCATTGTGACGATAAAGGCCATGGAGCATTGTGATGACAAGTGTCATGGAGCATTGTAATGAAAGGTTTCATTGTGCACTGTGATGACAAGGGTATGGAGTATTGTGATGAAACTGGTCCTGGAGCATTGTGATAACAAACTCCACGGAGCATTGTGATGAAAGGCATCATGGAGCATTGTGAAGAAAGGGGCCATGGGGAATTGTAATGACAATAGAGAAATGTGATAAAGATTGTCAGCGATCATAGTGATTAAAGTGGTCATTGAGAATTGTGATGAAAAGCGACATAGAGCATTGTGATGACAAAGGTCATGGAGAATTGTGATGAACAGGGTCATGTAGGATTGTGATGCCACGGTCATGGAACATTGTGTTGAAAAGAATTCTGCAGCATTGTGAGGAAAAAGGCATGGAGCATTGTGATTATAGGGGACATGGAGCATTGTGATGACATGGGCAGGGAACACTGTGATGACAGGTGTTATGGAGCAATGTGATGACAAGTGTCATGGAGCATTGTGATGAGAGGTGCCTTGGAGAATTGTGATGACAGGCCTCATGGGGCATTGAGATGACAGTCGTCATGGAGCGTTATGATGAAAGGTGTTATGGAGCACTGTGATTACAGGGGCCAGGGAGCATTGTGAACACAAAGGCCATGGAGCATTGAGATGACAGTGGTCATGGAGCATTGTGATGAAAGTGGTCATGGATCATTGTGATGACAAGTGTCCTGGGACCCTGTGATGACATGGTTCATGGAGCATTGTGATGACAATGGTAATGGCGAATTGTGATGACAATGTCATGAGGCATTGTGATGGCAGTGGTCATCTAGGAATGTGGTTAAAGTTATTATGGAGCACAGTAATGAGAGGGGCCATGGAGCATTGTGATGACAAGTGTCATGGAGCATGGTGATGAAACGGACATGGAGCATTATAATGACAAGAGTTCTGGAGCCTTGTGATGACAAGGGCATGGAGCATTGTGATTACAGGGGTCATGGAGCAGTGTGATGACAAAGGCTTGGAGCACTGTGATGACAAGGTCCATGGAGCATTGTGATTACAGGGGTCATGGGGCATTGTGATGAGTGAGGTCATGGAGTATTAAGATGAAATGAGTCATGGAGCACTGTGATTACAGGGGCCATGGCGCATTGTGATGCCAAAGGCCATGGAGCATTATGATGACAGGTGTCATGGAACATTGAGATGAAACGGGTCATGGACCATTACGATGACAGGGGTCATGGAGAATTGTGATGACTGTGGCCATGGGGAATTTGGATGAAAGGCGTACTGGAGCATTGTGAGGAAATGTTTCATGGAGCATTGTGATGACAAGGGCCATGGAGCATCGTGATGACAGGGTTCATGGGGCATTGTGCAGAAAGCGTTCATGGAGCACTGCGATGAAAAGCACTATGGATCATTGTGATGACAAGGGCCATGGAGCATTGTGAATACAAGGGACATGGAGCCTTGTGATGACAAGGGTCATGGATCATTGTAAAAACAGGAATCATTTGGCATTGTGATGACAGGGTCATGAAGCATTTTTATGTAAGTTGCCATGGAGAATTGTGATGAACAGGATCATGTGAATTTGTAATGACAAGGGCCATGGAGCATTGTGATGAAACAAATCTTGGAGTATTTTGATGAAAGTTGTCATGGAGCATTGCGATGAAAAGCACCAAGGAACATTGTGATGACAAGGGCCATCGAGCATTGTGATGACAAGTGTCATGGAGTATTGTGATGACAGGTGTCATGGAGCACCTTGATGACAAATGCCATGGAGAATTGTGATGAGAGGTGGCATTGGGCATTGTGATGAAAGGGGTCATGGAGTACTGTGATTACAGGGGCCTTGGAGCATTGTGATGACAAGTGACATGGAGAATAGTGATGACAGGCGTCATAGAGCATTGTGATGACAAGTGCCATTTAGCACTTTGATGACAGGGGTCATCAAGCATTGTGTTGACAGGGTCACGGAGCATTGTGATGACAAAGGCCATAGAGCATTGTGATGACAGGGGTCATGGAGCATTGTGATGACATGGACCATGAAGCATTGTGAAGACAAGATTCATGGAGCATTGTGATGACACGGCCATGAAGCATGGTGATGACAACAGACCTGGAGCATTGTGATGACAAGGATATGGAGCATGGCGATGAAACGGACATGGAGCATTATAATGACAAGTGTTCTGGAGCCTTGTGATGACAAGAGCATGGAGCATTGTGATTACAGGCGCCATGGAGCTGTGTGATGACAAAGGCTTGGAGAACTGTGATGACAAGGGCCATGGAGCATTGTGATTACAGGGATCATGGGGCATTGTGATGAGTGAGGTCATGGAGCATTTATGTGAAACGGGTCATGGAGCACTGTGATTACAGGGGCCGTGAAACATTGCGATAACAAGTGACATGGAGAATAGTGATGACAGGTGTCATAGAGCATTGTGATGACAAGTGCTCTTTAGCATTTTGATGACAGGGGTCATCAGTCATTGTGTTGACAGGGGTCACGGAGCATTGTGATTACAAGGGCAGGGAACCTTGTGGTGACCGGGGTCATGGAACATTTTGATGACAACTTTCATGGAACGTTGTGATGACAGGGGTCATGGAGCATTGTGTTGAAAGGGTCCATGGAGCATTGTGAATACATAGGCCAGGGAACAATGTGATGACAGGGGTCATGTAGCGTTGTGATGACAGGGTCATGGAGCATTGTGATTACAGGGGTTATGGGGCACTGTGATGACGGGGGCATGGAGCATTGTGATGAAAATTGTCCTGGAGCATTGTGATGACAGCGGTCACAAAGAATTGGGATGAAAGGTATCATGCAGCATTGTGATGACAACGGTCATGGATCATTTTGATGACAGGGGTCATGGAACATTCTAATAACAAGGTTCATAAAGCATTTTGATGACAGGGGTCATGGAGCATTGTGTTGACACGGGCATGGAGCATTGTAATGATATTATATCTGGAGCATTGTGATGAAAAGGGGATGGAGCATTTTGATGACAGTCTCCAAGGAGCATTGTGCTGACAATGGCATGGAGCATTGTGATGAAAGGGGTACTGGAGCACTGTGAGGAAAGGAGTCATGGATCATTGTGTTGACACGGTCAAGGAACATTGCGATGACAAGCATTCTGGAGCATTGTGATGAAAGAGCATGGAGCATTGTGATGAAAGGTGACAAGGAGCATTGTGATGATATGGGCAGAGAACTTTGTGATGACATGGGTCATGGAGCATTGTGGTGAAAAGTGTCATGGAACATTGTACTGACAGGGATCATGGAGCTTTTTGGTAAGAGAGGCCTTGGAGATTTGTGATGGCAGGCGTCATGGGGCATTGTGATGACAGCGGTCTTGGAGCATTGTGATGAAAGGGGTCATGGAGCTCTATGATTAGAGGGGCCATGGAGCATTGTGAATACAAAGCCTATGGAGCATTGAGATGACAGGTTTCATGGAGCCTTTTGATGAAAGTGACCATGGATCATTGTGATGACAAGTGTCCTGGAACCTTGTGATGAAACGGTTCATGAAGCATTTTGATGACAGGGATCATGGCAAATTGTGATGACATCTGTCATGGGGCATTGTGATGACAGTGGTCCTCTAGAATTGTGATGAATGGTATCATGGAGCACTGTGATGACAGGGGCCATGGAACATTGTGATGACAAATGACGTGGAGGATTGTGATGACAAGTGTCATGGGGCATTTTGATGACATTGGCATGGAGCATTATGATGACAAGAGTTCTGGAGCATTTTGATGACAAGCGCATGGAGCATTGTGATGAGAGGCCCCAGGGAACATTGTGATGAAAAGGACAGGGAACATTGTGATGACTGGGTTAATGGAGCATTGTGATGAAGGGGCCATGGAGCATTGAGATGACAGGCGTCATGAGGCATGGTGATGACAGTGGTCATGGAGCATTGTGATGAAAGTGATCATGGAGCAATATGATAACAGGGGCCATGGAGCATTGTGATGACAGGTGTATTGGAGCATTGTGATGAAAGTCGTCATGGATCATTGTGATGACATGTGCCCTGGAACACTGTGATGACATGGTTCATCGAGTATTGTGATGACAAGGGTCATAGCAAATTGTGATGACAGGTGTCATGGGGCATTGTGATGACATTGATCATCTAGGAATTGTGATGAAAGGTATCATGGAGCACTGTGATGACTGGGGGCATGAAGCATTGTTATGAAAATTGTCCTGGATTATTGTGGTGACAGCAGTCATGGAGAATTGTGATGACAGGGATTATGCAGCATTGTGTTGACAAGGGTATGGACTATTGTGATGATAATGGTCGTGGAGCAATGTGATGAAAGTTTTCATGGAACATCGTGATGAAAAGTGCCTGGGAGCATTGTGACGATAAAGGCCATGGAGCATTGTGATGACAAGTGTCATGGAGCATTGTAATGAAAGGTTTCATTGTGCACTGTGATGACAAGGGTATGGAGTATTGTGATGAAACTGGTCCTGGAGCATTGTGATAACAAACTCCACGGAGCATTGTGATGAAAGGCATCATGGAGCATTGTGAAGAAAGGGGCCATGGGGAATTGTAATGACAATAGAGAAATGTGATAAAGATTGTCAGCGATCATAGTGATTAAAGTGGTCATTGAGAATTGTGATGAAAAGCGACATAGAGCATTGTGATGACAAAGGTCATGGAGAATTGTGATGAACAGGGTCATGTAGGATTGTGATGCCACGGTCATGGAACATTGTGTTGAAAAGAATTCTGCAGCATTGTGAGGAAAAAGGCATGGAGCATTGTGATTATAGGGGACATGGAGCATTGTGATGACATGGGCAGGGAACACTGTGATGACAGGTGTTATGGAGCAATGTGATGACAAGTGTCATGGAGCATTGTGATGAGAGGTGCCTTGGAGAATTGTGATGACAGGCCTCATGGGGCATTGAGATGACAGTCGTCATGGAGCGTTATGATGAAAGGTGTTATGGAGCACTGTGATTACAGGGGCCAGGGAGCATTGTGAACACAAAGGCCATGGAGCATTGAGATGACAGTGGTCATGGAGCATTGTGATGAAAGTGGTCATGGATCATTGTGATGACAAGTGTCCTGGGACCCTGTGATGACATGGTTCATGGAGCATTGTGATGACAATGGTAATGGCGAATTGTGATGACAATGTCATGAGGCATTGTGATGGCAGTGGTCATCTAGGAATGTGGTTAAAGTTATTATGGAGCACAGTAATGAGAGGGGCCATGGAGCATTGTGATGACAAGTGTCATGGAGCATGGTGATGAAACGGACATGGAGCATTATAATGACAAGAGTTCTGGAGCCTTGTGATGACAAGGGCATGGAGCATTGTGATTACAGGGGTCATGGAGCAGTGTGATGACAAAGGCTTGGAGCACTGTGATGACAAGGTCCATGGAGCATTGTGATTACAGGGGTCATGGGGCATTGTGATGAGTGAGGTCATGGAGCATTAAGATGAAATGAGTCATGGAGCACTGTGATTACAGGGGCCATGGCGCATTGTGATGCCAAAGGCCATGGAGCATTATGATGACAGGTGTCATGGAACATTGAGATGAAACGGGTCATGGACCATTACGATGACAGGGGTCATGGAGAATTGTGATGACTGTGGCCATGGGGAATTTGGATGAAAGGCGTACTGGAGCATTGTGAGGAAATGTTTCATGGAGCATTGTGATGACAAGGGCCATGGAGCATCGTGATGACAGGGGTCATGGGGTATTGTGCTGAAAGCGGTCATGGAGCATTGTGATGGAAAGCGCTATGGAGCACTGTGATGAGAAGGGCCATGGATCATTTTGAATACAAGGGACATGGAGCCTTGTGATGACAAGGGTCATGGATCATTGTAAAAACAGGTATCATTGGACATTGTGATGACAGGGGCATGGAACATTTTTATGTAAGTTGCCATGGAGAATTGTGATGAAAGGGATCATGTGAATTTGTAATGACAAGGGCCATGGAGCATTGTGATGAAACAAATCTTGGAGTATTTTGATGAAAGTTGTCATGGAGCATTGCGATGAAAAGCACCAAGGAACATTGTGATGACAAGGGCCATCGAGCATTGTGATGACAAGTGTCATGGAGTATTGTGATGACAGGTGTCATGGAGCATCTTGATGACAAATGCCATGCAGAATTGTGATGAGAGGTGGCATTGGGCATTGTGATGAAAGGGGTCATGGAGTACTGTGATTACAGGGGCCATGGAGCATTGTGATGACAAGTGACATGGAGAATAGTGATGACAGGCGTCATAGAGCATTGTGATGACAAGTGCCATTTAGCATTTTGATGACAGGGGTCATCAAGCATTGTGTTGACAGGGTCACGGAGCATTGTGATGACATGGGCCATGAAGCATTGTGAAGACAAGATTCATGGAGCATTGTGATGACACGGCCACGAAGCATGGTGATGACAACAGACCTTGAGCATTGTGATGACAAGGATATGGAGCATGGCGATGAAACGGACATGGAGCATTATATTGACAAGTGTTCTGGAGCCTTGTGATGACAAGAGCATGGAGCATTGTGATTACAGGGGCCATGGAGCTGTGTGATGACAAAGGCTTGGAGAACTGTGATGACAAGGGCCATGGAGCATTGTGATTACAGGGGTCATGGGGCATTGTGATGAGTGAGGTCATGGAGCATTTATGTGAAACGGGTCATGGAGCACTGTGATTACAGGGGCCGTGGAACATTGCGATAACAAGTGACATGGAGAATAGTGATGACAGGTGTCATAGAGCATTGTGATGACAAGTGCTATTTAGCATTTTGATGACAGGGGTCATCAGTCATTGTGTTGACAGGGGTCACGGAGCATTGTGATTACAAGGGCAGGGAACCTTGTGGTGACCGGGTTCATGGAACATTTTGATGACAACTTTCATGGAACGTTGTGATGAGAGGGGTCATGGAGCATTGTGTTGAAAGGGAACATGGAGCAGTGTGATTACAGGGTCCATGGAGCATTGTGAATACATAGGCCAGGGAACAATGTGATGACAGGGGTCATGTAGCGTTGTGATGACAGGGTCATGGAGCATTGTGATTACAGGGGTTATGGGGCACTGTGATGACGGGGGCATGGAGCATTGTGATGAAAATTGTCCTGGAGCATTGTGATGACAGCGGTCACAAAGAATTGGGATGAAAGGTATCATGCAGCATTGTGATGACAACGGTCATGGATCATTTTGATGACAGGGGTCATGGAACATTCTAATAACAAGGTTCATAAAGCATTTTGATGACAGGGGTCATGGAGCATTGTGTTGACACGGGCATGGAGCATTGTAATGATATTATGTCTGGAGCATTGTGATGAAAAGGGGATGGAGCATTTTGATGACAGTCTCCAAGGAGCATTGTGCTGACAATGGCATGGAGCATTGTGATGAAAGGGGTACTGGAGCACTGTGAGGAAAGGAGTCATGGATCATTGTGTTGACACGGTCAAGGAACATTGCGATGACAAGCATTCTGGAGCATTGTGATGAAAGAGCATGGAGCATTGTGATGAAAGGTGACAAGGAGCATTGTGATGATATGGGCAGAGAACTTTGTGATGACATGGGTCATGGAGCATTGTGGTGAAAAGTGTCATGGAACATTGTACTGACAGGGATCATGGAGCTTTTTGGTAAGAGAGGCCTTGGAGATTTGTGATGGCAGGCGTCATGGGGCATTGTGATGACAGCGGTCTTGGAGCATTGTGATGAAAGGGGTCATGGAGCTCTATGATTAGAGGGGCCATGGAGCATTGTGAATACAAAGCCTATGGAGCATTGAGATGACAGGTTTCATGGAGCCTTTTGATGAAAGTGATCATGGATCATTGTGATGACAAGTGTCCTGGAACCTTGTGATGAAACGGTTCATGAAGCATTTTGATGACAGGGATCATGGCAAATTGTGATGACATCTGTCATGGGGCATTGTGATGACAGTGGTCCTCTAGAATTGTGATGAATGGTATCATGGAGCACTGTGATGACAGGGGCCATGGAACATTGTGATGACAAATGACGTGGAGGATTGTGATGACAAGTGTCATGGGGCATTTTGATGACATTGGCATGGAGCATTATGATGACAAGAGTTCTGGAGCATTTTGATGACAAGCGCATGGAGCATTGTGATGAGAGGCCCCAGGGAACATTGTGATGAAAAGGACAGGGAACATTGTGATGACTGGGTTAATGGAGCATTGTGATGAAGGGGCCATGGAGCATTGAGATGACAGGCGTCATGAGGCATGGTGATGACAGTGGTCATGGAGCATTGTGATGAAAGTGATCATGGAGCAATATGATAACAGGGGCCATGGAGCATTGTGATGACAGGTGTATTGGAGCATTGTGATGAAAGTCGTCATGGATCATTGTGATGACATGTGCCCTGGAACACTGTGATGACATGGTTCATCGAGTATTGTGATGACAAGGGTCATAGCAAATTGTGATGACAGGTGTCATGGGGCATTGTGATGACATTGATCATCTAGGAATTGTGATGAAAGGTATCATGGAGCACTGTGATGACTGGGGGCATGAAGCATTGTTATGAAAATTGTCCTGGATTATTGTGGTGACAGCAGTCATGGAGAATTGTGATGACAGGGATTATGCAGCATTGTGTTGACAAGGGTATGGACTATTGTGATGATAATGGTCGTGGAGCAATGTGATGAAAGTTTTCATGGAACATCGTGATGAAAAGTGCCTGGGAGCATTGTGACGATAAAGGCCATGGAGCATTGTGATGACAAGTGTCATGGAGCATTGTAATGAAAGGTTTCATTGTGCACTGTGATGACAAGGGTATGGAGTATTGTGATGAAACTGGTCCTGGAGCATTGTGATAACAAACTCCACGGAGCATTGTGATGAAAGGCATCATGGAGCATTGTGAAGAAAGGGGCCATGGGGAATTGTAATGACAATAGAGAAATGTGATAAAGATTGTCAGCGATCATAGTGATTAAAGTGGTCATTGAGAATTGTGATGAAAAGCGACATAGAGCATTGTGATGACAAAGGTCATGGAGAATTGTGATGAGCAGGGTCATGTAGGATTGTGATGCCACGGTCATGGAACATTGTGTTGAAAAGAATTCTGCAGCATTGTGAGGAAAAAGGCATGGAGCATTGTGATTATAGGGGACATGGAGCATTGTGATGACATGGGCAGGGAACACTGTGATGACAGGTGTTATGGAGCAATGTGATGACAAGTGTCATGGAGCATTGTGATGAGAGGTGCCTTGGAGAATTGTGATGACAGGCCTCATGGGGCATTGAGATGACAGTTGTCATGGAGCGTTATGATGAAAGGTGTTATGGAGCACTGTGATAACAGGGGCCAGGGAGCATTGTGAACACAAAGGCCATGGAGCATTGAGATGACAGTGGTCATGGAGCATTGTGATGAAAGTGGTCATGGATCATTGTGATGACAAGTGTCCTGGGACCCTGTGATGACATGGTTCATGGAGCATTGTGATGACAATGGTAATGGCGAATTGTGATGACAATGTCATGAGGCATTGTGATGGCAGTGGTCATCTAGGAATGTGGTTAAAGTTATTATGGAGCACAGTAATGAGAGGGGCCATGGAGCATTGTGATGACAAGTGTCATGGAGCATGGTGATGAAACGGACATGGAGCATTATAATGACAAGAGTTCTGGAGCCTTGTGATGACAAGGGCATGGAGCATTGTGATTACAGGGGTCATGGAGCAGTGTGATGACAAAGGCTTGGAGCACTGTGATGACAAGGTCCATGGAGCATTGTGATTACAGGGGTCATGGGGCATTGTGATGAGTGAGGTCATGGAGCATTAAGATGAAATGAGTCATGGAGCACTGTGATTACAGGGGCCATGGCGCATTGTGATGCCAAAGGCCATGGAGCATTATGATGACAGGTGTCATGGAACATTGAGATGAAACGGGTCATGGACCATTACGATGACAGGGGTCATGGAGAATTGTGATGACTGTGGCCATGGGGAATTTGGATGAAAGGCGTACTGGAGCATTGTGAGGAAATGTTTCATGGAGCATTGTGATGACAAGGGCCATGGAGCATCGTGATGACAGGGGTTATGGGGTATTGTGCTGAAAGCGGTCTTGGAGCATTGTGATGGAAAGCGCTATGGAGCACTGTGATGAGAAGGGCCATGGATCATTGTGAATACAAGGGACATGGAGCCTTGTGATGACAAGGGTCATGGATCATTGTAAAAACAGGTATCATTGGACATTGTGATGACAGGGGCATGGAACCTTTTTATGTAAGTTGCCATGGAGAATTGTGATGAAAGGGATCATGTGAATTTGTAATGACAAGGGCCATGGAGCATTGTGATGAAACAAATCTTGGAGTATTTTGATGAAAGTTGTCATGGAGCATTGCGATGAAAAGCACCAAGGAACATTGTGATGACAAGGGCCATCGAGCATTGTGATGACAAGTGTCATGGAGTATTGTGATGACAGGTGTCATGGAGCATCTTGATGACAAATGCCATGCAGAATTGTGATGAGAGGTGGCATTGGGCATTGTGATGAAAGGGGTCATGGAGTACTGTGATTACAGGGGCCATGGAGCATTGTGATGACAAGTGACATGGAGAATAGTGATGACAGGCGTCATAGAGCATTGTGATGACAAGTGCCATTTAGCATTTTGATGACAGGGGTCATCAAGCATTGTGTTGACAGGGTCACGGAGCATTGTGATGACATGGGCCATGAAGCATTGTGAAGACAAGATTCATGGAGCATTGTGATGACACGGCCATGAAGCATGGTGATGACAACAGACCTGGAGCATTGTGATGACAAGGATATGGAGCATGGCGATGAAACGGACATGGAGCATTATAATGACAAGTGTTCTGGAGCCTTGTGATGACAAGAGCATGGAGCATTGTGATTACAGGGGCCATGGAGCTGTGTGATGACAAAGGCTTGGAGAACTGTGATGACAAGGGCCATGGAGCATTGTGATTACAGGGGTCATGGGGCATTGTGATGAGTGAGGTCATGGAGCATTTATGTGAAACGGGTCATGGAGCACTGTGATTACAGGGGCCGTGGAACATTGCGATAACAAGTGACATGGAGAATAGTGATGACAGGTGTCATAGAGCATTGTGATGACAAGTGCTATTTAGCATTTTGATGACAGGGGTCATCAGTCATTGTGTTGGCAGGGGTCACGGAGCATTGTGATTACAAGGGCAGGGAACCTTGTGGTGACCGGGTTCATGGAACATTTTGATGACAACTTTCATGGAATGTTGTGATGACAGGGGTCATGGAGCATTGTGTTGAAAGGGAACATGGAGCAGTGTGATTACAGGGTCCATGGAGCATTGTGAATACATAGGCCAGGGAACAATGTGATGACAGGGGTCATGTAGCGTTGTGATGACAGGGTCATGGAGCATTGTGATTACAGGGGTTATGGGGCACTGTGATGACGGGGGCATGGAGCATTGTGATGAAAATTGTCCTGGAGCATTGTGATGACAGCGGTCACAAAGAATTGGGATGAAAGGTATCATGCAGCATTGTGATGACAACGGTCATGGATCATTTTGATGACAGGGGTCATGGAACATTCTAATAACAAGGTTCATAAAGCATTTTGATGACAGGGGTCATGGAGCATTGTGTTGACACGGGCATGGAGCATTGTAATGATATTATATCTGGAGCATTGTGATGAAAAGGGGATGGAGCATTTTGATGACAGTCTCCAAGGAGCATTGTGCTGACAATGGCATGGAGCATTGTGATGAAAGGGGTACTGGAGCACTGTGAGGAAAGGAGTCATGGATCATTGTGTTGACACGGTCAAGGAACATTGCGATGACAAGCATTCTGGAGCATTGTGATGAAAGAGCATGGAGCATTGTGATGAAAGGTGACAAGGAGCATTGTGATGATATGGGCAGAGAACTTTGTGATGACATGGGTCATGGAGCATTGTGGTGAAAAGTGTCATGGAACATTGTACTGACAGGGATCATGGAGCTTTTTGGTAAGAGAGGCCTTGGAGATTTGTGATGGCAGGCGTCATGGGGCATTGTGATGACAGCGGTCTTGGAGCATTGTGATGAAAGGGGTCATGGAGCTCTATGATTAGAGGGGCCATGGAGCATTGTGAATACAAAGCCTATGGAGCATTGAGATGACAGGTTTCATGGAGCCTTTTGATGAAAGTGATCATGGATCATTGTGATGACAAGTGTCCTGGAACCTTGTGATGAAACGGTTCATGAAGCATTTTGATGACAGGGATCATGGCAAATTGTGATGACATCTGTCATGGGGCATTGTGATGACAGTGGTCCTCTAGAATTGTGATGAATGGTATCATGGAGCACTGTGATGACAGGGGCCATGGAACATTGTGATGACAAATGACGTGGAGGATTGTGATGACAAGTGTCATGGGGCATTTTGATGACATTGGCATGGAGCATTATGATGACAAGAGTTCTGGAGCATTTTGATGACAAGCGCATGGAGCATTGTGATGAGAGGCCCCAGGGAACATTGTGATGAAAAGGACAGGGAACATTGTGATGACTGGGTTAATGGAGCATTGTGATGAAGGGGCCATGGAGCATTGAGATGACAGGCGTCATGAGGCATGGTGATGACAGTGGTCATGGAGCATTGTGATGAAAGTGATCATGGAGCAATATGATAACAGGGGCCATGGAGCATTGTGATGACAGGTGTATTGGAGCATTGTGATGAAAGTCGTCATGGATCATTGTGATGACATGTGCCCTGGAACACTGTGATGACATGGTTCATCGAGTATTGTGATGACAAGGGTCATAGCAAATTGTGATGACAGGTGTCATGGGGCATTGTGATGACATTGATCATCTAGGAATTGTGATGAAAGGTATCATGGAGCACTGTGATGACTGGGGGCATGAAGCATTGTTATGAAAATTGTCCTGGATTATTGTGGTGACAGCAGTCATGGAGAATTGTGATGACAGGGATTATGCAGCATTGTGTTGACAAGGGTATGGACTATTGTGATGATAATGGTCGTGGAGCAATGTGATGAAAGTTTTCATGGAACATCGTGATGAAAAGTGCCTGGGAGCATTGTGACGATAAAGGCCATGGAGCATTGTGATGACAAGTGTCATGGAGCATTGTAATGAAAGGTTTCATTGTGCACTGTGATGACAAGGGTATGGAGTATTGTGATGAAACTGGTCCTGGAGCATTGTGATAACAAACTCCACGGAGCATTGTGATGAAAGGCATCATGGAGCATTGTGAAGAAAGGGGCCATGGGGAATTGTAATGACAATAGAGAAATGTGATAAAGATTGTCAGCGATCATAGTGATTAAAGTGGTCATTGAGAATTGTGATGAAAAGCGACATAGAGCATTGTGATGACAAAGGTCATGGAGAATTGTGATGAGCAGGGTCATGTAGGATTGTGATGCCACGGTCATGGAACATTGTGTTGAAAAGAATTCTGCAGCATTGTGAGGAAAAAGGCATGGAGCATTGTGATTATAGGGGACATGGAGCATTGTGATGACATGGGCAGGGAACACTGTGATGACAGGTGTTATGGAGCAATGTGATGACAAGTGTCATGGAGCATTGTGATGAGAGGTGCCTTGGAGAATTGTGATGACAGGCCTCATGGGGCATTGAGATGACAGTTGTCATGGAGCGTTATGATGAAAGGTGTTATGGAGCACTGTGATAACAGGGGCCAGGGAGCATTGTGAACACAAAGGCCATGGAGCATTGAGATGACAGTGGTCATGGAGCATTGTGATGAAAGTGGTCATGGATCATTGTGATGACAAGTGTCCTGGGACCCTGTGATGACATGGTTCATGGAGCATTGTGATGACAATGGTAATGGCGAATTGTGATGACAATGTCATGAGGCATTGTGATGGCAGTGGTCATCTAGGAATGTGGTTAAAGTTATTATGGAGCACAGTAATGAGAGGGGCCATGGAGCATTGTGATGACAAGTGTCATGGAGCATGGTGATGAAACGGACATGGAGCATTATAATGACAAGAGTTCTGGAGCCTTGTGATGACAAGGGCATGGAGCATTGTGATTACAGGGGTCATGGAGCAGTGTGATGACAAAGGCTTGGAGCACTGTGATGACAAGGTCCATGGAGCATTGTGATTACAGGGGTCATGGGGCATTGTGATGAGTGAGGTCATGGAGCATTAAGATGAAATGAGTCATGGAGCACTGTGATTACAGGGGCCATGGCGCATTGTGATGCCAAAGGCCATGGAGCATTATGATGACAGGTGTCATGGAACATTGAGATGAAACGGGTCATGGACCATTACGATGACAGGGGTCATGGAGAATTGTGATGACTGTGGCCATGGGGAATTTGGATGAAAGGCGTACTGGAGCATTGTGAGGAAATGTTTCATGGAGCATTGTGATGACAAGGGCCATGGAGCATCGTGATGACAGGGGTTATGGGGTATTGTGCTGAAAGCGGTCTTGGAGCATTGTGATGGAAAGCGCTATGGAGCACTGTGATGAGAAGGGCCATGGATCATTGTGAATACAAGGGACATGGAGCCTTGTGATGACAAGGGTCATGGATCATTGTAAAAACAGGTATCATTGGACATTGTGATGACAGGGGCATGGAACCTTTTTATGTAAGTTGCCATGGAGAATTGTGATGAAAGGGATCATGTGAATTTGTAATGACAAGGGCCATGGAGCATTGTGATGAAACAAATCTTGGAGTATTTTGATGAAAGTTGTCATGGAGCATTGCGATGAAAAGCACCAAGGAACATTGTGATGACAAGGGCCATCGAGCATTGTGATGACAAGTGTCATGGAGTATTGTGATGACAGGTGTCATGGAGCATCTTGATGACAAATGCCATGCAGAATTGTGATGAGAGGTGGCATTGGGCATTGTGATGAAAGGGGTCATGGAGTACTGCGATTACAGGGGCCATGGAGCATTGTGATGACAAGTGACATGGAGAATAGTGATGACAGGCGTCATAGAGCATTGTGATGACAAGTGCCATTTAGCATTTTGATGACAGGGGTCATCAAGCATTGTGTTGACAGGGTCACGGAGCATTGTGATGACATGGGCCATGAAGCATTGTGAAGACAAGATTCATGGAGCATTGTGATGACACGGCCATGAAGCATGGTGATGACAACAGACCTGGAGCATTGTGATGACAAGGATATGGAGCATGGCGATGAAACGGACATGGAGCATTATAATGACAAGTGTTCTGGAGCCTTGTGATGACAAGAGCATGGAGCATTGTGATTACAGGGGCCATGGAGCTGTGTGATGACAAAGGCTTGGAGAACTGTGATGACAAGGGCCATGGAGCATTGTGATTACAGGGGTCATGGGGCATTGTGATGAGTGAGGTCATGGAGCATTTATGTGAAACGGGTCATGGAGCACTGTGATTACAGGGGCCGTGGAACATTGCGATAACAAGTGACATGGAGAATAGTGATGACAGGTGTCATAGAGCATTGTGATGACAAGTGCTATTTAGCATTTTGATGACAGGGGTCATCAGTCATTGTGTTGGCAGGGGTCACGGAGCATTGTGATTACAAGGGCAGGGAACCTTGTGGTGACCGGGTTCATGGAACATTTTGATGACAACTTTCATGGAACGTTGTGATGACAGGGGTCATGGAGCATTGTGTTGAAAGGGAACATGGAGCAGTGTGATTACAGGGTCCATGGAGCATTGTGAATACATAGGCCAGGGAACAATGTGATGACAGGGGTCATGTAGCGTTGTGATGACAGGGTCATGGAGCATTGTGATTACAGGGGTTATGGGGCACTGTGATGACGGGGGCATGGAGCATTGTGATGAAAATTGTCCTGGAGCATTGTGATGACAGCGGTCACAAAGAATTGGGATGAAAGGTATCATGCAGCATTGTGATGACAACGGTCATGGATCATTTTGATGACAGGGGTCATGGAACATTCTAATAACAAGGTTCATAAAGCATTTTGATGACAGGGGTCATGGAGCATTGTGTTGACACGGGCATGGAGCATTGTAATGATATTATATCTGGAGCATTGTGATGAAAAGGGGATGGAGCATTTTGATGACAGTCTCCAAGGAGCATTGTGCTGACAATGGCATGGAGCATTGTGATGAAAGGGGTACTGGAGCACTGTGAGGAAAGGAGTCATGGATCATTGTGTTGACACGGTCAAGGAACATTGCGATGACAAGCATTCTGGAGCATTGTGATGAAAGAGCATGGAGCATTGTGATGAAAGGTGACAAGGAGCATTGTGATGATATGGGCAGAGAACTTTGTGATGACATGGGTCATGGAGCATTGTGGTGAAAAGTGTCATGGAACATTGTACTGACAGGGATCATGGAGCTTTTTGGTAAGAGAGGCCTTGGAGATTTGTGATGGCAGGCGTCATGGGGCATTGTGATGACAGCGGTCTTGGAGCATTGTGATGAAAGGGGTCATGGAGCTCTATGATTAGAGGGGCCATGGAGCATTGTGAATACAAAGCCTATGGAGCATTGAGATGACAGGTTTCATGGAGCCTTTTGATGAAAGTGATCATGGATCATTGTGATGACAAGTGTCCTGGAACCTTGTGATGAAACGGTTCATGAAGCATTTTGATGACAGGGATCATGGCAAATTGTGATGACATCTGTCATGGGGCATTGTGATGACAGTGGTCCTCTAGAATTGTGATGAATGGTATCATGGAGCACTGTGATGACAGGGGCCATGGAACATTGTGATGACAAATGACGTGGAGGATTGTGATGACAAGTGTCATGGGGCATTTTGATGACATTGGCATGGAGCATTATGATGACAAGAGTTCTGGAGCATTTTGATGACAAGCGCATGGAGCATTGTGATGAGAGGCCCCAGGGAACATTGTGATGAAAAGGACAGGGAACATTGTGATGACTGGGTTAATGGAGCATTGTGATGAAGGGGCCATGGAGCATTGAGATGACAGGCGTCATGAGGCATGGTGATGACAGTGGTCATGGAGCATTGTGATGAAAGTGATCATGGAGCAATATGATAACAGGGGCCATGGAGCATTGTGATGACAGGTGTATTGGAGCATTGTGATGAAAGTCGTCATGGATCATTGTGATGACATGTGCCCTGGAACACTGTGATGACATGGTTCATCGAGTATTGTGATGACAAGGGTCATAGCAAATTGTGATGACAGGTGTCATGGGGCATTGTGATGACATTGATCATCTAGGAATTGTGATGAAAGGTATCATGGAGCACTGTGATGACTGGGGGCATGAAGCATTGTTATGAAAATTGTCCTGGATTATTGTGGTGACAGCAGTCATGGAGAATTGTGATGACAGGGATTATGCAGCATTGTGTTGACAAGGGTATGGACTATTGTGATGATAATGGTCGTGGAGCAATGTGATGAAAGTTTTCATGGAACATCGTGATGAAAAGTGCCTGGGAGCATTGTGACGATAAAGGCCATGGAGCATTGTGATGACAAGTGTCATGGAGCATTGTAATGAAAGGTTTCATTGTGCACTGTGATGACAAGGGTATGGAGTATTGTGATGAAACTGGTCCTGGAGCATTGTGATAACAAACTCCACGGAGCATTGTGATGAAAGGCATCATGGAGCATTGTGAAGAAAGGGGCCATGGGGAATTGTAATGACAATAGAGAAATGTGATAAAGATTGTCAGCGATCATAGTGATTAAAGTGGTCATTGAGAATTGTGATGAAAAGCGACATAGAGCATTGTGATGACAAAGGTCATGGAGAATTGTGATGAGCAGGGTCATGTAGGATTGTGATGCCACGGTCATGGAACATTGTGTTGAAAAGAATTCTGCAGCATTGTGAGGAAAAAGGCATGGAGCATTGTGATTATAGGGGACATGGAGCATTGTGATGACATGGGCAGGGAACACTGTGATGACAGGTGTTATGGAGCAATGTGATGACAAGTGTCATGGAGCATTGTGATGAGAGGTGCCTTGGAGAATTGTGATGACAGGCCTCATGGGGCATTGAGATGACAGTCGTCATGGAGCGTTATGATGAAAGGTGTTATGGAGCACTGTGATTACAGGGGCCAGGGAGCATTGTGAACACAAAGGCCATGGAGCATTGAGATGACAGTGGTCATGGAGCATTGTGATGAAAGTGGTCATGGATCATTGTGATGACAAGTGTCCTGGGACCCTGTGATGACATGGTTCATGGAGCATTGTGATGACAATGGTAATGGCGAATTGTGATGACAATGTCATGAGGCATTGTGATGGCAGTGGTCATCTAGGAATGTGGTTAAAGTTATTATGGAGCACAGTAATGAGAGGGGCCATGGAGCATTGTGATGACAAGTGTCATGGAGCATGGTGATGAAACGGACATGGAGCATTATAATGACAAGAGTTCTGGAGCCTTGTGATGACAAGGGCATGGAGCATTGTGATTACAGGGGTCATGGAGCAGTGTGATGACAAAGGCTTGGAGCACTGTGATGACAAGGTCCATGGAGCATTGTGATTACAGGGGTCATGGGGCATTGTGATGAGTGAGGTCATGGAGCATTAAGATGAAATGAGTCATGGAGCACTGTGATTACAGGGGCCATGGCGCATTGTGATGCCAAAGGCCATGGAGCATTATGATGACAGGTGTCATGGAACATTGAGATGAAACGGGTCATGGACCATTACGATGACAGGGGTCATGGAGAATTGTGATGACTGTGGCCATGGGGAATTTGGATGAAAGGCCTACTGGAGCATTGTGAGGAAATGTTTCATGGAGCATTGTGATGACAAGGGCCATGGAGCATCGTGATGACAGGGGTCATGGGGTATTGTGCTGAAAGCGGTCATGGAGCATTGTGATGGAAAGCGCTATGGAGCACTGTGATGAGAAGGGCCATGGATCATTGTGAATACAAGGGACATGGAGCCTTGTGATGACAAGGGTCATGGATCATTGTAAAAACAGGTATCATTGGACATTGTGATGACAGGGGCATGGAACCTTTTTATGTAAGTTGCCATGGAGAATTGTGATGAAAGGGATCATGTGAATTTGTAATGACAAGGGCCATGGAGCATTGTGATGAAACAAATCTTGGAGTATTTTGATGAAAGTTGTCATGGAGCATTGCGATGAAAAGCACCGAGGAACATTGTGATGACAAGGGCCATCGAGCATTGTGATGACAAGTGTCATGGAGTATTGTGATGACAGGTGTCATGGAGCATCTTGATGACAAATGCCATGCAGAATTGTGATGAGAGGTGGCATTGGGCATTGTGATGAAAGGGGTCATGGAGTACTGTGATTACAGGGGCCATGGAGCATTGTGATGACAAGTGACATGGAGAATAGTGATGACAGGCGTCATAGAGCATTGTGATGACAAGTGCCATTTAGCATTTTGATGACAGGGGTCATCAAGCATTGTGTTGACAGGGTCACGGAGCATTGTGATGACATGGGCCATGAAGCATTGTGAAGACAAGATTCATGGAGCATTGTGATGACACGGCCATGAAGCATGGTGATGACAACAGACCTGGAGCATTGTGATGACAAGGATATGGAGCATGGCGATGAAACGGACATGGAGCATTATAATGACAAGTGTTCTGGAGCCTTGTGATGACAAGAGCATGGAGCATTGTGATTACAGGGGCCATGGAGCTGTGTGATGACAAAGGCTTGGAGAACTGTGATGACAAGGGCCATGGAGCATTGTGATTACAGGGGTCATGGGGCATTGTGATGAGTGAGGTCATGGAGCATTTATGTGAAACGGGTCATGGAGCACTGTGATTACAGGGGCCGTGGAACATTGCGATAACAAGTGACATGGAGAATAGTGATGACAGGTGTCATAGAGCATTGTGATGACAAGTGCTATTTAGCATTTTGATGACAGGGGTCATCAGTCATTGTGTTGACAGGGGTCACGGAGCATTGTGATTACAAGGGCAGGGAACCTTGTGGTGACCGGGTTCATGGAACATTTTGATGACAACTTTCATGGAACGTTGTGATGACAGGGGTCATGGAGCATTGTGTTGAAAGGGAACATGGAGCAGTGTGATTACAGGGTCCATGGAGCATTGTGAATACATAGGCCAGGGAACAATGTGATGACAGGGGTCATGTAGCGTTGTGATGACAGGGTCATGGAGCATTGTGATTACAGGGGTTATGGGGCACTGTGATGACGGGGGCATGGAGCATTGTGATGAAAATTGTCCTGGAGCATTGTGATGACAGCGGTCACAAAGAATTGGGATGAAAGGTATCATGCAGCATTGTGATGACAACGGTCATGGATCATTTTGATGACAGGGGTCATGGAACATTCTAATAACAAGGTTCATAAAGCATTTTGATGACAGGGGTCATGGAGCATTGTGTTGACACGGGCATGGAGCATTGTAATGATATTATATCTGGAGCATTGTGATGAAAAGGGGATGGAGCATTTTGATGACAGTCTCCAAGGAACATTGTGCTGACAATGGCATGGAGCATTGTGATGAAAGGGGTACTGGAGCACTGTGAGGAAAGGAGTCATGGATCATTGTGTTGACACGGTCAAGGAACATTGCGATGACAAGCATTCTGGAGCATTGTGATGAAAGAGCATGGAGCATTGTGATGAAAGGTGACAAGGAGCATTGTGATGATATGGGCAGAGAACTTTGTGATGACATGGGTCATGGAGCATTGTGGTGAAAAGTGTCATGGAACATTGTACTGACAGGGATCATGGAGCTTTTTGGTAAGAGAGGCCTTGGAGATTTGTGATGGCAGGCGTCATGGGGCATTGTGATGACAGCGGTCTTGGAGCATTGTGATGAAAGGGGTCATGGAGTTCTATGATTAGAGGGGCCATGGAGCATTGTGAATACAAAGCCTATGGAGCATTGAGATGACAGGTTTCATGGAGCCTTTTGATGAAAGTGATCATGGATCATTGTGATGACAAGTGTCCTGGAACCTTGTGATGAAACGGTTCATGAAGCATTTTGATGACAGGGATCATGGCAAATTGTGATGACATCTGTCATGGGGCATTGTGATGACAGTGGTCCTCTAGAATTGTGATGAATGGTATCATGGAGCACTGTGATGACAGGGGCCATGGAACATTGTGATGACAAATGACGTGGAGGATTGTGATGACAAGTGTCATGGGGCATTTTGATGACATTGGCATGGAGCATTATGATGACAAGAGTTCTGGAGCATTTTGATGACAAGCGCATGGAGCATTGTGATGAGAGGCCCCAGGGAACATTGTGATGAAAAGGACAGGGAACATTGTGAAGACTGGGTTAATGGAGCATTGTGATGAAGGGGCCATGGAGCATTGAGATGACAGGCGTCATGAGGCATGGTGATGACAGTGGTCATGGAGCATTGTGATGAAAGTGATCATGGAGCAATATGATAACAGGGGCAATGGAGCATTGTGATGACAGGTGTATTGGAGCATTGTGATGAAAGTCGTCATGGATCATTGTGATGACATGTGCCCTGGAACACTGTGATGACATGGTTCATCGAGTATTGTGATGACAAGGGTCATAGCAAATTGTGATGACAGGTGTCATGGGGCATTGTGATGACATTGATCATCTAGGAATTGTGATGAAAGGTATCATGGAGCACTGTGATGACTGGGGGCATGAAGCATTGTTATGAAAATTGTCCTGGATTATTGTGGTGACAGCAGTCATGGAGAATTGTGATGACAGGGATTATGCAGCATTGTGTTGACAAGGGTATGGACTATTGTGATGATAATGGTCGTGGAGCAATGTGATGAAAGTTTTCATGGAACATCGTGATGAAAAGTGCCTGGGAGCATTGTAACGATAAAGGCCATGGAGCATTGTGATGACAAGTGTCATGGAGCATTGTAATGAAAGGTTTCATTGTGCACTGTGATGACAAGGGTATGGAGTATTGTGATGAAACTGGTCCTGGAGCATTGTGATAACAAACTCCACGGAGCATTGTGATGAAAGGCATCATGGAGCATTGTGAAGAAAGGGGCCATGGGGAATTGTAATGACAATAGAGAATTGTGATAAAAATTGTCAGCGATCATAGTGATTAAAGTGGTCATTGAGAATTGTGATGAAAAGCGACATAGAGCATTGTGATGACAAAGGTCATGGAGAATTGTGATGAGCAGGGTCATGTAGGATTGTGATGCCACGGTCATGGAACATTGTGTTGAAAAGAATTCTGCAGCATTGTGAGGAAAAAGGCATGGAGCATTGTGATTATAGGGGACATGGAGCATTGTGATGACATGGGCAGGGAGCACTGTGATGACAGGTGTTATGGAGCAATGTGATGACAAGTGTCATGGAGCATTGTGATGAGAGGTGCCTTGGAGAATTGTGATGACAGGCCTCATGGGGCATTGAGATGACAGTCGTCATGGAGCGTTATGATGAAAGGTGTTATGGAGCACTGTGATTACAGGGGCCAGGGAGCATTGTGAACACAAAGGCCATGGAGCATTGAGATGACAGCGGTCATGGAGCATTGTGATGAAAGTGGTCATGGATCATTGTGATGACAAGTGTCCTGGGACCCTGTGATGACATGGTTCATGGAGCATTGTGATGACAATGGTAATGGCAAATTGTGATGACAATGTCATGAGGCATTGTGATGGCAGTGGTCATCTAGGAATGTGGTTAAAGTTATTATGGAGCACAGTAATGAGAGGGGCCATGGAGCATTGTGATGACAAGTGTCATGGAGCATGGTGATGAAACGGACATGGAGCATTATAATGACAAGAGTTCTGGAGCCTTGTGATGACAAGGGCATGGAGCATTGTGATTACAGGGGTCATGGAGCAGTGTGATGACAAAGGCTTGGAGCACTGTGATGACAAGGTCCATGGAGCATTGTGATTACAGGGGTCATGGGGCATTGTGATGAGTGAGGTCATGGAGCATTAAGATGAAATGAGTCATGGAGCACTGTGATTACAGGGGCCATGGCGCATTGTGATGCCAAAGGCCATGGAGCATTATGATGACAGGTGTCATGGAACATTGAGATGAAACGGGTCATGGACCATTACGATGACAGGGGTCATGGAGAATTGTGATGACTGTGGCCATGGGGAATTTGGATGAAAGGCGTACTGGAGCATTGTGAGGAAATGTTTCATGGAGCATTGTGATGACAAGGGCCATGGAGCATCGTGATGACAGGGGTCATGGGGTATTGTGCTGAAAGCGGTCATGGAGCATTGTGATGGAAAGCGCTATGGAGCACTGTGATGAGAAGGGCCATGGATCATTGTGAATACAAGGGACATGGAGCCTTGTGATGACAAGGGTCATGGATCATTGTAAAAACAGGTATCATTGGACATTGTGATGACAGGGGCATGGAACCTTTTTATGTAAGTTGCCATGGAGAATTGTGATGAAAGGGATCATGTGAATTTGTAATGACAAGGGCCATGGAGCATTGTGATGAAACAAATCTTGGAGTATTTTGATGAAAGTTGTCATGGAGCATTGCGATGAAAAGCACCAAGGAACATTGTGATGACAAGGGCCATCGAGCATTGTGATGACAAGTGTCATGGAGTATTGTGATGACAGGTGTCATGGAGCATCTTGATGACAAATGCCATGCAGAATTGTGATGAGAGGTGGCATTGGGCATTGTGATGAAAGGGGTCATGGAGTACTGTGATTACAGGGGCCATGGAGCATTGTGATGACAAGTGACATGGAGAATAGTGATGACAGGCGTCATAGAGCATTGTGATGACAAGTGCCATTTAGCATTTTGATGACAGGGGTCATCAAGCATTGTGTTGACAGGGTCACGGAGCATTGTGATGACATGGGCCATGAAGCATTGTGAAGACAAGATTCATGGAGCATTGTGATGACACGGCCATGAAGCATGGTGATGACAACAGACCTGGAGCATTGTGATGACAAGGATATGGAGCATGGTGATGAAACGGACATGGAGCATTATAATGACAAGTGTTCTGGAGCCTTGTGATGACAAGAGCATGGAGCATTGTGATTACAGGCGCCATGGAGCTGTGTGATGACAAAGGCTTGGAGAACTGTGATGACAAGGTCCATGGAGCATTGTGATTACAGGGGTCATGGGGCATTGTGATGAGTGAGGTCATGGAGCATTTATGTGAAACGGGTCATGGAGCACTGTGTTTACAGGGGCCGTGGAACATTGCGATAACAAGTGACATGGAGAATAGTGATGACAGGTGTCATAGAGCATTGTGATGACAAGTGCTATTTAGCATTTTGATGACAGGGGTCATCAGTCATTGTGTTGACAGGGGTCACGGAGCATTGTGATTACAAGGGCAGGGAACCTTGTGGTGACCGGGTTCATGGAACATTTTGATGACAACTTTCATGGAACGTTGTGATGAGAGGGGTCATGGAGCATTGTGTTGAAAGGGAACATGGAGCAGTGTGATTACAGGGTCCATGGAGCATTGTGAATACATAGGCCAGGGAACAATGTGATGACAGGGGTCATGTAGCATTGTGATGACAGGGTCATGGAGCATTGTGATTACAGGGGTTATGGGGCACTGTGATGACGGGGGCATGGAGCATTGTGATGAAAATTGTCCTGGAGCATTGTGATGACAGCGGTCACAAAGAATTGGGATGAAAGGTATCATGCAGCATTGTGATGACAACGGTCATGGATCATTTTGATGACAGGGGTCATGGAACATTCTAATAACAAGGTTCATAAAGCATTTTGATGACAGGGGTCATGGAGCATTGTGTTGACACGGGCATGGAGCATTGTAATGATATTATATCTGGAGCATTGTGATGAAAAGGGGATGGAGCATTTTGATGACAGTCTCCAAGGAGCATTGTGCTGACAATGGCATGGAGCATTGTGATGAAAGGGGTACTGGAGCACTGTGAGGAAAGGAGTCATGGATCATTGTGTTGACACGGTCAAGGAACATTGCGATGACAAGCATTCTGGAGCATTGTGATGAAAGAGCATGGAGCATTGTGATGAAAGGTGACAAGGAGCATTGTGATGATATGGGCAGAGAACTTTGTGATGACATGGGTCATGGAGCATTGTGGTGAAAAGTGTCATGGAACATTGTACTGACAGGGATCATGGAGCTTTTTGGTAAGAGAGGCCTTGGAGATTTGTGATGGCAGGCGTCATGGGGCATTGTGATGACAGCGGTCTTGGAGCATTGTGATGAAAGGGGTCATGGAGCTCTATGATTAGAGGGGCCATGGAGCATTGTGAATACAAAGCCTATGGAGCATTGAGATGACAGGTTTCATGGAGCCTTTTGATGAAAGTGATCATGGATCATTGTGATGACAAGTGTCCTGGAACCTTGTGATGAAACGGTTCATGAAGCATTTTGATGACAGGGATCATGGCAAATTGTGATGACATCTGTCATGGGGCATTGTGATGACAGTGGTCCTCTAGAATTGTGATGAATGGTATCATGGAGCACTGTGATGACAGGGGCCATGGAACATTGTGATGACAAATGACGTGGAGGATTGTGATGACAAGTGTCATGGGGCATTTTGATGACATTGGCATGGAGCATTATGATGACAAGAGTTCTGGAGCATTTTGATGACAAGCGCATGGAGCATTGTGATGAGAGGCCCCAGGGAACATTGTGATGAAAAGGACAGGGAACATTGTGAAGACTGGGTTAATGGAGCATTGTGATGAAGGGGCCATGGAGCATTGAGATGACAGGCGTCATGAGGCATGGTGATGACAGTGGTCATGGAGCATTGTGATGAAAGTGATCATGGAGCAATATGATAACAGGGGCCATGGAGCATTGTGATGACAGGTGTATTGGAGCATTGTGATGAAAGTCGTCATGGATCATTGTGATGACATGTGCCCTGGAACACTGTGATGACATGGTTCATCGAGTATTGTGATGACAAGGGTCATAGCAAATTGTGATGACAGGTGTCATGGGGCATTGTGATGACATTGATCATCTAGGAATTGTGATGAAAGGTATCATGGAGCACTGTGATGACTGGGGGCATGAAGCATTGTTATGAAAATTGTCCTGGATTATTGTGGTGACAGCAGTCATGGAGAATTGTGATGACAGGGATTATGCAGCATTGTGTTGACAAGGGTATGGACTATTGTGATGATAATGGTCGTGGAGCAATGTGATGAAAGTTTTCATGGAACATCGTGATGAAAAGTGCCTGGGAGCATTGTAACGATAAAGGCCATGGAGCATTGTGATGACAAGTGTCATGGAGCATTGTAATGAAAGGTTTCATTGTGCACTGTGATGACAAGGGTATGGAGTATTGTGATGAAACTGGTCCTGGAGCATTGTGATAACAAACTCCATGGAGCATTGTGATGAAAGGCATCATGGAGCATTGTGAAGAAAGGGGCCATGGGGAATTGTAATGACAATAGAGAATTGTGATAAAAATTGTCAGCGATCATAGTGATTAAAGTGGTCATTGAGAATTGTGATGAAAAGCGACATAGAGCATTGTGATGACAAAGGTCATGGAGAATTGTGATGAGCAGGGTCATGTAGGATTGTGATGCCACGGTCATGGAACATTGTGTTGAAAAGAATTCTGCAGCATTGTGAGGAAAAAGGCATGGAGCATTGTGATTATAGGGGACATGGAGCATTGTGATGACATGGGCAGGGAACACTGTGATGACAGGTGTTATGGAGCAATGTGATGACAAGTGTCATGGAGCATTGTGATGAGAGGTGCCTTGGAGAATTGTGATGACAGGCCTCATGGGGCATTGAGATGACAGTCGTCATGGAGCGTTATGATGAAAGGTGTTATGGAGCACTGTGATTACAGGGGCCAGGGAGCATTGTGAACACAAAGGCCATGGAGCATTGAGATGACAGTGGTCATGGAGCATTGTGATGAAAGTGGTCATGGATCATTGTGATGACAAGTGTCCTGGGACCCTGTGATGACATGGTTCATGGAGCATTGTGATGACAATGGTAATGGCAAATTGTGATGACAATGTCATGAGGCATTGTGATGGCAGTGGTCATCTAGGAATGTGGTTAAAGTTATTATGGAGCACAGTAATGAGAGGGGCCATGGAGCATTGTGATGACAAGTGTCATGGAGCATGGTGATGAAACGGACATGGAGCATTATAATGACAAGAGTTCTGGAGCCTTGTGATGACAAGGGCATGGAGCATTGTGATTACAGGGGTCATGGAGCAGTGTGATGACAAAGGCTTGGAGCACTGTGATGACAAGGTCCATGGAGCATTGTGATTACAGGGGTCATGGGGCATTGTGATGAGTGAGGTCATGGAGCATTAAGATGAAATGAGTCATGGAGCACTGTGATTACAGGGGCCATGGCGCATTGTGATGCCAAAGGCCATGGAGCATTATGATGACAGGTGTCATGGAACATTGAGATGAAACGGGTCATGGACCATTACGATGACAGGGGTCATGGAGAATTGTGATGACTGTGGCCATGGGGAATTTGCATGAAAGGCGTACTGGAGCATTGTGAGGAAATGTTTCATGGAGCATTGTGATGACAAGGGCCATGGAGCATCGTGATGACAGGGGTCATGGGGTATTGTGCTGAAAGCGGTCATGGAGCATTGTGATGGAAAGCGCTATGGAGCACTGTGATGAGAAGGGCCATGGATCATTGTGAATACAAGGGACATGGAGCCTTGTGATGACAAGGGTCATGGATCATTGTAAAAACAGGTATCATTGGACATTGTGATGACAGGGGCATGGAACCTTTTTATGTAAGTTGCCATGGAGAATTGTGATGAAAGGGATCATGTGAATTTGTAATGACAAGGGCCATGGAGCATTGTGATGAAACAAATCTTGGAGTATTTTGATGAAAGTTGTCATGGAGCATTGCGATGAAAAGCACCAAGGAACATTGTGATGACAAGGGCCATCGAGCATTGTGATGACAAGTGTCATGGAGTATTGTGATGACAGGTGTCATGGAGCATCTTGATGACAAATGCCATGCAGAATTGTGATGAGAGGTGGCATTGGGCATTGTGATGAAAGGGGTCATGGAGTACTGTGATTACAGGGGCCATGGAGCATTGTGATGACAAGTGACATGGAGAATAGTGATGACAGGCGTCATAGAGCATTGTGATGACAAGTGCCATTTAGCATTTTGATGACAGGGGTCATCAAGCATTGTGTTGACAGGGTCACGGAGCATTGTGATGACATGGGCCATGAAGCATTGTGAAGACAAGATTCATGGAGCATTGTGATGACACGGCCATGAAGCATGGTGATGACAACAGACCTGGAGCATTGTGATGACAAGGATATGGAGCATGGCGATGAAACGGACATGGAGCATTATAATGACAAGTGTTCTGGAGCCTTGTGATGACAAGAGCATGGAGCATTGTGATTACAGGGGCCATGGAGCTGTGTGATGACAAAGGCTTGGAGAACTGTGATGACAAGGGCCATGGAGCATTGTGATTACAGGGGTCATGGGGCATTGTGATGAGTGAGGTCATGGAGCATTTATGTGAAACGGGTCATGGAGCACTGTGATTACAGGGGCCGTGGAACATTGCGATAACAAGTGACATGGAGAATAGTGATGACAGGTGTCATAGAGCATTGTGATGACAAGTGCTATTTAGCATTTTGATGACAGGGGTCATCAGTCATTGTGTTGACAGGGGTCACGGAGCATTGTGATTACAAGGGCAGGGAACCTTGTGGTGACCGGGTTCATGGAACATTTTGATGACAACTTTCATGGAACGTTGTGATGACAGGGGTCATGGAGCATTGTGTTGAAAGGGAACATGGAGCAGTGTGATTACAGGGTCCATGGAGCATTGTGAATACATAGGCCAGGGAACAATGTGATGACAGGGGTCATGTAGCGTTGTGATGACAGGGTCATGGAGCATTGTGATTACAGGGGTTATGGGGCACTGTGATGACGGGGGCATGGAGCATTGTGATGAAAATTGTCCTGGAGCATTGTGATGACAGCGGTCACAAAGAATTGGGATGAAAGGTATCATGCAGCATTGTGATGACAACGGTCATGGATCATTTTGATGACAGGGGTCATGGAACATTCTAATAACAAGGTTCATAAAGCATTTTGATGACAGGGGTCATGGAGCATTGTGTTGACACGGGCATGGAGCATTGTAATGATATTATATCTGGAGCATTGTGATGAAAAGGGGATGGAGCATTTTGATGACAGTCTCCAAGGAGCATTGTGCTGACAATGGCATGGAGCATTGTGATGAAAGGGGTACTGGAGCACTGTGAGGAAAGGAGTCATGGATCATTGTGTTGACACGGTCAAGGAACATTGCGATGACAAGCATTCTGGAGCATTGTGATGAAAGAGCATGGAGCATTGTGATGAAAGGTGACAAGGAGCATTGTGATGATATGGGCAGAGAACTTTGTGATGACATGGGTCATGGAGCATTGTGGTGAAAAGTGTCATGGAACATTGTACTGACAGGGATCATGGAGCTTTTTGGTAAGAGAGGCCTTGGAGATTTGTGATGGCAGGCGTCATGGGGCATTGTGATGACAGCGGTCTTGGAGCATTGTGATGAAAGGGGTCATGGAGCTCTATGATTAGAGGGGCCATGGAGCATTGTGAATACAAAGCCTATGGAGCATTGAGATGACAGGTTTCATGGAGCCTTTTGATGAAAGTGATCATGGATCATTGTGATGACAAGTGTCCTGGAACCTTGTGATGAAACGGTTCATGAAGCATTTTGATGACAGGGATCATGGCAAATTGTGATGACATCTGTCATGGGGCATTGTGATGACAGTGGTCCTCTAGAATTGTGATGAATGGTATCATGGAGCACTGTGATGACAGGGGCCATGGAACATTGTGATGACAAATGACGTGGAGGATTGTGATGACAAGTGTCATGGGGCATTTTGATGACATTGGCATGGAGCATTATGATGACAAGAGTTCTGGAGCATTTTGATGACAAGCGCATGGAGCATTGTGATGAGAGGCCCCAGGGAACATTGTGATGAAAAGGACAGGGAACATTGTGATGACTGGGTTAATGGAGCATTGTGATGAAGGGGCCATGGAGCATTGAGATGACAGGCGTCATGAGGCATGGTGATGACAGTGGTCATGGAGCATTGTGATGAAAGTGATCATGGAGCAATATGATAACAGGGGCCATGGAGCATTGTGATGACAGGTGTATTGGAGCATTGTGATGAAAGTCGTCATGGATCATTGTGATGACATATGCCCTGGAACACTGTGATGACATGGATCATCGAGTATTGTGATGACAAGGGTCATAGCAAATTGTGATGACAGGTGTCATGGGGCATTGTGATGACATTGATCATCTAGGAATTGTGATGAAAGGTATCATGGAGCACTGTGATGACTGGGGGCATGAAGCATTGTTATGAAAATTGTCCTGGATTATTGTGGTGACAGCAGTCATGGAGAATTGTGATGACAGGGATTATGCAGCATTGTGTTGACAAGGGTATGGACTATTGTGATGATAATGGTCGTGGAGCAATGTGATGAAAGTTTTCATGGAACATCGTGATGAAAAGTGCCTGGGAGCATTGTGACGATAAAGGCCATGGAGCATTGTGATGACAAGTGTCATGGAGCATTGTAATGAAAGGTTTCATTGTGCACTGTGATGACAAGGGTATGGAGTATTGTGATGAAACTGGTCCTGGAGCATTTTGATAAGAAACTCCACGGAGCATTGTGATGAAAGGCATCATGGAGCATTGTGAAGAAAGGGGCCATGGGGAATTGTAATGACAATAGAGAAATGTGATAAAAATTGTCAGCGATCATAGTGATTAAAGTGGTTATTGAGAATTGTGATGAAAAGCGACATAGAGCATTGTGATGACAAAGGTCATGGAGAATTGTGATGAGCAGGGTCATGTAGGATTGTGATGCCACGGTCATGGAACATTGTGTTGAAAAGAATTCTGCAGCATTGTGAGGAAAAAGGCATGGAGCATTGTGATTATAGGGGACATGGAGCATTGTGATGACATGGGCAGGGAACACTGTGATGACAGGTGTTATGGAGCAATGTGATGACAAGTGTCATGGAGCATTGTGATGAGAGGTGCCTTGGAGAATTGTGATGACAGGCCTCATGGGGCATTGAGATGACAGTCGTCATGGAGCGTTATGATGAAAGGTGTTATGGAGCACTGTGATTACAGGGGCCAGGGAGCATTGTGAACACAAAGGCCATGGAGCATTGAGATGACAGTGGTCATGGAGCATTGTGATGAAAGTGGTCATGGATCATTGTGATGACAAGTGTCCTGGGACCCTGTGATGACATGGTTCATGGAGCATTGTGATGACAATGGTAATGGCGAATTGTGATGACAATGTCATGAGGCATTGTGATGGCAGTGGTCATCTAGGAATGTGGTTAAAGTTATTATGGAGCACAGTAATGAGAGGGGCCATGGAGCATTGTGATGACAAGTGTCATGGAGCATGGTGATGAAACGGACATGGAGCATTATAATGACAAGAGTTCTGGAGCCTTGTGATGACAAGGGCATGGAGCATTGTGATTACAGGGGTCATGGAGCAGTGTGATGACAAAGGCTTGGAGCACTGTGATGACAAGGTCCATGGAGCATTGTGATTACAGGGGTCATGGGGCATTGTGATGAGTGAGGTCATGGAGCATTAAGATGAAATGAGTCATGGAGCACTGTGATTACAGGGGCCATGGCGCATTGTGATGCCAAAGGCCATGGAGCATTATGATGACAGGTGTCATGGAACATTGAGATGAAACGGGTCATGGACCATTACGATGACAGGGGTCATGGAGAATTGTGATGACTGTGGCCATGGGGAATTTGGATGAAAGGCATACTGGAGCATTGTGAGGAAATGTTTCATGGAGCATTGTGATGACAAGGGCCATGGAGCATCGTGATGACAGGGTTCATGGGGCATTGTGCAGAAAGCGTTCATGGAGCACTGCGATGAAAAGCACTATGGATCATTGTGATGACAAGGGCCATGGAGCATTGTGAATACAAGGGACATGGAGCCTTGTGATGACAAGGGTCATGGATCATTGTAAAAACAGGAATCATTTGGCATTGTGATGACAGGGTCATGAAGCATTTTTTTGTAAGTTGCCATGGAGAATTGTGATGAAAAGGATCATGTGAATTTGTAATGACAAGGGCCATGGAGCATTGTGATGAAACAAATCTTGGAGTATTTTGATGAAAGTTGTCATGGAGCATTGCGATGAAAAGCACCAAGGAACATTGTGATGACAAGGGCCATCGAGCATTGTGATGACAAGTGTCATGGAGTATTGTGATGACAGGTGTCATGGAGCACCTTGATGACAAATGCCATGGAGAATTGTGATGAGAGGTGGCATTGGGCATTGTGATGAAAGGGGTCATGGAGTACTGTGATTACAGGGGCCTTGGAGCATTGTGATGACAAGTGACATGGAGAATAGTGATGACAGGCGTCATAGAGCATTGTGATGACAAGTGCCATTTAGCACTTTGATGACAGGGGTCATCAAGCATTGTGTTGACAGGGTCACGGAGCATTGTGATGACAAAGGCCATAGAGCATTGTGATGACAGGGGTCATGGAGCATTGTGATGACATGGACCATGAAGCATTGTGAAGACAAGATTCATGGAGCATTGTGATGACACGGCCATGAAGCATGGTGATGACAACAGACCTGGAGCATTGTGATGACAAGGATATGGAGCATGGCGATGAAACGGACATGGAGTATTATAATGACAAGTGTTCTGGAGCCTTGTGATGACAAGGATATGGTGCATGGCGATGAAACGGACATGGAGCATTATAATGACAAGTGTTCTGGAGCCTTGTGATGACAAGAGCATGGAGCATTGTGATTACAGGGGCCATGGAGCTGTGTGATGACAAAGGCTTGGAGAACTGTGATGACAAGGGCCATGGAGCATTGTGATTACAGGGATCATGGGGCATTGTGATGAGTGAGGTCATGGAGCATTTATGTGAAACGGGTCAAGGAGCACTGTGATTACAGGGGCCGTGGAACATTGCGATAACAAGTGACATGGAGAATAGTGATGACAGGTGTCATAGAGCATTGTGATGACAAGTTCTATTTAGCATTTTGATGACAGGGGTCATCAGTCATTGTGTTGACAGGGGTCACGGAGCATTGTGATTACAAGGGCAGGGAACCTTGTGGTGACCGTGGTCATGGAACATTTTGATGACAACTTTCATGGAACGTTGTGATGACAGGGGTCATGGAGCATTGTGTTGAAAGGGAACATGGAGCAGTGTGATTACAGGGTCCATGGAGCATTGTGAATACATAGGCCAGGGAACAATGTGATGACAGGGGTCATGTAGCGTTGTGATGACAGGGTCATGGAGCATTGTGATTACAGGGGTTATGGGGCACTGTGATGACGGGGGCATGGAGCATTGTGATGAAAATTGTCCTGGAGCATTGTGATGACAGCGGTCAAAAAGAATTGGGATGAAAGGTATCATGCAGCATTGTGATGACAACGGTCATGGATCATTTTGATGACAGGGGTCATGGAACATTCTAATAACAAGGTTCATAAAGCATTTTGATGACAGGGGTCATGGAGCATTGTGTTGACACGGGCATGGAGCATTGTAATGATATTATATCTGGAGCATTGTGATGAAAAGGGGATGGAGCATTTTGATGACAGTCTCCAAGGAGCATTGTGCTGACAATGGCATGGAGCATTGTGATGAAAGGGGTACTGGAGCACTGTGAGGAAAGGAGTCATGGATCATTGTGTTGACACGGTCAAGGAACATTGCGATGACAAGCATTCTGGAGCATTGTGATGAAAGAGCATGGAGCATTGTGATGAAAGGTGACAAGGAGCATTGTGATGATATGGGCAGAGAACTTTGTGATGACATGGGTCATGGAGCATTGTGGTGAAAAGTGTCATGGAACATTGTACTGACAGGTATCATGGAGCTTTTTGGTAAGAGAGGCCTTGGAGATTTGTGATGGCAGGCGTCATGGGGCATTGTGATGACAGCGGTCTTGGAGCATTGTGATGAAAGGGGTCATGGAGCTCTATGATTAGAGGGGCCATGGAGCATTGTGAATACAAAGCCTATGGAGCATTGAGATGACAGGTTTCATGGAGCCTTTTGATGAAAGTGATCATGGATCATTGTGATGACAAGTGTCCTGGAACCTTGTGATGAAACGGTTCATGAAGCATTTTGATGACAGGGATCATGGCAAATTGTGATGACATCTGTCATGGGGCATTGTGATGACAGTGGTCCTCTAGAATTGTGATGAATGGTATCATGGAGCACTGTGATGACAGGGGCCATGGAACATTGTGATGACAAATGACGTGGAGGATTGTGATGACAAGTGTCATGGGGCATTTTGATGACATTGGCATGGAGCATTATGATGACAAGAGTTCTGGAGCATTTTGATGACAAGCGCATGGAGCATTGTGATGAGAGGCCCCAGGGAACATTGTGATGAAAAGGACAGGGAACATTGTGAAGACTGGGTTAATGGAGCATTGTGATGAAGGGGCCATGGAGCATTGAGATGACAGGCGTCATGAGGCATGGTGATGACAGTGGTCATGGAGCATTGTGATGAAAGTGATCATGGAGCAATATGATAACAGGGGCCATGGAGCATTGTGATGACAGGTGTATTGGAGCATTGTGATGAAAGTCGTCATGGATCATTGTGATGACATGTGCCCTGGAACACTGTGATGACATGGTTCATCGAGTATTGTGATGACAAGGGTCATAGCAAATTGTGATGACAGGTGTCATGGGGCATTGTGATGACATTGATCATCTAGGAATTGTGATGAAAGGTATCATGGAGCACTGTGATGACTGGGGGCATGAAGCATTGTTATGAAAATTGTCCTGGATTATTGTGGTGACAGCAGTCATGGAGAATTGTGATGACAGGGATTATGCAGCATTGTGTTGACAAGGGTATGGACTATTGTGATGATAATGGTCGTGGAGCAATGTGATGAAAGTTTTCATGGAACATCGTGATGAAAAGTGCCTGGGAGCATTGTAACGATAAAGGCCATGGAGCATTGTGATGACAAGTGTCATGGAGCATTGTAATGAAAGGTTTCATTGTGCACTGTGATGACAAGGGTATGGAGTATTGTGATGAAACTGGTCCTGGAGCATTGTGATAACAAACTCCACGGAGCATTGTGATGAAAGGCATCATGGAGCATTGTGAAGAAAGGGGCCATGGGGAATTGTAATGACAATAGAGAAATGTGATAAAAATTGTCAGCGATCATAGTGATTAAAGTGGTCATTGAGAATTGTGATGAAAAGCGACATAGAGCATTGTGATGACAAAGGTCATGGAGAATTGTGATGAGCAGGGTCATGTAGGATTGTGATGCCACGGTCGTGGAACATTGTGTTGAAAAGAATTCTGCAGCATTGTGAGGAAAAAGGCATGGAGCATTGTGATTATAGGGGACATGGAGCATTGTGATGACATGGGCAGGGAACACTGTGATGACAGGTGTTATGGAGCAATGTGATGACAAGTGTCATGGAGCATTGTGATGAGAGGTGCCTTGGAGAATTGTGATGACAGGCCTCATGGGGCATTGAGATGACAGTCGTCATGGAGCGTTATGATGAAAGGTGTTATGGAGCACTGTGATTACAGGGGCCAGGGAGCATTGTGAACACAAAGGCCATGGAGCATTGAGATGACAGTGGTCATGGAGCATTGTGATGAAAGTGGTCATGGATCATTGTGATGACAAGTGTCCTGGGACCCTGTGATGACATGGTTCATGGAGCATTGTGATGACAATGGTAATGGCAAATTGTGATGACAATGTCATGAGGCATTGTGATGGCAGTGGTCATCTAGGAATGTGGTTAAAGTTATTATGGAGCACAGTAATGAGAGGGGCCATGGAGCATTGTGATGACAAGTGTCATGGAGCATGGTGATGAAACGGACATGGAGCATTATAATGACAAGAGTTCTGGAGCCTTGTGATGACAAGGGCATGGAGCATTGTGATTACAGGGGTCATGGAGCAGTGTGATGACAAAGGCTTGGAGCACTGTGATGACAAGGTCCATGGAGCATTGTGATTACAGGGGTCATGGGGCATTGTGATGAGTGAGGTCATGGAGCATTAAGATGAAATGAGTCATGGAGCACTGTGATTACAGGGGCCATGGCGCATTGTGATGCCAAAGGCCATGGAGCATTATGATGACAGGTGTCATGGAACATTGAGATGAAACGGGTCATGGACCATTACGATGACAGGGGTCATGGAGAATTGTGATGACTGTGGCCATGGGGAATTTGGATGAAAGGCGTACTGGAGCATTGTGAGGAAATGTTTCATGGAGCATTGTGATGACAAGGGCCATGGAGCATCGTGATGACAGGGGTCATGGGGTATTGTGCTGAAAGCGGTCATGGAGCATTGTGATGGAAAGCGCTATGGAGCACTGTGATGAGAAGGGCCATGGATCATTGTGAATACAAGGGACATGGAGCCTTGTGATGACAAGGGTCATGGATCATTGTAAAAACAGGTATCATTGGACATTGTGATGACAGGGGCATGGAACCTTTTTATGTAAGTTGCCATGGAGAATTGTGATGAAAGGGATCATGTGAATTTGTAATGACAAGGGCCATGGAGCATTGTGATGAAACAAATCTTGGAGTATTTTGATGAAAGTTGTCATGGAGCATTGCGATGAAAAGCACCAAGGAACATTGTGATGACAAGGGCCATCGAGCATTGTGATGACAAGTGTCATGGAGTATTGTGATGACAGGTGTCATGGAGCATCTTGATGACAAATGCCATGCAGAATTGTGATGAGAGGTGGCATTGGGCATTGTGATGAAAGGGGTCATGGAGTACTGTGATTACAGGGGCCATGGAGCATTGTGATGACAAGTGACATGGAGAATAGTGATGACAGGCGTCATAGAGCATTGTGATGACAAGTGCCATTTAGCATTTTGATGACAGGGGTCATCAAGCATTGTGTTGACAGGGTCACGGAGCATTGTGATGACATGGGCCATGAAGCATTGTGAAGACAAGATTCATGGAGCATTGTGATGACACGGCCATGAAGCATGGTGATGACAACAGACCTGGAGCATTGTGATGACAAGGATATGGAGCATGGCGATGAAACGGACATGGAGCATTATAATGACAAGTGTTCTGGAGCCTTGTGATGACAAGAGCATGGAGCATTGTGATTACAGGGGCCATGGAGCTGTGTGATGACAAAGGCTTGGAGAACTGTGATGACAAGGGCCATGGAGCATTGTGATTACAGGGGTCATGGGGCATTGTGATGAGTGAGGTCATGGAGCATTTATGTGAAACGGGTCATGGAGCACTGTGATTACAGGGGCCGTGGAACATTGCGATAACAAGTGACATGGAGAATAGTGATGACAGGTGTCATAGAGCATTGTGATGACAAGTGCTATTTAGCATTTTGATGACAGGGGTCATCAGTCATTGTGTTGACAGGGGTCACGGAGCATTGTGATTACAAGGGCAGGGAACCTTGTGGTGACCGGGTTCATGGAACATTTTGATGACAACTTTCATGGAACGTTGTGATGACAGGGGTCATGGAGCATTGTGTTGAAAGGGAACATGGAGCAGTGTGATTACAGGGTCCATGGAGCATTGTGAATACATAGGCCAGGGAACAATGTGATGACAGGGGTCATGTAGCGTTGTGATGACAGGGTCATGGAGCATTGTGATTACAGGGGTTATGGGGCACTGTGATGACGGGGGCATGGAGCATTGTGATGAAAATTGTCCTGGAGCATTGTGATGACAGCGGTCACAAAGAATTGGGATGAAAGGTATCATGCAGCATTGTGATGACAACGGTCATGGATCATTTTGATGACAGGGGTCATGGAACATTCTAATAACAAGGTTCATAAAGCATTTTGATGACAGGGGTCATGGAGCATTGTGTTGACACGGGCATGGAGCATTGTAATGATATTATATCTGGAGCATTGTGATGAAAAGGGGATGGAGCATTTTGATGACAGTCTCCAAGGAGCATTGTGCTGACAATGGCATGGAGCATTGTGATGAAAGGGGTACTGGAGCACTGTGAGGAAAGGAGTCATGGATCATTGTGTTGACACGGTCAAGGAACATTGCGATGACAAGCATTCTGGAGCATTGTGATGAAAGAGCATGGAGCATTGTGATGAAAGGTGACAAGGAGCATTGTGATGATATGGGCAGAGAACTTTGTGATGACATGGGTCATGGAGCATTGTGGTGAAAAGTGTCATGGAACATTGTACTGACAGGGATCATGGAGCTTTTTGGTAAGAGAGGCCTTGGAGATTTGTGATGGCAGGCGTCATGGGGCATTGTGATGACAGCGGTCTTGGAGCATTGTGATGAAAGGGGTCATGGAGCTCTATGATTAGAGGGGCCATGGAGCATTGTGAATACAAAGCCTATGGAGCATTGAGATGACAGGTTTCATGGAGCCTTTTGATGAAAGTGATCATGGATCATTGTGATGACAAGTGTCCTGGAACCTTGTGATGAAACGGTTCATGAAGCATTTTGATGACAGGGATCATGGCAAATTGTGATGACATCTGTCATGGGGCATTGTGATGACAGTGGTCCTCTAGAATTGTGATGAATGGTATCATGGAGCACTGTGATGACAGGGGCCATGGAACATTGTGATGACAAATGACGTGGAGGATTGTGATGACAAGTGTCATGGGGCATTTTGATGACATTGGCATGGAGCATTATGATGACAAGAGTTCTGGAGCATTTTGATGACAAGCGCATGGAGCATTGTGATGAGAGGCCCCAGGGAACATTGTGATGAAAAGGACAGGGAACATTGTGATGACTGGGTTAATGGAGCATTGTGATGAAGGGGCCATGGAGCATTGAGATGACAGGCGTCATGAGGCATGGTGATGACAGTGGTCATGGAGCATTGTGATGAAAGTGATCATGGAGCAATATGATAACAGGGGCCATGGAGCATTGTGATGACAGGTGTATTGGAGCATTGTGATGAAAGTCGTCATGGATCATTGTGATGACATATGCCCTGGAACACTGTGATGACATGGATCATCGAGTATTGTGATGACAAGGGTCATAGCAAATTGTGATGACAGGTGTCATGGGGCATTGTGATGACATTGATCATCTAGGAATTGTGATGAAAGGTATCATGGAGCACTGTGATGACTGGGGGCATGAAGCATTGTTATGAAAATTGTCCTGGATTATTGTGGTGACAGCAGTCATGGAGAATTGTGATGACAGGGATTATGCAGCATTGTGTTGACAAGGGTATGGACTATTGTGATGATAATGGTCGTGGAGCAATGTGATGAAAGTTTTCATGGAACATCGTGATGAAAAGTGCCTGGGAGCATTGTGACGATAAAGGCCATGGAGCATTGTGATGACAAGTGTCATGGAGCATTGTAATGAAAGGTTTCATTGTGCACTGTGATGACAAGGGTATGGAGTATTGTGATGAAACTGGTCCTGGAGCATTGTGATAAGAAACTCCACGGAGCATTGTGATGAAAGGCATCATGGAGCATTGTGAAGAAAGGGGCCATGGGGAATTGTAATGACAATAGAGAAATGTGATAAAAATTGTCAGCGATCATAGTGATTAAAGTGGTTATTGAGAATTGTGATGAAAAGCGACATAGAGCATTGTGATGACAAAGGTCATGGAGAATTGTGATGAGCAGGGTCATGTAGGATTGTGATGCCACGGTCATGGAACATTGTGTTGAAAAGAATTCTGCAGCATTGTGAGGAAAAAGGCATGGAGCATTGTGATTATAGGGGACATGGAGCATTGTGATGACATGGGCAGGGAACACTGTGATGACAGGTGTTATGGAGCAATGTGATGACAAGTGTCATGGAGCATTGTGATGAGAGGTGCCTTGGAGAATTGTGATGACAGGCCTCATGGGGCATTGAGATGACAGTCGTCATGGAGCGTTATGATGAAAGGTGTTATGGAGCACTGTGATTACAGGGGCCAGGGAGCATTGTGAACACAAAGGCCATGGAGCATTGAGATGACAGTGGTCATGGAGCATTGTGATGAAAGTGGTCATGGATCATTGTGATGACAAGTGTCCTGGGACCCTGTGATGACATGGTTCATGGAGCATTGTGATGACAATGGTAATGGCGAATTGTGATGACAATGTCATGAGGCATTGTGATGGCAGTGGTCATCTAGGAATGTGGTTAAAGTTATTATGGAGCACAGTAATGAGAGGGGCCATGGAGCATTGTGATGACAAGTGTCATGGAGCATGGTGATGAAACGGACATGGAGCATTATAATGACAAGAGTTCTGGAGCCTTGTGATGACAAGGGCATGGAGCATTGTGATTACAGGGGTCATGGAGCAGTGTGATGACAAAGGCTTGGAGCACTGTGATGACAAGGTCCATGGAGCATTGTGATTACAGGGGTCATGGGGCATTGTGATGAGTGAGGTCATGGAGCATTAAGATGAAATGAGTCATGGAGCACTGTGATTACAGGGGCCATGGCGCATTGTGATGCCAAAGGCCATGGAGCATTATGATGACAGGTGTCATGGAACATTGAGATGAAACGGGTCATGGACCATTACGATGACAGGGGTCATGGAGAATTGTGATGACTGTGGCCATGGGGAATTTGGATGAAAGGCGTACTGGAGCATTGTGAGGAAATGTTTCATGGAGCATTGTGATGACAAGGGCCATGGAGCATCGTGATGACAGGGTTCATGGGGCATTGTGCAGAAAGCGTTCATGGAGCACTGCGATGAAAAGCACTATGGATCATTGTGATGACAAGGGCCATGGAGCATTGTGAATACAAGGGACATGGAGCCTTGTGATGACAAGGGTCATGGATCATTGTAAAAACAGGAATCATTTGGCATTGTGATGACAGGGTCATGAAGCATTTTTTTGTAAGTTGCCATGGAGAATTGTGATGAAAAGGATCATGTGAATTTGTAATGACAAGGGCCATGGAGCATTGTGATGAAACAAATCTTGGAGTATTTTGATGAAAGTTGTCATGGAGCATTGCGATGAAAAGCACCAAGGAACATTGTGATGACAAGGGCCATCGAGCATTGTGATGACAAGTGTCATGGAGTATTGTGATGACAGGTGTCATGGAGCACCTTGATGACAAATGCCATGGAGAATTGTGATGAGAGGTGGCATTGGGCATTGTGATGAAAGGGGTCATGGAGTACTGTGATTACAGGGGCCTTGGAGCATTGTGATGACAAGTGACATGGAGAATAGTGATGACAGGCGTCATAGAGCATTGTGATGACAAGTGCCATTTAGCACTTTGATGACAGGGGTCATCAAGCATTGTGTTGACAGGGTCACGGAGCATTGTGATGACAAAGGCCATAGAGCATTGTGATGACAGGGGTCATGGAGCATTGTGATGACATGGACCATGAAGCATTGTGAAGACAAGATTCATGGAGCATTGTGATGACACGGCCATGAAGCATGGTGATGACAACAGACCTGGAGCATTGTGATGACAAGGATATGGAGCATGGCGATGAAACGGACATGGAGTATTATAATGACAAGTGTTCTGGAGCCTTGTGATGACAAGGATATGGTGCATGGCGATGAAACGGACATGGAGCATTATAATGACAAGTGTTCTGGAGCCTTGTGATGACAAGAGCATGGAGCATTGTGATTACAGGGGCCATGGAGCTGTGTGATGACAAAGGCTTGGAGAACTGTGATGACAAGGGCCATGGAGCATTGTGATTACAGGGATCATGGGGCATTGTGATGAGTGAGGTCATGGAGCATTTATGTGAAACGGGTCAAGGAGCACTGTGATTACAGGGGCCGTGGAACATTGCGATAACAAGTGACATGGAGAATAGTGATGACAGGTGTCATAGAGCATTGTGATGACAAGTTCTATTTAGCATTTTGATGACAGGGGTCATCAGTCATTGTGTTGACAGGGGTCACGGAGCATTGTGATTACAAGGGCAGGGAACCTTGTGGTGACCGTGGTCATGGAACATTTTGATGACAACTTTCATGGAACGTTGTGATGACAGGGGTCATGGAGCATTGTGTTGAAAGGGAACATGGAGCAGTGTGATTACAGGGTCCATGGAGCATTGTGAATACATAGGCCAGGGAACAATGTGATGACAGGGGTCATGTAGCGTTGTGATGACAGGGTCATGGAGCATTGTGATTACAGGGGTTATGGGGCACTGTGATGACGGGGGCATGGAGCATTGTGATGAAAATTGTCCTGGAGCATTGTGATGACAGCGGTCACAAAGAATTGGGATGAAAGGTATCATGCAGCATTGTGATGACAACGGTCATGGATCATTTTGATGACAGGGGTCATGGAACATTCTAATAACAAGGTTCATAAAGCATTTTGATGACAGGGTCATGGAGCATTGTGTTGACACGGGCATGGAGCATTGTAATGATATTATATCTGGAGCATTGTGATGAAAAGGGGATGGAGCATTTTGATGACAGTCTCCAAGGAGCATTGTGCTGACAATGGCATGGAGCATTGTGATGAAAGGGGTACTGGAGCACTGTGAGGAAAGGAGTCATGGATCATTGTGTTGACACGGTCAAGGAACATTGCGATGACAAGCATTCTGGAGCATTGTGATGAAAGAGCATGGAGCATTGTGATGAAAGGTGACAAGGAGCATTGTGATGATATGGGCAGAGAACTTTGTGATGACATGGGTCATGGAGCATTGTGGTGAAAAGTGTCATGGAACATTGTACTGACAGGGATCATGGAGCTTTTTGGTAAGAGAGGCCTTGGAGATTTGTGATGGCAGGCGTCATGGGGCATTGTGATGACAGCGGTCTTGGAGCATTGTGATGAAAGGGGTCATGGAGCTCTATGATTAGAGGGGCCATGGAGCATTGTGAATACAAAGCCTATGGAGCATTGAGATGACAGGTTTCATGGAGCCTTTTGATGAAAGTGATCATGGATCATTGTGATGACAAGTGTCCTGGAACCTTGTGATGAAACGGTTCATGAAGCATTTTGATGACAGGGATCATGGCAAATTGTGATGACATCTGTCATGGGGCATTGTGATGACAGTGGTCCTCTAGAATTGTGATGAATGGTATCATGGAGCACTGTGATGACAGGGGCCATGGAACATTGTGATGACAAATGACGTGGAGGATTGTGATGACAAGTGTCATGGGGCATTTTGATGACATTGGCATGGAGCATTATGATGACAAGAGTTCTGGAGCATTTTGATGACAAGCGCATGGAGCATTGTGATGAGAGGCCCCAGGGAACATTGTGATGAAAAGGACAGGGAACATTGTGAAGACTGGGTTAATGGAGCATTGTGATGAAGGGGCCATGGAGCATTGAGATGACAGGCGTCATGAGGCATGGTGATGACAGTGGTCATGGAGCATTGTGATGAAAGTGATCATGGAGCAATATGATAACAGGGGCCATGGAGCATTGTGATGACAGGTGTATTGGAGCATTGTGATGAAAGTCGTCATGGATCATTGTGATGACATGTGCCCTGGAACACTGTGATGACATGGTTCATCGAGTATTGTGATGACAAGGGTCATAGCAAATTGTGATGACAGGTGTCATGGGGCATTGTGATGACATTGATCATCTAGGAATTGTGATGAAAGGTATCATGGAGCACTGTGATGACTGGGGGCATGAAGCATTGTTATGAAAATTGTCCTGGATTATTGTGGTGACAGCAGTCATGGAGAATTGTGATGACAGGGATTATGCAGCATTGTGTTGACAAGGGTATGGACTATTGTGATGATAATGGTCGTGGAGCAATGTGATGAAAGTTTTCATGGAACATCGTGATGAAAAGTGCCTGGGAGCATTGTAACGATAAAGGCCATGGAGCATTGTGATGACAAGTGTCATGGAGCATTGTAATGAAAGGTTTCATTGTGCACTGTGATGACAAGGGTATGGAGTATTGTGATGAAACTGGTCCTGGAGCATTGTGATAACAAACTCCATGGAGCATTGTGATGAAAGGCATCATGGAGCATTGTGAAGAAAGGGGCCATGGGGAATTGTAATGACAATAGAGAATTGTGATAAAAATTGTCAGCGATCATAGTGATTAAAGTGGTCATTGAGAATTGTGATGAAAAGCGACATAGAGCATTGTGATGACAAAGGTCATGGAGAATTGTGATGAGCAGGGTCATGTAGGATTGTGATGCCACGGTCATGGAACATTGTGTTGAAAAGAATTCTGCAGCATTGTGAGGAAAAAGGCATGGAGCATTGTGATTATAGGGGACATGGAGCATTGTGATGACATGGGCAGGGAACACTGTGATGACAGGTGTTATGGAGCAATGTGATGACAAGTGTCATGGAGCATTGTGATGAGAGGTGCCTTGGAGAATTGTGATGACAGGCCTCATGGGGCATTGAGATGACAGTCGTCATGGAGCGTTATGATGAAAGGTGTTATGGAGCACTGTGATTACAGGGGCCAGGGAGCATTGTGAACACAAAGGCCATGGAGCATTGAGATGACAGTGGTCATGGAGCATTGTGATGAAAGTGGTCATGGATCATTGTGATGACAAGTGTCCTGGGACCCTGTGATGACATGGTTCATGGAGCATTGTGATGACAATGGTAATGGCGAATTGTGATGACAATGTCATGAGGCATTGTGATGGCAGTGGTCATCTAGGAATGTGGTTAAAGTTATTATGGAGCACAGTAATGAGAGGGGCCATGGAGCATTGTGATGACAAGTGTCATGGAGCATGGTGATGAAACGGACATGGAGCATTATAATGACAAGAGTTCTGGAGCCTTGTGATGACAAGGGCATGGAGCATTGTGATTACAGGGGTCATGGAGCAGTGTGATGACAAAGGCTTGGAGCACTGTGATGACAAGGTCCATGGAGCATTGTGATTACAGGGGTCATGGGGCATTGTGATGAGTGAGGTCATGGAGCATTAAGATGAAATGAGTCATGGAGCACTGTGATTACAGGGGCCATGGCGCATTGTGATGCCAAAGGCCATGGAGCATTATGATGACAGGTGTCATGGAACATTGAGATGAAACGGGTCATGGACCATTACGATGACAGGGGTCATGGAGAATTGTGATGACTGTGGCCATGGGGAATTTGGATGAAAGGCGTACTGGAGCATTGTGAGGAAATGTTTCATGGAGCATTGTGATGACAAGGGCCATGGAGCATCGTGATGACAGGGGTCATGGGGTATTGTGCTGAAAGCGGTCATGGAGCATTGTGATGGAAAGCGCTATGGAGCACTGTGATGAGAAGGGCCATGGATCATTGTGAATACAAGGGACATGGAGCCTTGTGATGACAAGGGTCATGGATCATTGTAAAAACAGGTATCATTGGACATTGTGATGACAGGGGCATGGAACCTTTTTATGTAAGTTGCCATGGAGAATTGTGATGAAAGGGATCATGTGAATTTGTAATGACAAGGGCCATGGAGCATTGTGATGAAACAAATCTTGGAGTATTTTGATGAAAGTTGTCATGGAGCATTGCGATGAAAAGCACCAAGGAACATTGTGATGACAAGGGCCATCGAGCATTGTGATGACAAGTGTCATGGAGTATTGTGATGACAGGTGTCATGGAGCATCTTGATGACAAATGCCATGCAGAATTGTGATGAGAGGTGGCATTGGGCATTGTGATGAAAGGGGTCATGGAGTACTGTGATTACAGGGGCCATGGAGCATTGTGATGACAAGTGACATGGAGAATAGTGATGACAGGCGTCATAGAGCATTGTGATGACAAGTGCCATTTAGCATTTTGATGACAGGGGTCATCAAGCATTGTGTTGACAGGGTCACGGAGCATTGTGATGACATGGGCCATGAAGCATTGTGAAGACAAGATTCATGGAGCATTGTGATGACACGGCCATGAAGCATGGTGATGACAACAGACCTGGAGCATTGTGATGACAAGGATATGGAGCATGGCGATGAAACGGACATGGAGCATTATAATGACAAGTGTTCTGGAGCCTTGTGATGACAAGAGCATGGAGCATTGTGATTACAGGGGCCATGGAGCTGTGTGATGACAAAGGCTTGGAGAACTGTGATGACAAGGGCCATGGAGCATTGTGATTACAGGGGTCATGGGGCATTGTGATGAGTGAGGTCATGGAGCATTTATGTGAAACGGGTCATGGAGCACTGTGATTACAGGGGCCGTGGAACATTGCGATAACAAGTGACATGGAGAATAGTGATGACAGGTGTCATAGAGCATTGTGATGACAAGTGCTATTTAGCATTTTGATGACAGGGGTCATCAGTCATTGTGTTGACAGGGGTCACGGAGCATTGTGATTACAAGGGCAGGGAACCTTGTGGTGACCGGGTTCATGGAACATTTTGATGACAACTTTCATGGAACGTTGTGATGAGAGGGGTCATGGAGCATTGTGTTGAAAGGGAACATGGAGCAGTGTGATTACAGGGTCCATGGAGCATTGTGAATACATAGGCCAGGGAACAATGTGATGACAGGGGTCATGTAGCGTTGTGATGACAGGGTCATGGAGCATTGTGATTACAGGGGTTATGGGGCACTGTGATGACGGGGGCATGGAGCATTGTGATGAAAATTGTCCTGGAGCATTGTGATGACAGCGGTCACAAAGAATTGGGATGAAAGGTATCATGCAGCATTGTGATGACAACGGTCATGGATCATTTTGATGACAGGGGTCATGGAACATTCTAATAACAAGGTTCATAAAGCATTTTGATGACAGGGGTCATGGAGCATTGTGTTGACACGGGCATGGAGCATTGTAATGATATTATATCTGGAGCATTGTGATGAAAAGGGGATGGAGCATTTTGATGACAGTCTCCAAGGAGCATTGTGCTGACAATGGCATGGAGCATTGTGATGAAAGGGGTACTGGAGCACTGTGAGGAAAGGAGTCATGGATCATTGTGTTGACACGGTCAAGGAACATTGCGATGACAAGCATTCTGGAGCATTGTGATGAAAGAGCATGGAGCATTGTGATGAAAGGTGACAAGGAGCATTGTGATGATATGGGCAGAGAACTTTGTGATGACATGGGTCATGGAGCATTGTGGTGAAAAGTGTCATGGAACATTGTACTGACAGGGATCATGGAGCTTTTTGGTAAGAGAGGCCTTGGAGATTTGTGATGGCAGGCGTCATGGGGCATTGTGATGACAGCGGTCTTGGAGCATTGTGATGAAAGGGGTCATGGAGCTCTATGATTAGAGGGGCCATGGAGCATTGTGAATACAAAGCCTATGGAGCATTGAGATGACAGGTTTCATGGAGCCTTTTGATGAAAGTGATCATGGATCATTGTGATGACAAGTGTCCTGGAACCTTGTGATGAAACGGTTCATGAAGCATTTTGATGACAGGGATCATGGCAAATTGTGATGACATCTGTCATGGGGCATTGTGATGACAGTGGTCCTCTAGAATTGTGATGAATGGTATCATGGAGCACTGTGATGACAGGGGCCATGGAACATTGTGATGACAAATGACGTGGAGGATTGTGATGACAAGTGTCATGGGGCATTTTGATGACATTGGCATGGAGCATTATGATGACAAGAGTTCTGGAGCATTTTGATGACAAGCGCATGGAGCATTGTGATGAGAGGCCCCAGGGAACATTGTGATGAAAAGGACAGGGAACATTGTGATGACTGGGTTAATGGAGCATTGTGATGAAGGGGCCATGGAGCATTGAGATGACAGGCGTCATGAGGCATGGTGATGACAGTGGTCATGGAGCATTGTGATGAAAGTGATCATGGAGCAATATGATAACAGGGGCCATGGAGCATTGTGATGACAGGTGTATTGGAGCATTGTGATGAAAGTCGTCATGGATCATTGTGATGACATATGCCCTGGAACACTGTGATGACATGGATCATCGAGTATTGTGATGACAAGGGTCATAGCAAATTGTGATGACAGGTGTCATGGGGCATTGTGATGACATTGATCATCTAGGAATTGTGATGAAAGGTATCATGGAGCACTGTGATGACTGGGGGCATGAAGCATTGTTATGAAAATTGTCCTGGATTATTGTGGTGACAGCAGTCATGGAGAATTGTGATGACAGGGATTATGCAGCATTGTGTTGACAAGGGTATGGACTATTGTGATGATAATGGTCGTGGAGCAATGTGATGAAAGTTTTCATGGAACATCGTGATGAAAAGTGCCTGGGAGCATTGTGACGATAAAGGCCATGGAGCATTGTGATGACAAGTGTCATGGAGCATTGTAATGAAAGGTTTCATTGTGCACTGTGATGACAAGGGTATGGAGTATTGTGATGAAACTGGTCCTGGAGCATTGTGATAAGAAACTCCACGGAGCATTGTGATGAAAGGCATCATGGAGCATTGTGAAGAAAGGGGCCATGGGGAATTGTAATGACAATAGAGAAATGTGATAAAAATTGTCAGCGATCATAGTGATTAAAGTGGTTATTGAGAATTGTGATGAAAAGCGACATAGAGCATTGTGATGACAAAGGTCATGGAGAATTGTGATGAGCAGGGTCATGTAGGATTGTGATGCCACGGTCATGGAACATTGTGTTGAAAAGAATTCTGCAGCATTGTGAGGAAAAAGGCATGGAGCATTGTGATTATAGGGGACATGGAGCATTGTGATGACATGGGCAGGGAACACTGTGATGACAGGTGTTATGGAGCAATGTGATGACAAGTGTCATGGAGCATTGTGATGAGAGGTGCCTTGGAGAATTGTGATGACAGGCCTCATGGGGCATTGAGATGACAGTCGTCATGGAGCGTTATGATGAAAGGTGTTATGGAGCACTGTGATTACAGGGGCCAGGGAGCATTGTGAACACAAAGGCCATGGAGCATTGAGATGACAGTGGTCATGGAGCATTGTGATGAAAGTGGTCATGGATCATTGTGATGACAAGTGTCCTGGGACCCTGTGATGACATGGTTCATGGAGCATTGTGATGACAATGGTAATGGCGAATTGTGATGACAATGTCATGAGGCATTGTGATGGCAGTGGTCATCTAGGAATGTGGTTAAAGTTATTATGGAGCACAGTAATGAGAGGGGCCATGGAGCATTGTGATGACAAGTGTCATGGAGCATGGTGATGAAACGGACATGGAGCATTATAATGACAAGAGTTCTGGAGCCTTGTGATGACAAGGGCATGGAGCATTGTGATTACAGGGGTCATGGAGCAGTGTGATGACAAAGGCTTGGAGCACTGTGATGACAAGGTCCATGGAGCATTGTGATTACAGGGGTCATGGGGCATTGTGATGAGTGAGGTCATGGAGCATTAAGATGAAATGAGTCATGGAGCACTGTGATTACAGGGGCCATGGCGCATTGTGATGCCAAAGGCCATGGAGCATTATGATGACAGGTGTCATGGAACATTGAGATGAAACGGGTCATGGACCATTACGATGACAGGGGTCATGGAGAATTGTGATGACTGTGGCCATGGGGAATTTGGATGAAAGGCATACTGGAGCATTGTGAGGAAATGTTTCATGGAGCATTGTGATGACAAGGGCCATGGAGCATCGTGATGACAGGGTTCATGGGGCATTGTGCAGAAAGCGTTCATGGAGCACTGCGATGAAAAGCACTATGGATCATTGTGATGACAAGGGCCATGGAGCATTGTGAATACAAGGGACATGGAGCCTTGTGATGACAAGGGTCATGGATCATTGTAAAAACAGGAATCATTTGGCATTGTGATGACAGGGTCATGAAGCATTTTTTTGTAAGTTGCCATGGAGAATTGTGATGAAAAGGATCATGTGAATTTGTAATGACAAGGGCCATGGAGCATTGTGATGAAACAAATCTTGGAGTATTTTGATGAAAGTTGTCATGGAGCATTGCGATGAAAAGCACCAAGGAACATTGTGATGACAAGGGCCATCGAGCATTGTGATGACAAGTGTCATGGAGTATTGTGATGACAGGTGTCATGGAGCACCTTGATGACAAATGCCATGGAGAATTGTGATGAGAGGTGGCATTGGGCATTGTGATGAAAGGGGTCATGGAGTACTGTGATTACAGGGGCCTTGGAGCATTGTGATGACAAGTGACATGGAGAATAGTGATGACAGGCGTCATAGAGCATTGTGATGACAAGTGCCATTTAGCACTTTGATGACAGGGGTCATCAAGCATTGTGTTGACAGGGTCACGGAGCATTGTGATGACAAAGGCCATAGAGCATTGTGATGACAGGGGTCATGGAGCATTGTGATGACATGGACCATGAAGCATTGTGAAGACAAGATTCATGGAGCATTGTGATGACACGGCCATGAAGCATGGTGATGACAACAGACCTGGAGCATTGTGATGACAAGGATATGGAGCATGGCGATGAAACGGACATGGAGCATTATAATGACAAGTGTTCTGGAGCCTTGTGATGACAAGAGCATGGAGCATTGTGATTACAGGCGCCATGGAGCTGTGTGATGACAAAGGCTTGGAGAACTGTGATGACAAGGGCCATGGAGCATTGTGATTACAGGGATCATGGGGCATTGTGATGAGTGAGGTCATGGAGCATTTATGTGAAACGGGTCATGGAGCACTGTGATTACAGGGGCCGTGAAACATTGCGATAACAAGTGACATGGAGAATAGTGATGACAGGTGTCATAGAGCATTGTGATGACAAGTGCTCTTTAGCATTTTGATGACAGGGGTCATCAGTCATTGTGTTGACAGGGGTCACGGAGCATTGTGATTACAAGGGCAGGGAACCTTGTGGTGACCGGGGTCATGGAACATTTTGATGACAACTTTCATGGAACGTTGTGATGACAGGGGTCATGGAGCATTGTGTTGAAAGGGTCCATGGAGCATTGTGAATACATAGGCCAGGGAACAATGTGATGACAGGGGTCATGTAGCGTTGTGATGACAGGGTCATGGAGCATTGTGATTACAGGGGTTATGGGGCACTGTGATGACGGGGGCATGGAGCATTGTGATGAAAATTGTCCTGGAGCATTGTGATGACAGCGGTCACAAAGAATTGGGATGAAAGGTATCATGCAGCATTGTGATGACAACGGTCATGGATCATTTTGATGACAGGGGTCATGGAACATTCTAATAACAAGGTTCATAAAGCATTTTGATGACAGGGGTCATGGAGCATTGTGTTGACACGGGCATGGAGCATTGTAATGATATTATATCTGGAGCATTGTGATGAAAAGGGGATGGAGCATTTTGATGACAGTCTCCAAGGAGCATTGTGCTGACAATGGCATGGAGCATTGTGATGAAAGGGGTACTGGAGCACTGTGAGGAAAGGAGTCATGGATCATTGTGTTGACACGGTCAAGGAACATTGCTATGACAAGCATTCTGGAGCATTGTGATGAAAGAGCATGGAGCATTGTGATGAAAGGTGACAAGGAGCATTGTGATGATATGGGCAGAGAACTTTGTGATGACATGGGTCATGGAGCATTGTGGTGAAAAGTGTCATGGAACATTGTACTGACAGGGATCATGGAGCTTTTTGGTAAGAGAGGCCTTGGAGATTTGTGATGGCAGGCGTCATGGGGCATTGTGATGACAGCGGTCTTGGAGCATTGTGATGAAAGGGGTCATGGAGCTCTATGATTAGAGGGGCCATGGAGCATTGTGAATACAAAGCCTATGGAGCATTGAGATGACAGGTTTCATGGAGCCTTTTGATGAAAGTGATCATGGATCATTGTGATGACAAGTGTCCTGGAACCTTGTGATGAAACGGTTCATGAAGCATTTTGATGACAGGGATCATGGCAAATTGTGATGACATCTGTCATGGGGCATTGTGATGACAGTGGTCCTCTAGAATTGTGATGAATGGTATCATGGAGCACTGTGATGACAGGGGCCATGGAACATTGTGATGACAAATGACGTGGAGGATTGTGATGACAAGTGTCATGGGGCATTTTGATGACATTGGCATGGAGCATTATGATGACAAGAGTTCTGGAGCATTTTGATGACAAGCGCATGGAGCATTGTGATGAGAGGCCCCAGGGAACATTGTGATGAAAAGGACAGGGAACATTGTGATGACTGGGTTAATGGAGCATTGTGATGAAGGGGCCATGGAGCATTGAGATGACAGGCGTCATGAGGCATGGTGATGACAGTGGTCATGGAGCATTGTGATGAAAGTGATCATGGAGCAATATGATAACAGGGGCCATGGAGCATTGTGATGACAGGTGTATTGGAGCATTGTGATGAAAGTCGTCATGGATCATTGTGATGACATGTGCCCTGGAACACTGTGATGACATGGTTCATCGAGTATTGTGATGACAAGGGTCATAGCAAATTGTGATGACAGGTGTCATGGGGCATTGTGATGACATTGATCATCTAGGAATTGTGATGAAAGGTATCATGGAGCACTGTGATGACTGGGGGCATGAAGCATTGTTATGAAAATTGTCCTGGATTATTGTGGTGACAGCAGTCATGGAGAATTGTGATGACAGGGATTATGCAGCATTGTGTTGACAAGGGTATGGACTATTGTGATGATAATGGTCGTGGAGCAATGTGATGAAAGTTTTCATGGAACATCGTGATGAAAAGTGCCTGGGAGCATTGTAACGATAAAGGCCATGGAGCATTGAGATGACAAGTGTCATGGAGCATTGTAATGAAAGGTTTCATTGTGCACTGTGATGACAAGGGTATGGAGTATTGTGATGAAACTGGTCCTGGAGCATTGTGATAACAAACTCCACGGAGCATTGTGATGAAAGGCATCATGGAGCATTGTGAAGAAAGGGGTCATGGGGAATTGTAATGACAATAGAGAAATGTGATAAAAATTGTCAGTGATCATAGTGATTAAAGTGGTCATTGAGAATTGTGATGAAAAGCGACATAGAGCATTGTGATGACAAAGGTCATGGAGAATTGTGATGAGCAGGGTCATGTAGGATTGTGATGCCACGGTCATGGAACATTGTGTTGAAAAGAATTCTGCAGCATTGTGAGGAAAAAGGCATGGAGCATTGTGATTATAGGGGACATGGAGCATTGTGATGACATGGGCAGGGAACACTGTGATGACAGGTGTTATGGAGCAATGTGATGACAAGTGTCATGGAGCATTGTGATGAGAGGTGCCTTGGAGAATTGTGATGACAGGCCTCATGGGGCATTGAGATGACAGTCGTCATGGAGCGTTATGATGAAAGGTGTTATGGAGCACTGTGATTACAGGGGCCAGGGAGCATTGTGAACACAAAGGCCATGGAGCATTGAGATGACAGTGGTCATGGAGCATTGTGATGAAAGTGGTCATGGATCATTGTGATGACAAGTGTCCTGGGACCCTGTGATGACATGGTTCATGGAGCATTGTGATGACAATGGTAATGGCGAATTGTGATGACAATGTCATGAGGCATTGTGATGGCAGTGGTCATCTAGGAATGTGGTTAAAGTTATTATGGAGCACAGTAATGAGAGGGGCCATGGAGCATTGTGATGACAAGTGTCATGGAGCATGGTGATGAAACGGACATGGAGCATTATAATGACAAGAGTTCTGGAGCCTTGTGATGACAAGGGCATGGAGCATTGTGATTACAGGGGTCATGGAGCAGTGTGATGACAAAGGCTTGGAGCACTGTGATGACAAGGTCCATGGAGCATTGTGATTACAGGGGTCATGGGGCATTGTGATGAGTGAGGTCATGGAGCATTAAGATGAAATGAGTCATGGAGCACTGTGATTACAGGGACCATGGCGCATTGTGATGCCAAAGGCCATGGAGCATTATGATGACAGGTGTCAGGGAACATTGAGATGAAACGGGTCATGGACCATTACGATGACAGGGGTCATGGAGAATTGTGATGACTGTGGCCATGGGGAATTTGGATGAAAGGCGTACTGGAGCATTGTGAGGAAATGTTTCATGGAGCATTGTGATGACAAGTGCCATTTAGCATTTTGATGACAGGGGTCATCAATCATTGTGTTGACAGGGTCACGGAGCATTGTGATGACATGGGCCATGAAGCATTGTGAAGACAAGATTCATGGAGCATTGTGATGACACGGCCATGAAGCATGGTGATGACAACAGACCTGGAGCATTGTGATGACAAGGATATGGAGCATGGCGATGAAACGGACATGGAGCATTATATTGACAAGTGTTCTGGAGCCTTGTGATGACAAGAGCATGGAGCATTGTGATTACAGGGGCCATGGAGCAGTGTGATGACAAAGGCTTGGAGCACTGTGATGACAAGGGCCATGGAGCATCGTGATGACAGGGGTCATGGGGTATTGTGCTGAAAGCAGTCATGGAGCATTGTGATGGAAAGCGCTATGGAGCACTGTGATGAGAAGGGCCATGGATCATTGTGAATACAAGGGACATGGAGCCTTGTGATGACAAGGGTCATGGATCATTGTAAAAACAGGTATCATTGGACATTGTGATGACAGGGGCATGGAACCTTTTTATGTAAGTTGCCATGGAGAATTGTGATGAAAGGGATCATGTGAATTTGTAATGACAAGGGCCATGGAGCATTGTGATGAAACAAATCTTGGAGTATTTTGATGAAAGTTGTCATGGAGCATTGCGATGAAAAGCACCAAGGAACATTGTGATGACAAGGGCCATCGAGCATTGTGATGACAAGTGTCATGGAGTATTGTGATGACAGGTGTCATGGAGCATCTTGATGACAAATGCCATGCAGAATTGTGATGAGAGGTGGCATTGGGCATTGTGATGAAAGGGGTCATGGAGTACTGTGATTACAGGGGCCATGGAGCATTGTGATGACAAGTGACATGGAGAATAGTGATGACAGGCGTCATAGAGCATTGTGATGACAAGTGCCATTTAGCATTTTGATGACAGGGGTCATCAAGCATTGTGTTGACAGGGTCACGGAGCATTGTGATGACATGGGCCATGAAGCATTGTGAAGACAAGATTCATGGAGCATTGTGATGACACGGCCATGAAGCATGGTGATGACAACAGACCTGGAGCATTGTGATGACAAGGATATGGAGCATGGCGATGAAACGGACATGGAGCATTATAATGACAAGTGTTCTGGAGCCTTGTGATGACAAGAGCATGGAGCATTGTGATTACAGGGGCCATGGAGCTGTGTGATGACAAAGGCTTGGAGAACTGTGATGACAAGGGCCATGGAGCATTGTGATTACAGGGGTCATGGGGCATTGTGATGAGTGAGGTCATGGAGCATTTATGTGAAACGGGTCATGGAGCACTGTGATTACAGGGGCCGTGGAACATTGCGATAACAAGTGACATGGAGAATAGTGATGACAGGTGTCATAGAGCATTGTGATGACAAGTGCTATTTAGCATTTTGATGACAGGGGTCATCAGTCATTGTGTTGACAGGGGTCACGGAGCATTGTGATTACAAGGGCAGGGAACCTTGTGGTGACCGGGTTCATGGAACATTTTGATGACAACTTTCATGGAACGTTGTGATGAGAGGGGTCATGGAGCATTGTGTTGAAAGGGAACATGGAGCAGTGTGATTACAGGGTCCATGGAGCATTGTGAATACATAGGCCAGGGAACAATGTGATGACAGTGGTCATGTAGCGTTGTGATGACAGGGTCATGGAGCATTGTGATTACAGGGGTTATGGGGCACTGTGATGACGGGGGCATGGAGCATTGTGATGAAAATTGTCCTGGAGCATTGTGATGACAGCGGTCACAAAGAATTGGGATGAAAGGTATCATGCAGCATTGTGATGACAACGGTCATGGATCATTTTGATGACAGGGGTCATGGAACATTCTAATAACAAGGTTCATAAAGCATTTTGATGACAGGGGTCATGGAGCATTGTGTTGACACGGGCATGGAGCATTGTAATGATATTATATCTGGAGCATTGTGATGAAAAGGGGATGGAGCATTTTGATGACAGTCTCCAAGGAGCATTGTGCTGACAATGGCATGGAGCATTGTGATGAAAGGGGTACTGGAGCACTGTGAGGAAAGGAGTCATGGATCATTGTGTTGACACGGTCAAGGAACATTGCGATGACAAGCATTCTGGAGCATTGTGATGAAAGAGCATGGAGCATTGTGATGAAAGGTGACAAGGAGCATTGTGATGATATGGGCAGAGAACTTTGTGATGACATGGGTCATGGAGCATTGTGGTGAAAAGTGTCATGGAACATTGTACTGACAGGGATCATGGAGCTTTTTGGTAAGAGAGGCCTTGGAGATTTGTGATGGCAGGCGTCATGGGGCATTGTGATGACAGCGGTCTTGGAGCATTGTGATGAAAGGGGTCATGGAGCTCTATGATTAGAGGGGCCATGGAGCATTGTGAATACAAAGCCTATGGAGCATTGAGATGACAGGTTTCATGGAGCCTTTTGATGAAAGTGATCATGGATCATTGTGATGACAAGTGTCCTGGAACCTTGTGATGAAACGGTTCATGAAGCATTTTGATGACAGGGATCATGGCAAATTGTGATGACATCTGTCATGGGGCATTGTGATGACAGTGGTCCTCTAGAATTGTGATGAATGGTATCATGGAGCACTGTGATGACAGGGGCCATGGAACATTGTGATGACAAATGACGTGGAGGATTGTGATGACAAGTGTCATGGGGCATTTTGATGACATTGGCATGGAGCATTATGATGACAAGAGTTCTGGAGCATTTTGATGACAAGCGCATGGAGCATTGTGATGAGAGGCCCCAGGGAACATTGTGATGAAAAGGACAGGGAACATTGTGATGACTGGGTTAATGGAGCATTGTGATGAAGGGGCCATGGAGCATTGAGATGACAGGCGTCATGAGGCATGGTGATGACAGTGGTCATGGAGCATTGTGATGAAAGTGATCATGGAGCAATATGATAACAGGGGCCATGGAGCATTGTGATGACAGGTGTATTGGAGCATTGTGATGAAAGTCGTCATGGATCATTGTGATGACATGTGCCCTGGAACACTGTGATGACATGGTTCATCGAGTATTGTGATGACAAGGGTCATAGCAAATTGTGATGACAGGTGTCATGGGGCATTGTGATGACATTGATCATCTAGGAATTGTGATGAAAGGTATCATGGAGCACTGTGATGACTGGGGGCATGAAGCATTGTTATGAAAATTGTCCTGGATTATTGTGGTGACAGCAGTCATGGAGAATTGTGATGACAGGGATTATGCAGCATTGTGTTGACAAGGGTATGGACTATTGTGATGATAATGGTCGTGGAGCAATGTGATGAAAGTTTTCATGGAACATCGTGATGAAAAGTGCCTGGGAGCATTGTAACGATAAAGGCCATGGAGCATTGTGATGACAAGTGTCATGGAGCATTGTAATGAAAGGTTTCATTGTGCACTGTGATGACAAGGGTATGGAGTATTGTGATGAAACTGGTCCTGGAGCATTGTGATAACAAACTCCACGGAGCATTGTGATGAAAGGCATCATGGAGCATTGTGAAGAAAGGGGCCATGGGGAATTGTAATGACAATAGAGAAATGTGATAAAAATTGTCAGCGATCATAGTGATTAAAGTGGTCATTGAGAATTGTGATGAAAAGCGACATAGAGCATTGTGATGACAAAGGTCATGGAGAATTGTGATGAGCAGGGTCATGTAGGATTGTGATGCCACGGTCATGGAACATTGTGTTGAAAAGAATTCTGCAGCATTGTGAGGAAAAAGGCATGGAGCATTGTGATTATAGGGGACATGGAGCATTGGGATGACATGGGCAGGGAACACTGTGATGACAGGTGTTATGGAGCAATGTGATGACAAGTGTCATGGAGCATTGTGATGAGAGGTGCCTTGGAGAATTGTGATGACAGGCCTCATGGGGCATTGAGATGACAGTCGTCATGGAGCGTTATGATGAAAGGTGTTATGGAGCACTGTGATTACAGGGGCCAGGGAGCATTGTGAACACAAAGGCCATGGAGCATTGAGATGACAGTGGTCATGGAGCATTGTGATGAAAGTGGTCATGGATCATTGTGATGACAAGTGTCCTGGGACCCTGTGATGACATGGTTCATGGAGCATTGTGATGACAATGGTAATGGCGAATTGTGATGACAATGTCATGAGGCATTGTGATGGCAGTGGTCATCTAGGAATGTGGTTAAAGTTATTATGGAGCACAGTAATGAGAGGGGCCATGGAGCATTGTGATGACAAGTGTCATGGAGCATGGTGATGAAACGGACATGGAGCATTATAATGACAAGAGTTCTGGAGCCTTGTGATGACAAGGGCATGGAGCATTGTGATTACAGGGGTCATGGAGCAGTGTGATGACAAAGGCTTGGAGCACTGTGATGACAAGGTCCATGGAGCATTGTGATTACAGGGGTCATGGGGCATTGTGATGAGTGAGGTCATGGAGCATTAAGATGAAATGAGTCATGGAGCACTGTGATTACAGGGGCCATGGCGCATTGAGATGCCAAAGGCCATGGAGCATTATGATGACAGGTGTCATGGAACATTGAGATGAAACGGGTCATGGACCATTACGATGACAGGGGTCATGGAGAATTGTGATGACTGTGGCCATGGGGAATTTGGATGAAAGGCGTACTGGAGCATTGTGAGGAAATGTTTCATGGAGCATTGTGATGACAAGGGCCATGGAGCATCGTGATGACAGGGGTCATGGGGTATTGTGCTGAAAGCGGTCATGGAGCATTGTGATGGAAGGCGCTATGGAGCACTGTGATGAGAAGGGCCATGGATCATTGTGAATACAAGGGACATGGAGCCTTGTGATGACAAGGGTCATGGATCATTGTAAAAACAGGTATCATTGGACATTGTGATGACAGGGGCATGGAACCTTTTTATGTAAGTTGCCATGGAGAATTGTGATGAAAGGGATCATGTGAATTTGTAATGACAAGGGCCATGGAGCATTGTGATGAAACAAATCTTGGAGTATTTTGATGAAAGTTGTCATGGAGCATTGCGATGAAAAGCACCAAGGAACATTGTGATGACAAGGGCCATCGAGCATTGTGATGACAAGTGTCATGGAGTATTGTGATGACAGGTGTCATGGAGCATCTTGATGACAAATGCCATGCAGAATTGTGATGAGAGGTGGCATTGGGCATTGTGATGAAAGGGGTCATGGAGTACTGTGATTACAGGGGCCATGGAGCATTGTGATGACAAGTGACATGGAGAATAGTGATGACAGGCGTCATAGAGCATTGTGATGACAAGTGCCATTTAGCATTTTGATGACAGGGGTCATCAAGCATTGTGTTGACAGGGTCACGGAGCATTGTGATGACATGGGCCATGAAGCATTGTGAAGACAAGATTCATGGAGCATTGTGATGACACGGCCATGAAGCATGGTGATGACAACAGACCTGGAGCATTGTGATGACAAGGATATGGAGCATGGCGATGAAACGGACATGGAGCATTATAATGACAAGTGTTCTGGAGCCTTGTGATGACAAGAGCATGGAGCATTGTGATTACAGGGGCCATGGAGCTGTGTGATGACAAAGGCTTGGAGAACTGTGATGACAAGGGCCATGGAGCATTGTGATTACAGGGGTCATGGGGCATTGTGATGAGTGAGGTCATGGAGCATTTATGTGAAACGGGTCATGGAGCACTGTGATTACAGGGGCCGTGGAACATTGCGATAACAAGTGACATGGAGAATAGTGATGACAGGTGTCATAGAGCATTGTGATGACAAGTGCTATTTAGCATTTTGATGACAGGGGTCATCAGTCATTGTGTTGACAGGGGTCACGGAGCATTGTGATTACAAGGGCAGGGAACCTTGTGGTGACCGGGTTCATGGAACATTTTGATGACAACTTTCATGGAACGTTGTGATGAGAGGGGTCATGGAGCATTGTGTTGAAAGGGAACATGGAGCAGTGTGATTACAGGGTCCATGGAGCATTGTGAATACATAGGCCAGGGAACAATGTGATGACAGGGGTCATGTAGCGTTGTGATGACAGGGTCATGGAGCATTGTGATTACAGGGGTTATGGGGCACTGTGATGACGGGGGCATGGAGCATTGTGATGAAAATTGTCCTGGAGCATTGTGATGACAGCGGTCACAAAGAATTGGGATGAAAGGTATCATGCAGCATTGTGATGACAACGGTCATGGATCATTTTGATGACAGGGGTCATGGAACATTCTAATAACAAGGTTCATAAAGCATTTTGATGACAGGGGTCATGGAGCATTGTGTTGACACGGGCATGGAGCATTGTAATGATATTATATCTGGAGCATTGTGATGAAAAGGGGATGGAGCATTTTGATGACAGTCTCCAAGGAGCATTGTGCTGACAATGGCATGGAGCATTGTGATGAAAGGGGTACTGGAGCACTGTGAGGAAAGGAGTCATGGATCATTGTGTTGACACGGTCAAGGAACATTGCGATGACAAGCATTCTGGAGCATTGTGATGAAAGAGCATGGAGCATTGTGATGAAAGGTGACAAGGAGCATTGTGATGATATGGGCAGAGAACTTTGTGATGACATGGGTCATGGAGCATTGTGGTGAAAAGTGTCATGGAACATTGTACTGACAGGGATCATGGAGCTTTTTGGTAAGAGAGGCCTTGGAGATTTGTGATGGCAGGCGTCATGGGGCATTGTGATGACAGCGGTCTTGGAGCATTGTGATGAAAGGGGTCATGGAGCTCTATGATTAGAGGGGCCATGGAGCATTGTGAATACAAAGCCTATGGAGCATTGAGATGACAGGTTTCATGGAGCCTTTTGATGAAAGTGATCATGGATCATTGTGATGACAAGTGTCCTGGAACCTTGTGATGAAACGGTTCATGAAGCATTTTGATGACAGGGATCATGGCAAATTGTGATGACATCTGTCATGGGGCATTGTGATGACAGTGGTCCTCTAGAATTGTGATGAATGGTATCATGGAGCACTGTGATGACAGGGGCCATGGAACATTGTGATGACAAATGACGTGGAGGATTGTGATGACAAGTGTCATGGGGCATTTTGATGACATTGGCATGGAGCATTATGATGACAAGAGTTCTGGAGCATCTTGATGACAAGCGCATGGAGCATTGTGATGAGAGGCCCCAGGGAACATTGTGATGAAAAGGACAGGGAACATTGTGATGACTGGGTTAATGGAGCATTGTGATGAAGGGGCCATGGAGCATTGAGATGACAGGCGTCATGAGGCATGGTGATGACAGTGGTCATGGAGCATTGTGATGAAAGTGATCATGGAGCAATATGATAACAGGGGCCATGGAGCATTGTGATGACAGGTGTATTGGAGCATTGTGATGAAAGTCGTCATGGATCATTGTGATGACATGTGCCCTGGAACACTGTGATGACATGGTTCATCGAGTATTGTGATGACAAGGGTCATAGCAAATTGTGATGACAGGTGTCATGGGGCATTGTGATGACATTGATCATCTAGGAATTGTGATGAAAGGTATCATGGAGCACTGTGATGACTGGGGGCATGAAGCATTGTTATGAAAATTGTCCTGGATTATTGTGGTGACAGCAGTCATGGAGAATTGTGATGACAGGGATTATGCAGCATTGTGTTGACAAGGGTATGGACTATTGTGATGATAATGGTCGTGGAGCAATGTGATGAAAGTTTTCATGGAACATCGTGATGAAAAGTGCCTGGGAGCATTGTAACGATAAAGGCCATGGAGCATTGTGATGACAAGTGTCATGGAGCATTGTAATGAAAGGTTTCATTGTGCACTGTGATGACAAGGGTATGGAGTATTGTGATGAAACTGGTCCTGGAGCATTGTGATAACAAACTCCACGGAGCATTGTGATGAAAGGCATCATGGAGCATTGTGAAGAAAGGGGCCATGGGGAATTGTAATGACAATAGAGAAATGTGATAAAAATTGTCAGCGATCATAGTGATTAAAGTGGTCATTGAGAATTGTGATGAAAAGCGACATAGAGCATTGTGATGACAAAGGTCATGGAGAATTGTGATGAGCAGGGTCATGTAGGATTGTGATGCCACGGTCATGGAACATTGTGTTGAAAAGAATTCTGCAGCATTGTGAGGAAAAAGGCATGGAGCATTGTGATTATAGGGGACATGGAGCATTGGGATGACATGGGCAGGGAACACTGTGATGACAGGTGTTATGGAGCAATGTGATGACAAGTGTCATGGAGCATTGTGATGAGAGGTGCCTTGGAGAATTGTGATGACAGGCCTCATGGGGCATTGAGATGACAGTCGTCATGGAGCGTTATGATGAAAGGTGTTATGGAGCACTGTGATTACAGGGGCCAGGGAGCATTGTGAACACAAAGGCCATGGAGCATTGAGATGACAGTGGTCATGGAGCATTGTGATGAAAGTGGTCATGGATCATTGTGATGACAAGTGTCCTGGGACCCTGTGATGACATGGTTCATGGAGCATTGTGATGACAATGGTAATGGCGAATTGTGATGACAATGTCATGAGGCATTGTGATGGCAGTGGTCATCTAGGAATGTGGTTAAAGTTATTATGGAGCACAGTAATGAGAGGGGCCATGGAGCATTGTGATGACAAGTGTCATGGAGCATGGTGATGAAACGGACATGGAGCATTATAATGACAAGAGTTCTGGAGCCTTGTGATGACAAGGGCATGGAGCATTGTGATTACAGGGGTCATGGAGCAGTGTGATGACAAAGGCTTGGAGCACTGTGATGACAAGGTCCATGGAGCATTGTGATTACAGGGGTCATGGGGCATTGTGATGAGTGAGGTCATGGAGCATTAAGATGAAATGAGTCATGGAGCACTGTGATTACAGGGGCCATGGCGCATTGAGATGCCAAAGGCCATGGAGCATTATGATGACAGGTGTCATGGAACATTGAGATGAAACGGGTCATGGACCATTACGATGACAGGGGTCATGGAGAATTGTGATGACTGTGGCCATGGGGAATTTGGATGAAAGGCGTACTGGAGCATTGTGAGGAAATGTTTCATGGAGCATTGTGATGACAAGGGCCATGGAGCATCGTGATGACAGTGGTCATGGGGTATTGTGCTGAAAGCGGTCATGGAGCATTGTGATGGAAGGCGCTATGGAGCACTGTGATGAGAAGGGCCATGGATCATTGTGAATACAAGGGACATGGAGCCTTGTGATGACAAGGGTCATGGATCATTGTAAAAACAGGTATCATTGGACATTGTGATGACAGGGGCATGGAACCTTTTTATGTAAGTTGCCATGGAGAATTGTGATGAAAGGGATCATGTGAATTTGTAATGACAAGGGCCATGGAGCATTGTGATGAAACAAATCTTGGAGTATTTTGATGAAAGTTGTCATGGAGCATTGCGATGAAAAGCACCAAGGAACATTGTGATGACAAGGGCCATCGAGCATTGTGATGACAAGTGTCATGGAGTATTGTGATGACAGGTGTCATGGAGCATCTTGATGACAAATGCCATGCAGAATTGTGATGAGAGGTGGCATTGGGCATTGTGATGAAAGGGGTCATGGAGTACTGTGATTACAGGGGCCATGGAGCATTGTGATGACAAGTGACATGGAGAATAGTGATGACAGGCGTCATAGAGCATTGTGATGACAAGTGCCATTTAGCATTTTGATGACAGGTGTCATCAAGCATTGTGTTGACAGGGTCACGGAGCATTGTGATGACATGGGCCATGAAGCATTGTGAAGACAAGATTCATGGAGCATTGTGATGACACGGCCATGAAGCATGGTGATGACAACAGACCTGGAGCATTGTGATGACAAGGATATGGAGCATGGCGATGAAACGGACATGGAGCATTATATTGACAAGTGTTGTGGAGCCTTGTGATGACAAGAGCATGGAGCATTGTGATTACAGGGGCCATGGAGCTGTGTGATGACAAAGGCTTGGAGAACTGTGATGACAAGGGCCATGGAGCATTGTGATTACAGGGGTCATGGGGCATTGTGATGAGTGAGGTCATGGAGCATTTATGTGAAACGGGTCATGGAGCACTGTGATTACAGGGGCCGTGGAACATTGCGATAACAAGTGACATGGAGAATAGTGATGACAGGTGTCATAGAGCATTGTGATGACAAGTGCTATTTAGCATTTTGATGACAGGGGTCATCAGTCATTGTGTTGACAGGGGTCACGGAGCATTGTGATTACAAGGGCAGGGAACCTTGTGGTGACCGGGTTCATGGAACATTTTGATGACAACTTTCATGGAACGTTGTGATGAGAGGGGTCATGGAGCATTGTGTTGAAAGGGAACATGGAGCAGTGTGATTACAGGGTCCATGGAGCATTGTGAATACATAGGCCAGGGAACAATGTGATGACAGGGGTCATGTAGCGTTGTGATGACAGGGTCATGGAGCATTGTGATTACAGGGGTTATGGGGCACTGTGATGACGGGGGCATGGAGCATTGTGATGAAAATTGTCCTGGAGCATTGTGATGACAGCGGTCACAAAGAATTGGGATGAAAGGTATCATGCAGCATTGTGATGACAACGGTCATGGATCATTTTGATGACAGGGGTCATGGAACATTCTAATAACAAGGTTCATAAAGCATTTTGATGACAGGGGTCATGGAGCATTGTGTTGACACGGGCATGGAGCATTGTAATGATATTATATCTGGAGCATTGTGATGAAAAGGGGATGGAGCATTTTGATGACAGTCTCCAAGGAGCATTGTGCTGACAATGGCATGGAGCATTGTGATGAAAGGGGTACTGGAGCACTGTGAGGAAAGGAGTCATGGATCATTGTGTTGACACGGTCAAGGAACATTGCGATGACAAGCATTCTGGAGCATTGTGATGAAAGAGCATGGAGCATTGTGATGAAAGGTGACAAGGAGCATTGTGATGATATGGGCAGAGAACTTTGTGATGACATGGGTCATGGAGCATTGTGGTGAAAAGTGTCATGGAACATTGTACTGACAGGGATCATGGAGCTTTTTGGTAAGAGAGGCCTTGGAGATTTGTGATGGCAGGCGTCATGGGGCATTGTGATGACAGCGGTCTTGGAGCATTGTGATGAAAGGGGTCATGGAGCTCTATGATTAGAGGGGCCATGGAGCATTGTGAATACAAAGCCTATGGAGCATTGAGATGACAGGTTTCATGGAGCCTTTTGATGAAAGTGATCATGGATCATTGTGATGACAAGTGTCCTGGAACCTTGTGATGAAACGGTTCATGAAGCATTTTGATGACAGGGATCATGGCAAATTGTGATGACATCTGTCATGGGGCATTGTGATGACAGTGGTCCTCTAGAATTGTGATGAATGGTATCATGGAGCACTGTGATGACAGGGGCCATGGAACATTGTGATGACAAATGACGTGGAGGATTGTGATGACAAGTGTCATGGGGCATTTTGATGACATTGGCATGGAGCATTATGATGACAAGAGTTCTGGAGCATTTTGATGACAAGCGCATGGAGCATTGTGATGAGAGGCCCCAGGGAACATTGTGATGAAAAGGACAGGGAACATTGTGATGACTGGGTTAATGGAGCATTGTGATGAAGGGGCCATGGAGCATTGAGATGACAGGCGTCATGAGGCATGGTGATGACAGTGGTCATGGAGCATTGTGATGAAAGTGATCATGGAGCAATATGATAACAGGGGCCATGGAGCATTGTGATGACAGGTGTATTGGAGCATTGTGATGAAAGTCGTCATGGATCATTGTGATGACATGTGCCCTGGAACACTGTGATGACATGGTTCATCGAGTATTGTGATGACAAGGGTCATAGCAAATTGTGATGACAGGTGTCATGGGGCATTGTGATGACATTGATCATCTAGGAATTGTGATGAAAGGTATCATGGAGCACTGTGATGACTGGGGGCATGAAGCATTGTTATGAAAATTGTCCTGGATTATTGTGGTGACAGCAGTCATGGAGAATTGTGATGACAGGGATTATGCAGCATTGTGTTGACAAGGGTATGGACTATTGTGATGATAATGGTCGTGGAGCAATGTGATGAAAGTTTTCATGGAACATCGTGATGAAAAGTGCCTGGGAGCATTGTAACGATAAAGGCCATGGAGCATTGTGATGACAAGTGTCATGGAGCATTGTAATGAAAGGTTTCATTGTGCACTGTGATGACAAGGGTATGGAGTATTGTGATGAAACTGGTCCTGGAGCATTGTGATAACAAACTCCACGGAGCATTGTGATGAAAGGCATCATGGAGCATTGTGAAGAAAGGGGCCATGGGGAATTGTAATGACAATAGAGAATTGTGATAAAAATTGTCAGCGATCATAGTGATTAAAGTGGTCATTGAGAATTGTGATGAAAAGCGACATAGAGCATTGTGATGACAAAGGTCATGGAGAATTGTGATGAGCAGGGTCATGTAGGATTGTGATGCCACGGTCATGGAACATTGTGTTGAAAAGAATTCTGCAGCATTGTGAGGAAAAAGGCATGGAGCATTGTGATTATAGGGGACATGGAGCATTGGGATGACATGGGCAGGGAACACTGTGATGACAGGTGTTATGGAGCAATGTGATGACAAGTGTCATGGAGCATTGTGATGAGAGGTGCCTTGGAGAATTGTGATGACAGGCCTCATGGGGCATTGAGATGACAGTCGTCATGGAGCGTTATGATGAAAGGTGTTATGGAGCACTGTGATTACAGGGGCCAGGGAGCATTGTGAACACAAAGGCCATGGAGCATTGAGATGACAGTGGTCATGGAGCATTGTGATGAAAGTGGTCATGGATCATTGTGATGACAAGTGTCCTGGGACCCTGTGATGACATGGTTCATGGAGCATTGTGATGACAATGGCAATGGCGAATTGTGATGACAATGTCATGAGGCATTGTGATGGCAGTGGTCATCTAGGAATGTGGTTAAAGTTATTATGGAGCACAGTAATGAGAGGGGCCATGGAGCATTGTGATGACAAGTGTCATGGAGCATGGTGATGAAACGGACATGGAGCATTATAATGACAAGAGTTCTGGAGCCTTGTGATGACAAGGGCATGGAGCATTGTGATTACAGGGGTCATGGAGCAGTGTGATGACAAAGGCTTGGAGCACTGTGATGACAAGGTCCATGGAGCATTGTGATTACAGGGGTCATGGGGCATTGTGATGAGTGAGGTCATGGAGCATTAAGATGAAATGAGTCATGGAGCACTGTGATTACAGGGGCCATGGCGCATTGTGATGCCAAAGGCCATGGAGCATTATGATGACAGGTGTCATGGAACATTGAGATGAAACGGGTCATGGACCATTACGATGACAGGGGTCATGGAGAATTGTGATGACTGTGGCCATGGGGAATTTGGATGAAAGGCGTACTGGAGCATTGTGAGGAAATGTTTCATGGAGCATTGTGATGACAAGGGCCATGGAGCATCGTGATGACAGGGGTCATGGGGTATTGTGCTGAAAGCGGTCATGGAGCATTGTGATGGAAGGCGCTATGGAGCACTGTGATGAGAAAGGCCATGGATCATTGTGAATACAAGGGACATGGAGCCTTGTGATGACAAGGGTCATGGATCATTGTAAAAACAGGTATCATTGGACATTGTGATGACAGGGGCATGGAACCTTTTTATGTAAGTTGCCATGGAGAATTGTGATGAAAGGGATCATGTGAATTTGTAATGACAAGGGCCATGGAGCATTGTGATGAAACAAATCTTGGAGTATTTTGATGAAAGTTGTCATGGAGCATTGCGATGAAAAGCACCAAGGAACATTGTGATGACAAGGGCCATCGAGCATTGTGATGACAAGTGTCATGGAGTATTGTGATGACAGGTGTCATGGAGCATCTTGATGACAAATGCCATGCAGAATTGTGATGAGAGGTGGCATTGGGCATTGTGATGAAAGGGGTCATGGAGTACTGTGATTACAGGGGCCATGGAGCATTGTGATGACAAGTGACATGGAGAATAGTGATGACAGGCGTCATAGAGCATTGTGATGACAAGTGCCATTTAGCATTTTGATGACAGGGGTCATCAAGCATTGTGTTGACAGGGTCACGGAGCATTGTGATGACATGGGCCATGAAGCATTGTGAAGACAAGATTCATGGAGCATTGGGATGACACGGCCATGAAGCATGGTGATGACAACAGACCTGGAGCATTGTGATGACAAGGATATGGAGCATGGCGATGAAACGGACATGGAGCATTATAATGACAAGTGTTCTGGAGCCTTGTGATGACAAGAGCATGGAGCATTGTGATTACAGGGGCCATGGAGCTGTGTGATGACAAAGGCTTGGAGAACTGTGATGACAAGGGCCATGGAGCATTGTGATTACAGGGGTCATGGGGCATTGTGATGAGTGAGGTCATGGAGCATTTATGTGAAACGGGTCATGGAGCACTGTGATTACAGGGGCCGTGGAACATTGCGATAACAAGTGACATGGAGAATAGTGATGACAGGTGTCATAGAGCATTGTGATGACAAGTGCTATTTAGCATTTTGATGACAGGGGTCATCAGTCATTGTGTTGACAGGGGTCACGGAGCATTGTGATTACAAGGGCAGGGAACCTTGTGGTGACCGGGTTCATGGAACATTTTGATGACAACTTTCATGGAACGTTGTGATGAGAGGGGTCATGGAGCATTGTGTTGAAAGGGAACATGGAGCAGTGTGATTACAGGGTCCATGGAGCATTGTGAATACATAGGCCAGGGAACAATGTGATGACAGGGGTCATGTAGCGTTGTGATGACAGGGTCATGGAGCATTGTGATTACAGGGGTTATGGGGCACTGTGATGACGGGGGCATGGAGCATTGTGATGAAAATTGTCCTGGAGCATTGTGATGACAGCGGTCACAAAGAATTGGGATGAAAGGTATCATGCAGCATTGTGATGACAACGGTCATGGATCATTTTGATGACAGGGGTCATGGAACATTCTAATAACAAGGTTCATAAAGCATTTTGATGACAGGGGTCATGGAGCATTGTTTTGACACGGGCATGGAGCATTGTAATGATATTATATCTGGAGCATTGTGATGAAAAGGGGATGGAGCATTTTGATGACAGTCTCCAAGGAGCATTGTGCTGACAATGGCATGGAGCATTGTGATGAAAGGGGTACTGGAGCACTGTGAGGAAAGGAGTCATGGATCATTGTGTTGACACGGTCAAGGAACATTGCGATGACAAGCATTCTGGAGCATTGTGATGAAAGAGCATGGAGCATTGTGATGAAAGGTGACAAGGAGCATTGTGATGATATGGGCAGAGAACTTTGTGATGACATGGGTCATGGAGCATTGTGGTGAAAAGTGTCATGGAACATTGTACTGACAGGGATCATGGAGCTTTTTGGTAAGAGAGGCCTTGGAGATTTGTGATGGCAGGCGTCATGGGGCATTGTGATGACAGCGGTCTTGGAGCATTGTGATGAAAGGGGTCATGGAGCTCTATGATTAGAGGGGCCATGGAGCATTGTGAATACAAAGCCTATGGAGCATTGAGATGACAGGTTTCATGGAGCCTTTTGATGAAAGTGATCATGGATCATTGTGATGACAAGTGTCCTGGAACCTTGTGATGAAACGGTTCATGAAGCATTTTGATGACAGGGATCATGGCAAATTGTGATGACATCTGTCATGGGGCATTGTGATGACAGTGGTCCTCTAGAATTGTGATGAATGGTATCATGGAGCACTGTGATGACAGGGGCCATGGAACATTGTGATGACAAATGACGTGGAGGATTGTGATGACAAGTGTCATGGGGCATTTTGATGACATTGGCATGGAGCATTATGATGACAAGAGTTCTGGAGCATTTTGATGACAAGCGCATGGAGCATTGTGATGAGAGGCCCCAGGGAACATTGTGATGAAAAGGACAGGGAACATTGTGAAGACTGGGTTAATGGAGCATTGTGATGAAGGGGCCATGGAGCATTGAGATGACAGGCGTCATGAGGCATGGTGATGACAGTGGTCATGGAGCATTGTGATGAAAGTGATCATGGAGCAATATGATAACAGGGGCCATGGAGCATTGTGATGACAGGTGTATTGGAGCATTGTGATGAAAGTCGTCATGGATCATTGTGATGACATGTGCCCTGGAACACTGTGATGACATGGTTCATCGAGTATTGTGATGACAAGGGTCATAGCAAATTGTGATGACAGGTGTCATGGGGCATTGTGATGACATTGATCATCTAGGAATTGTGATGAAAGGTATCATGGAGCACTGTGATGACTGGGGGCATGAAGCATTGTTATGAAAATTGTCCTGGATTATTGTGGTGACAGCAGTCATGGAGAATTGTGATGACAGGGATTATGCAGCATTGTGTTGACAAGGGTATGGACTATTGTGATGATAATGGTCGTGGAGCAATGTGATGAAAGTTTTCATGGAACATCGTGATGAAAAGTGCCTGGGAGCATTGTAACGATAAAGGCCATGGAGCATTGTGATGACAAGTGTCATGGAGCATTGTAATGAAAGGTTTCATTGTGCACTGTGATGACAAGGGTATGGAGTATTGTGATGAAACTGGTCCTGGAGCATTGTGATAACAAACTCCACGGAGCATTGTGATGAAAGGCATCATGGAGCATTGTGAAGAAAGGGGCCATGGGGAATTGTAATGACAATAGAGAATTGTGATAAAAATTGTCAGCGATCATAGTGATTAAAGTGGTCATTGAGAATTGTGATGAAAAGCGACATAGAGCATTGTGATGACAAAGGTCATGGAGAATTGTGATGAGCAGGGTCATGTAGGATTGTGATGCCACGGTCATGGAACATTGTGTTGAAAAGAATTCTGCAGCATTGTGAGGAAAAAGGCATGGAGCATTGTGATTATAGGGGACATGGAGCATTGGGATGACATGGGCAGGGAACACTGTGATGACAGGTGTTATGGAGCAATGTGATGACAAGTGTCATGGAGCATTGTGATGAGAGGTGCCTTGGAGAATTGTGATGACAGGCCTCATGGGGCATTGAGATGACAGTCGTCATGGAGCGTTATGATGAAAGGTGTTATGGAGCACTGTGATTACAGGGGCCAGGGAGCATTGTGAACACAAAGGCCATGGAGCATTGAGATGACAGTGGTCATGGAGCATTGTGATGAAAGTGGTCATGGATCATTGTGATGACAAGTGTCCTGGGACCCTGTGATGACATGGTTCATGGAGCATTGTGATGACAATGGTAATGGCAAATTGTGATGACAATGTCATGAGGCATTGTGATGGCAGTGGTCATCTAGGAATGTGGTTAAAGTTATTATGGAGCACAGTAATGAGAGGGGCCATGGAGCATTGTGATGACAAGTGTCATGGAGCATGGTGATGAAACGGACATGGAGCATTATAATGACAAGAGTTCTGGAGCCTTGTGATGACAAGGGCATGGAGCATTGTGATTACAGGGGTCATGGAGCAGTGTGATGACAAAGGCTTGGAGCACTGTGATGACAAGGTCCATGGAGCATTGTGATTACAGGGGTCATGGGGCATTGTGATGAGTGAGGTCATGGAGCATTAAGATGAAATGAGTCATGGAGCACTGTGATTACAGGGGCCATGGCGCATTGTGATGCCAAAGGCCATGGAGCATTATGATGACAGGTGTCATGGAACATTGAGATGAAACGGGTCATGGACCATTACGATGACAGGGGTCATGGAGAATTGTGATGACTGTGGCCATGGGGAATTTGGATGAAAGGCGTACTGGAGCATTGTGAGGAAATGTTTCATGGAGCATTGTGATGACAAGGGCCATGGAGCATCGTGATGACAGGGGTCATGGGGTATTGTGCTGAAAGCGGTTATGGAGCATTGTGATGGAAAGCGCTATGGAGCACTGTGATGAGAAGGGCCATGGATCATTGTGAATACAAGGGACATGGAGCCTTGTGATGACAAGGGTCATGGATCATTGTAAAAACAGGTATCATTGGACATTGTGATGACAGGGGCATGGAACATTTTTATGTAAGTTGCCATGGAGAATTGTGATGAAAGGGATCATGTGAATTTGTAATGACAAGGGCCATGGAGCATTGTGATGAAACAAATCTTGGAGTATTTTGATGAAAGTTGTCATGGAGCATTGCGATGAAAAGCACCAAGGAACATTGTGATGACAAGGGCCATCGAGCATTGTGATGACAAGTGTCATGGAGTATTGTGATGACAGGTGTCATGGAGCATCTTGATGACAAATGCCATGCAGAATTGTGATGAGAGGTGGCATTGGGCATTGTGATGAAAGGGGTCATGGAGTACTGTGATTACAGGGGCCATGGAGCATTGTGATGACAAGTGACATGGAGAATAGTGATGACAGGCGTCATAGAGCATTATTATGACAAGTGCCATTTAGCATTTTGATGACAGGGGTCATCAAGCATTGTGTTGACAGGGTCACGGAGCATTGTGATGACATGGGCCATGAAGCATTGTGAAGACAAGATTCATGGAGCATTGGGATGACACGGCCATGAAGCATGGTGATGACAACAGACCTGGAGCATTGTGATGACAAGGATATGGAGCATGGCGATGAAACGGACATGGAGCATTATAATGACAAGTGTTCTGGAGCCTTGTGATGACAAGAGCATGGAGCATTGTGATTACAGGGGCCATGGAGCTGTGTGATGACAAAGGCTTGGAGAACTGTGATGACAAGGGCCATGGAACATTGTGATTACAGGGGTCATGGGGCATTGTGATGAGTGAGGTCATGGAGCATTTATGTGAAACGGGTCATGGAGCACTGTGATTACAGGGGCCGTGGAACATTGCGATAACAAGTGACATGGAGAATAGTGATGACAGGTGTCATAGAGCATTGTGATGACAAGTGCTATTTAGCATTTTGATGACAGGGGTCATCAGTCATTGTATTGACAGGGGTCACGGAGCATTGTGATTACAAGGGCAGGGAACCTTGTGGTGACCGGGGTCATGGAACATTTTGATGACAACTTTCATGGAACGTTGTGATGACAGGGGTCATGGAGCATTGTGTTGAAAGGGAACATGGAGCAGTGTGATTACAGGGTCCATGGAGCATTGTGAATACATAGGCCAGGGAACAATGTGATGACAGGGGTCATGTAGCGTTGTGATGACAGGGTCATGGAGCATTGTGATTACAGGGGTTTTGGGGCACTGTGATGACGGGGGCATGGAGCATTGTGATGAAAATTGTCCTGGAGCATTGTGATGACAGCGGTCACAAAGAATTGGGATGAAAGGTGTCATGCAGCATTGTGATGACAACGGTCATGGATCATTTTGATGACAGGGGTCATGGAACATTCTAATAACAAGGTTCATAAAGCATTTTGATGACAGGGGTCATGGAGCATTGTGTTGACACGGGCATGGAGCATTGTAATGATATTATATCTGGAGCATTGTGATGAAAAGGGGATGGAGCATTTTGATGACAGTCTCCAAGGAGCATTGTGCTGACAATGGCATGGAGCATTGTGATGAAAGGGGTACTGGAGCACTGTGAGGAAAGGAGTCATGGATCATTGTGTTGACACGGTCAAGGAACATTGCGATGACAAGCATTCTGGAGCATTGTGATGAAAGAGCATGGAGCATTGTGATGAAAGGTGACAAGGAGCATTGTGATGATATGGGCAGAGAACTTTGTGATGACATGGGTCATGGAGCATTGTGGTGAAAAGTGTCATGGAACATTGTACTGACAGGGATCATGGAGCTTTTTGGTAAGAGAGGCCTTGGAGATTTGTGATGGCAGGCGTCATGGGGCATTGTGATGACAGCGGTCTTGGAGCATTGTGATGAAAGGGGTCATGGAGTTCTATGATTAGAGGGGCCATGGAGCATTGTGAATACAAAGCCTATGGAGCATTGAGATGACAGGTTTCATGGAGCCTTTTGATGAAAGTGATCATGGATCATTGTGATGACAAGTGTCCTGGAACCTTGTGATGAAACGGTTCATGAAGCATTTTGATGACAGGGATCATGGCAAATTGTGATGACATCTGTCATGGGGCATTGTGATGACAGTGGTCCTCTAGAATTGTGATGAATGGTATCATGGAGCACTGTGATGACAGGGGCCATGGAACATTGTGATGACAAATGACGTGGAGGATTGTGATGACAAGTGTCATGGGGCATTTTGATGACATTGGCATGGAGCATTATGATGACAAGAGTTCTGGAGCATTTTGATGACAAGCGCATGGAGCATTGTGATGAGAGGCCCCAGGGAACATTGTGATGAAAAGGACAGGGAACATTGTGAAGACTGGGTTAATGGAGCATTGTGATGAAGGGGCCATGGAGCATTGAGATGACAGGCGTCATGAGGCATGGTGATGACAGTGGTCATGGAGCATTGTGATGAAAGTGATCATGGAGCAATATGATAACAGGGGCCATGGAGCATTGTGATGACAGGTGTATTGGAGCATTGTGATGAAAGTCGTCATGGATCATTGTGATGACATGTGCCCTGGAACACTGTGATGACATGGTTCATCGAGTATTGTGATGACAAGGGTCATAGCAAATTGTGATGACAGGTGTCATGGGGCATTGTGATGACATTGATCATCTAGGAATTGTGATGAAAGGTATCATGGAGCACTGTGATGACTGGGGGCATGAAGCATTGTTATGAAAATTGTCCTGGATTATTGTGGTGACAGCAGTCATGGAGAATTGTGATGACAGGGATTATGCAGCATTGTGTTGACAAGGGTATGGACTATTGTGATGATAATGGTCGTGGAGCAATGTGATGAAAGTTTTCATGGAACATCGTGATGAAAAGTGCCTGGGAGCATTGTAACGATAAAGGCCATGGAGCATTGTGATGACAAGTGTCATGGAGCATTGTAATGAAAGGTTTCATTGTGCACTGTGATGACAAGGGTATGGAGTATTGTGATGAAACTGGTCCTGGAGCATTGTGATAACAAACTCCACGGAGCATTGTGATGAAAGGCATCATGGAGCATTGTGAAGAAAGGGGCCATGGGGAATTGTAATGACAATAGAGAAATGTGATAAAAATTGTCAGCGATCATAGTGATTAAAGTGGTCATTGAGAATTGTGATGAAAAGCGACATAGAGCATTGTGATGACAAAGGTCATGGAGAATTGTGATGAGCAGGGTCATGTAGGATTGTGATGCCACGGTCATGGAACATTGTGTTGAAAAGAATTCTGCAGCATTGTGAGGAAAAAGGCATGGAGCATTGTGATTATAGGGGACATGGAGCATTGTGATGACATGGGCAGGGAACACTGTGATGACAGGTGTTATGGAGCAATGTGATGACAAGTGTCATGGAGCATTGTGATGAGAGGTGCCTTGGAGAATTGTGATGACAGGCCTCATGGGGCATTGAGATGACAGTCGTCATGGAGCGTTATGATGAAAGGTGTTATGGAGCACTGTGATTACAGGGGCCAGGGAGCATTGTGAACACAAAGGCCATGGAGCATTGAGATGACAGTGGTCATGGAGCATTGTGATGAAAGTGGTCATGGATCATTGTGATGACAAGTGTCCTGGGACCCTGTGATGACATGGTTCATGGAGCATTGTGATGACAATGGTAATGGCGAATTGTGATGACAATGTCATGAGGCATTGTGATGGCAGTGGTCATCTAGGAATGTGGTTAAAGTTATTATGGAGCACAGTAATGAGAGGGGCCATGGAGCATTGTGATGACAAGTGTCATGGAGCATGGTGATGAAACGGACATGGAGCATTATAATGACAAGAGTTCTGGAGCCTTGTGATGACAAGGGCATGGAGCATTGTGATTACAGGGGTCATGGGGCATTGTGATGAGTGAGGTCATGGAGCATTAAGATGAAATGAGTCATGGAGCACTGTGATTACAGGGGCCATGGCGCATTGTGATGCCAAAGGCCATGGAGCATTATGATGACAGGTGTCATGGAACATTGAGATGAAACGGGTCATGGACCATTACGATGACAGGGGTCATGGAGAATTGTGATGACTGTGGCCATGGGGAATTTGGATGAAAGGCCTACTGGAGCATTGTGAGGAAATGTTTCATGGAGCATTGTGATGACAAGGGCCATGGAGCATCGTGATGACAGGGGTCATGGGGTATTGTGCTGAAAGCGGTCATGGAGCATTGTGATGGAAAGCGCTATGGAGCACTGTGATGAGAAGGGCCATGGATCATTGTGAATACAAGGGACATGGAGCCTTGTGATGACAAGGGTCATGGATCATTGTAAAAACAGGTATCATTGGACATTGTGATGACAGGGGCATGGAACCTTTTTATGTAAGTTGCCATGGAGAATTGTGATGAAAGGGATCATGTGAATTTGTAATGACAAGGGCCATGGAGCATTGTGATGAAACAAATCTTGGAGTATTTTGATGAAAGTTGTCATGGAGCATTGCGATGAAAAGCACCAAGGAACATTGTGATGACAAGGGCCATCGAGCATTGTGATGACAAGTGTCATGGAGTATTGTGATGACAGGTGTCATGGAGCATCTTGATGACAAATGCCATGCAGAATTGTGATGAGAGGTGGCATTGGGCATTGTGATGAAAGGGATCATGGAGTACTGTGATTACAGGGGCCATGGAGCATTGTGATGACAAGTGACATGGAGAATAGTGATGACAGGCGTCATAGAGCATTGTGATGACAAGTGCCATTTAGCATTTTGATGACAGGGGTCATCAAGCATTGTGTTGACAGGGTCACGGAGCATTGTGATGACATGGGCCATGAAGCATTGTGAAGACAAGATTCATGGAGCATTGTGATGACACGGCCATGAAGCATGGTGATGACAACAGACCTGGAGCATTGTGATGACAAGGATATGGAGCATGGCGATGAAACGGACATGGAGCATTATAATGACAAGTGTTCTGGAGCCTTGTGATGACAAGAGCATGGAGCATTGTGATTACAGGGGCCATGGAGCTGTGTGATGACAAAGGCTTGGAGAACTGTGATGACAAGGGCCATGGAACATTGTGATTACAGGGGTCATGGGGCATTGTGATGAGTGAGGTCATGGAGCATTTATGTGAAACGGGTCATGGAGCACTGTGATTACAGGGGCCGTGGAACATTGCGATAACAAGTGACATGGAGAATAGTGATGACAGGTGTCATAGAGCATTGTGATGACAAGTGCTATTTAGCATTTTGATGACAGGGGTCATCAGTCATTGTGTTGACAGGGGTCACGGAGCATTGTGATTACAAGGGCAGGGAACCTTGTGGTGACCGGGTTCATGGAACATTTTGATGACAACTTTCATGGAACGTTGTGATGACAGGGGTCATGGAGCATTGTGTTGAAAGGGAACATGGAGCAGTGTGATTACAGGGTCCATGGAGCATTGTGAATACATAGGCCAGGGAACAATGTGATGACAGGGGTCATGTAGCGTTGTGATGACAGGGTCATGGAGCATTGTGATTACAGGGGTTATGGGGCACTGTGATGACGGGGGCATGGAGCATTGTGATGAAAATTGTCCTGGAGCATTGTGATGACAGCGGTCACAAAGAATTGGGATGAAAGGTATCATGCAGCATTGTGATGACAACGGTCATGGATCATTTTGATGACAGGGGTCATGGAACATTCTAATAAAAAGGTTCATAAAGCATTTTGATGACAGGGGTCATGGAGCATTGTGTTGACACGGGCAAGGAGCATTGTAATGATATTATATCTGGAGCATTGTGATGAAAAGGGGATGGAGCATTTTGATGACAGTCTCCAAGGAGCATTGTGCTGACAATGGCATGGAGCATTGTGATGAAAGGGGTACTGGAGCACTGTGAGGAAAGGAGTCATGGATCATTGTGTTGACACGGTCAAGGAACATTGCGATGACAAGCATTCTGGAGCATTGTGATGAAAGAGCATGGAGCATTGTGATGAAAGGTGACAAGGAGCATTGTGATGATATGGGCAGAGAACTTTGTGATGACATGGGTCATGGAGCATTGTGGTGAAAAGTGTCATGGAACATTGTACTGACAGGGATCATGGAGCTTTTTGGTAAGAGAGGCCTTGGAGATTTGTGATGGCAGGCGTCATGGGGCATTGTGATGACAGCGGTCTTGGAGCATTGTGATGAAAGGGGTCATGGAGCTCTATGATTAGAGGGGCCATGGAGCATTGTGAATACAAAGCCTATGGAGCATTGAGATGACAGGTTTCATGGAGCCTTTTGATGAAAGTGATCATGGATCATTGTGATGACAAGTGTCCTGGAACCTTGTGATGAAACGGTTCATGAAGCATTTTGATGACAGGGATCATGGCAAATTGTGATGACATCTGTCATGGGGCATTGTGATGACAGTGGTCCTCTAGAATTGTGATGAATGGTATCATGGAGCACTGTGATGACAGGGGCCATGGAACATTGTGATGACAAATGACGTGGAGGATTGTGATGACAAGTGTCATGGGGCATTTTGATGACATTGGCATGGAGCATTATGATGACAAGAGTTCTGGAGCATTTTGATGACAAGCGCATGGAGCATTGTGATGAGAGGCCCCAGGGAACATTGTGATGAAAAGGACAGGGAACATTGTGAAGACTGGGTTAATGGAGCATTGTGATGAAGGGGCCATGGAGCATTGAGATGACAGGCGTCATGAGGCATGGTGATGACAGTGGTCATGGAGCATTGTGATGAAAGTGATCATGGAGCAATATGATAACAGGGGCCATGGAGCATTGTGATGACAGGTGTATTGGAGCATTGTGATGAAAGTCGTCATGGATCATTGTGATGACATGTGCCCTGGAACACTGTGATGACATGGTTCATCGAGTATTGTGATGACAAGGGTCATAGCAAATTGTGATGACAGGTGTCATGGGGCATTGTGATGACATTGATCATCTAGGAATTGTGATGAAAGGTATCATGGAGCACTGTGATGACTGGGGGCATGAAGCATTGTTATGAAAATTGTCCTGGATTATTGTGGTGACAGCAGTCATGGAGAATTGTGATGACAGGGATTATGCAGCATTGTGTTGACAAGGGTATGGACTATTGTGATGATAATGGTCGTGGAGCAATGTGATGAAAGTTTTCATGGAACATCGTGATGAAAAGTGCCTGGGAGCATTGTAACGATAAAGGCCATGGAGCATTGTGATGACAAGTGTCATGGAGCATTGTAATGAAAGGTTTCATTGTGCACTGTGATGACAAGGGTATGGAGTATTGTGATGAAACTGGTCCTGGAGCATTGTGATAACAAACTCCACGGAGCATTGTGATGAAAGGCATCATGGAGCATTGTGAAGAAAGGGGCCATGGGGAATTGTAATGACAATAGAGAAATGTGATAAAAATTGTCAGCGATCATAGTGATTAAAGTGGTCATTGAGAATTGTGATGAAAAGCGACATAGAGCATTGTGATGACAAAGGTCATGGAGAATTGTGATGAGCAGGGTCATGTAGGATTGTGATGCCACGGTCATGGAACATTGTGTTGAAAAGAATTCTGCAGCATTGTGAGGAAAAAGGCATGGAGCATTGTGATTATAGGGGACATGGAGCATTGTGATGACATGGGCAGGGAACACTGTGATGACAGGTGTTATGGAGCAATGTGATGACAAGTGTCATGGAGCATTGTGATGAGAGGTGCCTTGGAGAATTGTGATGACAGGCCTCATGGGGCATTGAGATGACAGTCGTCATGGAGCGTTATGATGAAAGGTGTTATGGAGCACTGTGATTACAGGGGCCAGGGAGCATTGTGAACACAAAGGCCATGGAGCATTGAGATGACAGTGGTCATGGAGCATTGTGATGAAAGTGGTCATGGATCATTGTGATGACAAGTGTCCTGGGACCCTGTGATGACATGGTTCATGGAGCATTGTGATGACAATGGTAATGGCGAATTGTGATGACAATGTCATGAGGCATTGTGATGGCAGTGGTCATCTAGGAATGTGGTTAAAGTTATTATGGAGCACAGTAATGAGAGGGGCCATGGAGCATTGTGATGACAAGTGTCATGGAGCATGGTGATGAAACGGACATGGAGCATTATAATGACAAGAGTTCTGGAGCCTTGTGATGACAAGGGCATGGAGCATTGTGATTACAGGGGTCATGGAGCAGTGTGATGACAAAGGCTTGGAGCACTGTGATGACAAGGTCCATGGAGCATTGTGATTACAGGGGTCATGGGGCATTGTGATGAGTGAGGTCATGGAGCATTAAGATGAAATGAGTCATGGAGCACTGTGATTACAGGGGCCATGGCGCATTGTGATGCCAAAGGCCATGGAGCATTATGATGACAGGTGTCATGGAACATTGAGATGAAACGGGTCATGGACCATTACGATGACAGGGGTCATGGAGAATTGTGATGACTGTGGCCATGGGGAATTTGGATGAAAGGCCTACTGGAGCATTGTGAGGAAATGTTTCATGGAGCATTGTGATGACAAGGGCCATGGAGCATCGTGATGACAGGGGTCATGGGGTATTGTGCTGAAAGCGGTCATGGAGCATTGTGATGGAAAGCGCTATGGAGCACTGTGATGAGAAGGGCCATGGATCATTGTGAATACAAGGGACATGGAGCCTTGTGATGACAAGGGTCATGGATCATTGTAAAAACAGGTATCATTGGACATTGTGATGACAGGGGCATGGAACCTTTTTATGTAAGTTGCCATGGAGAATTGTGATGAAAGGGATCATGTGAATTTGTAATGACAAGGGCCATGGAGCATTGTGATGAAACAAATCTTGGAGTATTTTGATGAAAGTTGTCATGGAGCATTGCGATGAAAAGCACCAAGGAACATTGTGATGACAAGGGCCATCGAGCATTGTGATGACAAGTGTCATGGAGTATTGTGATGACAGGTGTCATGGAGCATCTTGATGACAAATGCCATGCAGAATTGTGATGAGAGGTGGCATTGGGCATTGTGATGAAAGGGATCATGGAGTACTGTGATTACAGGGGCCATGGAGCATTGTGATGACAAGTGACATGGAGAATAGTGATGACAGGCGTCATAGAGCATTGTGATGACAAGTGCCATTTAGCATTTTGATGACAGGGGTCATCAAGCATTGTGTTGACAGGGTCACGGAGCATTGTGATGACATGGGCCATGAAGCATTGTGAAGACAAGATTCATGGAGCATTGTGATGACACGGCCATGAAGCATGGTGATGACAACAGACCTGGAGCATTGTGATGACAAGGATATGGAGCATGGCGATGAAACGGACATGGAGCATTATAATGACAAGTGTTCTGGAGCCTTGTGATGACAAGAGCATGGAGCATTGTGATTACAGGGGCCATGGAGCTGTGTGATGACAAAGGCTTGGAGAACTGTGATGACAAGGGCCATGGAGCATTGTGATTACAGGGGTCATGGGGCATTGTGATGAGTGAGGTCATGGAGCATTTATGTGAAACGGGTCATGGAGCACTGTGATTACAGGGGCCGTGGAACATTGCGATAACAAGTGACATGGAGAATAGTGATGACAGGTGTCATAGAGCATTGTGATGACAAGTGCTATTTAGCATTTTGATGACAGGGGTCATCAGTCATTGTGTTGACAGGGGTCACGGAGCATTGTGATTACAAGGGCAGGGAACCTTGTGGTGACCGGGTTCATGGAACATTTTGATGACAACTTTCATGGAACGTTGTGATGACAGGGGTCATGGAGCATTGTGTTGAAAGGGAACATGGAGCAGTGTGATTACAGGGTCCATGGAGCATTGTGAATACATAGGCCAGGGAACAATGTGATGACAGGGGTCATGTAGCGTTGTGATGACAGGGTCATGGAGCATTGTGATTACAGGGGTTATGGGGCACTGTGATGACGGGGGCATGGAGCATTGTGATGAAAATTGTCCTGGAGCATTGTGATGACAGCGGTCACAAAGAATTGGGATGAAAGGTATCATGCAGCATTGTGATGACAACGGTCATGGATCATTTTGATGACAGGGGTCATGGAACATTCTAATAACAAGGTTCATAAAGCATTTTGATGACAGGGGTCATGGAGCATTGTGTTGACACGGGCATGGAGCATTGTAATGATATTATATCTGGAGCATTGTGATGAAAAGGGGATGGAGCATTTTGATGACAGTCTCCAAGGAACATTGTGCTGACAATGGCATGGAGCATTGTGATGAAAGGGGTACTGGAGCACTGTGAGGAAAGGAGTCATGGATCATTGTGTTGACACGGTCAAGGAACATTGCGATGACAAGCATTCTGGAGCATTGTGATGAAAGAGCATGGAGCATTGTGATGAAAGGTGACAAGGAGCATTGTGATGATATGGGCAGAGAACTTTGTGATGACATGGGTCATGGAGCATTGTGGTGAAAAGTGTCATGGAACATTGTACTGACAGGGATCATGGAGCTTTTTGGTAAGAGAGGCCTTGGAGATTTGTGATGGCAGGCGTCATGGGGCATTGTGATGACAGCGGTCTTGGAGCATTGTGATGAAAGGGGTCATGGAGCTCTATGATTAGAGGGGCCATGGAGCATTGTGAATACAAAGCCTATGGAGCATTGAGATGACAGGTTTCATGGAGCCTTTTGATGAAAGTGATCATGGATCATTGTGATGACAAGTGTCCTGGAACCTTGTGATGAAACGGTTCATGAAGCATTTTGATGACAGGGATCATGGCAAATTGTGATGACATCTGTCATGGGGCATTGTGATGACAGTGGTCCTCTAGAATTGTGATGAATGGTATCATGGAGCACTGTGATGACAGGGGCCATGGAACATTGTGATGACAAATGACGTGGAGGATTGTGATGACAAGTGTCATGGGGCATTTTGATGACATTGGCATGGAGCATTATGATGACAAGAGTTCTGGAGCATCTTGATGACAAGCGCATGGAGCATTGTGATGAGAGGCCCCAGGGAACATTGTGATGAAAAGGACAGGGAACATTGTGATGACTGGGTTAATGGAGCATTGTGATGAAGGGGCCATGGAGCATTGAGATGACAGGCGTCATGAGGCATGGTGATGACAGTGGTCATGGAGCATTGTGATGAAAGTGATCATGGAGCAATATGATAACAGGGGCCATGGAGCATTGTGATGACAGGTGTATTGGAGCATTGTGATGAAAGTCGTCATGGATCATTGTGATGACATGTGCCCTGGAACACTGTGATGACATGGTTCATCGAGTATTGTGATGACAAGGGTCATAGCAAATTGTGATGACAGGTGTCATGGGGCATTGTGATGACATTGATCATCTAGGAATTGTGATGAAAGGTATCATGGAGCACTGTGATGACTGGGGGCATGAAGCATTGTTATGAAAATTGTCCTGGATTATTGTGGTGACAGCAGTCATGGAGAATTGTGATGACAGGGATTATGCAGCATTGTGTTGACAAGGGTATGGACTATTGTGATGATAATGGTCGTGGAGCAATGTGATGAAAGTTTTCATGGAACATCGTGATGAAAAGTGCCTGGGAGCATTGTAACGATAAAGGCCATGGAGCATTGTGATGACAAGTGTCATGGAGCATTGTAATGAAAGGTTTCATTGTGCACTGTGATGACAAGGGTATGGAGTATTGTGATGAAACTGGTCCTGGAGCATTGTGATAACAAACTCCACGGAGCATTGTGATGAAAGGCATCATGGAGCATTGTGAAGAAAGGGGCCATGGGGAATTGTAATGACAATAGAGAAATGTGATAAAAATTGTCAGCGATCATAGTGATTAAAGTGGTCATTGAGAATTGTGATGAAAAGCGACATAGAGCATTGTGATGACAAAGGTCATGGAGAATTGTGATGAGCAGGGTCATGTAGGATTGTGATGCCACGGTCATGGAACATTGTGTTGAAAAGAATTCTGCAGCATTGTGAGGAAAAAGGCATGGAGCATTGTGATTATAGGGGACATGGAGCATTGGGATGACATGGGCAGGGAACACTGTGATGACAGGTGTTATGGAGCAATGTGATGACAAGTGTCATGGAGCATTGTGATGAGAGGTGCCTTGGAGAATTGTGATGACAGGCCTCATGGGGCATTGAGATGACAGTCGTCATGGAGCGTTATGATGAAAGGTGTTATGGAGCACTGTGATTACAGGGGCCAGGGAGCATTGTGAACACAAAGGCCATGGAGCATTGAGATGACAGTGGTCATGGAGCATTGTGATGAAAGTGGTCATGGATCATTGTGATGACAAGTGTCCTGGGACCCTGTGATGACATGGTTCATGGAGCATTGTGATGACAATGGTAATGGCGAATTGTGATGACAATGTCATGAGGCATTGTGATGGCAGTGGTCATCTAGGAATGTGGTTAAAGTTATTATGGAGCACAGTAATGAGAGGGGCCATGGAGCATTGTGATGACAAGTGTCATGGAGCATGGTGATGAAACGGACATGGAGCATTATAATGACAAGAGTTCTGGAGCCTTGTGATGACAAGGGCATGGAGCATTGTGATTACAGGGGTCATGGAGCAGTGTGATGACAAAGGCTTGGAGCACTGTGATGACAAGGTCCATGGAGCATTGTGATTACAGGGGTCATGGGGCATTGTGATGAGTGAGGTCATGGAGCATTAAGATGAAATGAGTCATGGAGCACTGTGATTACAGGGGCCATGGCGCATTGAGATGCCAAAGGCCATGGAGCATTATGATGACAGGTGTCATGGAACATTGAGATGAAACGGGTCATGGACCATTACGATGACAGGGGTCATGGAGAATTGTGATGACTGTGGCCATGGGGAATTTGGATGAAAGGCGTACTGGAGCATTGTGAGGAAATGTTTCATGGAGCATTGTGATGACAAGGGCCATGGAGCATCGTGATGACAGTGGTCATGGGGTATTGTGCTGAAAGCGGTCATGGAGCATTGTGATGGAAGGCGCTATGGAGCACTGTGATGAGAAGGGCCATGGATCATTGTGAATACAAGGGACATGGAGCCTTGTGATGACAAGGGTCATGGATCATTGTAAAAACAGGTATCATTGGACATTGTGATGACAGGGGCATGGAACCTTTTTATGTAAGTTGCCATGGAGAATTGTGATGAAAGGGATCATGTGAATTTGTAATGACAAGGGCCATGGAGCATTGTGATGAAACAAATCTTGGAGTATTTTGATGAAAGTTGTCATGGAGCATTGCGATGAAAAGCACCAAGGAACATTGTGATGACAAGGGCCATCGAGCATTGTGATGACAAGTGTCATGGAGTATTGTGATGACAGGTGTCATGGAGCATCTTGATGACAAATGCCATGCAGAATTGTGATGAGAGGTGGCATTGGGCATTGTGATGAAAGGGGTCATGGAGTACTGTGATTACAGGGGCCATGGAGCATTGTGATGACAAGTGACATGGAGAATAGTGATGACAGGCGTCATAGAGCATTGTGATGACAAGTGCCATTTAGCATTTTGATGACAGGTGTCATCAAGCATTGTGTTGACAGGGTCACGGAGCATTGTGATGACATGGGCCATGAAGCATTGTGAAGACAAGATTCATGGAGCATTGTGATGACACGGCCATGAAGCATGGTGATGACAACAGACCTGGAGCATTGTGATGACAAGGATATGGAGCATGGCGATGAAACGGACATGGAGCATTATATTGACAAGTGTTCTGGAGCCTTGTGATGACAAGAGCATGGAGCATTGTGATTACAGGGGCCATGGAGCTGTGTGATGACAAAGGCTTGGAGAACTGTGATGACAAGGGCCATGGAGCATTGTGATTACAGGGGTCATGGGGCATTGTGATGAGTGAGGTCATGGAGCATTTATGTGAAACGGGTCATGGAGCACTGTGATTACAGGGGCCGTGGAACATTGCGATAACAAGTGACATGGAGAATAGTGATGACAGGTGTCATAGAGCATTGTGATGACAAGTGCTATTTAGCATTTTGATGACAGGGGTCATCAGTCATTGTGTTGACAGGGGTCACGGAGCATTGTGATTACAAGGGCAGGGAACCTTGTGGTGACCGGGTTCATGGAACATTTTGATGACAACTTTCATGGAACGTTGTGATGAGAGGGGTCATGGAGCATTGTGTTGAAAGGGAACATGGAGCAGTGTGATTACAGGGTCCATGGAGCATTGTGAATACATAGGCCAGGGAACAATGTGATGACAGGGGTCATGTAGCGTTGTGATGACAGGGTCATGGAGCATTGTGATTACAGGGGTTATGGGGCACTGTGATGACGGGGGCATGGAGCATTGTGATGAAAATTGTCCTGGAGCATTGTGATGACAGCGGTCACAAAGAATTGGGATGAAAGGTATCATGCAGCATTGTGATGACAACGGTCATGGATCATTTTGATGACAGGGGTCATGGAACATTCTAATAACAAGGTTCATAAAGCATTTTGATGACAGGGGTCATGGAGCATTGTGTTGACACGGGCATGGAGCATTGTAATGATATTATATCTGGAGCATTGTGATGAAAAGGGGATGGAGCATTTTGATGACAGTCTCCAAGGAGCATTGTGCTGACAATGGCATGGAGCATTGTGATGAAAGGGGTACTGGAGCACTGTGAGGAAAGGAGTCATGGATCATTGTGTTGACACGGTCAAGGAACATTGCGATGACAAGCATTCTGGAGCATTGTGATGAAAGAGCATGGAGCATTGTGATGAAAGGTGACAAGGAGCATTGTGATGATATGGGCAGAGAACTTTGTGATGACATGGGTCATGGAGCATTGTGGTGAAAAGTGTCATGGAACATTGTACTGACAGGGATCATGGAGCTTTTTGGTAAGAGAGGCCTTGGAGATTTGTGATGGCAGGCGTCATGGGGCATTGTGATGACAGCGGTCTTGGAGCATTGTGATGAAAGGGGTCATGGAGCTCTATGATTAGAGGGGCCATGGAGCATTGTGAATACAAAGCCTATGGAGCATTGAGATGACAGGTTTCATGGAGCCTTTTGATGAAAGTGATCATGGATCATTGTGATGACAAGTGTCCTGGAACCTTGTGATGAAACGGTTCATGAAGCATTTTGATGACAGGGATCATGGCAAATTGTGATGACATCTGTCATGGGGCATTGTGATGACAGTGGTCCTCTAGAATTGTGATGAATGGTATCATGGAGCACTGTGATGACAGGGGCCATGGAACATTGTGATGACAAATGACGTGGAGGATTGTGATGACAAGTGTCATGGGGCATTTTGATGACATTGGCATGGAGCATTATGATGACAAGAGTTCTGGAGCATTTTGATGACAAGCGCATGGAGCATTGTGATGAGAGGCCCCAGGGAACATTGTGATGAAAAGGACAGGGAACATTGTGATGACTGGGTTAATGGAGCATTGTGATGAAGGGGCCATGGAGCATTGAGATGACAGGCGTCATGAGGCATGGTGATGACAGTGGTCATGGAGCATTGTGATGAAAGTGATCATGGAGCAATATGATAACAGGGGCCATGGAGCATTGTGATGACAGGTGTATTGGAGCATTGTGATGAAAGTCGTCATGGATCATTGTGATGACATGTGCCCTGGAACACTGTGATGACATGGTTCATCGAGTATTGTGATGACAAGGGTCATAGCAAATTGTGATGACAGGTGTCATGGGGCATTGTGATGACATTGATCATCTAGGAATTGTGATGAAAGGTATCATGGAGCACTGTGATGACTGGGGGCATGAAGCATTGTTATGAAAATTGTCCTGGATTATTGTGGTGACAGCAGTCATGGAGAATTGTGATGACAGGGATTATGCAGCATTGTGTTGACAAGGGTATGGACTATTGTGATGATAATGGTCGTGGAGCAATGTGATGAAAGTTTTCATGGAACATCGTGATGAAAAGTGCCTGGGAGCATTGTAACGATAAAGGCCATGGAGCATTGTGATGACAAGTGTCATGGAGCATTGTAATGAAAGGTTTCATTGTGCACTGTGATGACAAGGGTATGGAGTATTGTGATGAAACTGGTCCTGGAGCATTGTGATAACAAACTCCACGGAGCATTGTGATGAAAGGCATCATGGAGCATTGTGAAGAAAGGGGCCATGGGGAATTGTAATGACAATAGAGAATTGTGATAAAAATTGTCAGCGATCATAGTGATTAAAGTGGTCATTGAGAATTGTGATGAAAAGCGACATAGAGCATTGTGATGACAAAGGTCATGGAGAATTGTGATGAGCAGGGTCATGTAGGATTGTGATGCCACGGTCATGGAACATTGTGTTGAAAAGAATTCTGCAGCATTGTGAGGAAAAAGGCATGGAGCATTGTGATTATAGGGGACATGGAGCATTGGGATGACATGGGCAGGGAACACTGTGATGACAGGTGTTATGGAGCAATGTGATGACAAGTGTCATGGAGCATTGTGATGAGAGGTGCCTTGGAGAATTGTGATGACAGGCCTCATGGGGCATTGAGATGACAGTCGTCATGGAGCGTTATGATGAAAGGTGTTATGGAGCACTGTGATTACAGGGGCCAGGGAGCATTGTGAACACAAAGGCCATGGAGCATTGAGATGACAGTGGTCATGGAGCATTGTGATGAAAGTGGTCATGGATCATTGTGATGACAAGTGTCCTGGGACCCTGTGATGACATGGTTCATGGAGCATTGTGATGACAATGGCAATGGCGAATTGTGATGACAATGTCATGAGGCATTGTGATGGCAGTGGTCATCTAGGAATGTGGTTAAAGTTATTATGGAGCACAGTAATGAGAGGGGCCATGGAGCATTGTGATGACAAGTGTCATGGAGCATGGTGATGAAACGGACATGGAGCATTATAATGACAAGAGTTCTGGAGCCTTGTGATGACAAGGGCATGGAGCATTGTGATTACAGGGGTCATGGAGCAGTGTGATGACAAAGGCTTGGAGCACTGTGATGACAAGGTCCATGGAGCATTGTGATTACAGGGGTCATGGGGCATTGTGATGAGTGAGGTCATGGAGCATTAAGATGAAATGAGTCATGGAGCACTGTGATTACAGGGGCCATGGCGCATTGTGATGCCAAAGGCCATGGAGCATTATGATGACAGGTGTCATGGAACATTGAGATGAAACGGGTCATGGACCATTACGATGACAGGGGTCATGGAGAATTGTGATGACTGTGGCCATGGGGAATTTGGATGAAAGGCGTACTGGAGCATTGTGAGGAAATGTTTCATGGAGCATTGTGATGACAAGGGCCATGGAGCATCGTGATGACAGGGGTCATGGGGTATTGTGCTGAAAGCGGTCATGGAGCATTGTGATGGAAGGCGCTATGGAGCACTGTGATGAGAAAGGCCATGGATCATTGTGAATACAAGGGACATGGAGCCTTGTGATGACAAGGGTCATGGATCATTGTAAAAACAGGTATCATTGGACATTGTGATGACAGGGGCATGGAACCTTTTTATGTAAGTTGCCATGGAGAATTGTGATGAAAGGGATCATGTGAATTTGTAATGACAAGGGCCATGGAGCATTGTGATGAAACAAATCTTGGAGTATTTTGATGAAAGTTGTCATGGAGCATTGCGATGAAAAGCACCAAGGAACATTGTGATGACAAGGGCCATCGAGCATTGTGATGACAAGTGTCATGGAGTATTGTGATGACAGGTGTCATGGAGCATCTTGATGACAAATGCCATGCAGAATTGTGATGAGAGGTGGCATTGGGCATTGTGATGAAAGGGGTCATGGAGTACTGTGATTACAGGGGCCATGGAGCATTGTGATGACAAGTGACATGGAGAATAGTGATGACAGGCGTCATAGAGCATTGTGATGACAAGTGCCATTTAGCATTTTGATGACAGGGGTCATCAAGCATTGTGTTGACAGGGTCACGGAGCATTGTGATGACATGGGCCATGAAGCATTGTGAAGACAAGATTCATGGAGCATTGGGATGACACGGCCATGAAGCATGGTGATGACAACAGACCTGGAGCATTGTGATGACAAGGATATGGAGCATGGCGATGAAACGGACATGGAGCATTATAATGACAAGTGTTCTGGAGCCTTGTGATGACAAGAGCATGGAGCATTGTGATTACAGGGGCCATGGAGCTGTGTGATGACAAAGGCTTGGAGAACTGTGATGACAAGGGCCATGGAGCATTGTGATTACAGGGGTCATGGGGCATTGTGATGAGTGAGGTCATGGAGCATTTATGTGAAACGGGTCATGGAGCACTGTGATTACAGGGGCCGTGGAACATTGCGATAACAAGTGACATGGAGAATAGTGATGACAGGTGTCATAGAGCATTGTGATGACAAGTGCTATTTAGCATTTTGATGACAGGGGTCATCAGTCATTGTGTTGACAGGGGTCACGGAGCATTGTGATTACAAGGGCAGGGAACCTTGTGGTGACCGGGTTCATGGAACATTTTGATGACAACTTTCATGGAACGTTGTGATGAGAGGGGTCATGGAGCATTGTGTTGAAAGGGAACATGGAGCAGTGTGATTACAGGGTCCATGGAGCATTGTGAATACATAGGCCAGGGAACAATGTGATGACAGGGGTCATGTAGCGTTGTGATGACAGGGTCATGGAGCATTGTGATTACAGGGGTTATGGGGCACTGTGATGACGGGGGCATGGAGCATTGTGATGAAAATTGTCCTGGAGCATTGTGATGACAGCGGTCACAAAGAATTGGGATGAAAGGTATCATGCAGCATTGTGATGACAACGGTCATGGATCATTTTGATGACAGGGGTCATGGAACATTCTAATAACAAGGTTCATAAAGCATTTTGATGACAGGGGTCATGGAGCATTGTTTTGACACGGGCATGGAGCATTGTAATGATATTATATCTGGAGCATTGTGATGAAAAGGGGATGGAGCATTTTGATGACAGTCTCCAAGGAGCATTGTGCTGACAATGGCATGGAGCATTGTGATGAAAGGGGTACTGGAGCACTGTGAGGAAAGGAGTCATGGATCATTGTGTTGACACGGTCAAGGAACATTGCGATGACAAGCATTCTGGAGCATTGTGATGAAAGAGCATGGAGCATTGTGATGAAAGGTGACAAGGAGCATTGTGATGATATGGGCAGAGAACTTTGTGATGACATGGGTCATGGAGCATTGTGGTGAAAAGTGTCATGGAACATTGTACTGACAGGGATCATGGAGCTTTTTGGTAAGAGAGGCCTTGGAGATTTGTGATGGCAGGCGTCATGGGGCATTGTGATGACAGCGGTCTTGGAGCATTGTGATGAAAGGGGTCATGGAGCTCTATGATTAGAGGGGCCATGGAGCATTGTGAATACAAAGCCTATGGAGCATTGAGATGACAGGTTTCATGGAGCCTTTTGATGAAAGTGATCATGGATCATTGTGATGACAAGTGTCCTGGAACCTTGTGATGAAACGGTTCATGAAGCATTTTGATGACAGGGATCATGGCAAATTGTGATGACATCTGTCATGGGGCATTGTGATGACAGTGGTCCTCTAGAATTGTGATGAATGGTATCATGGAGCACTGTGATGACAGGGGCCATGGAACATTGTGATGACAAATGACGTGGAGGATTGTGATGACAAGTGTCATGGGGCATTTTGATGACATTGGCATGGAGCATTATGATGACAAGAGTTCTGGAGCATTTTGATGACAAGCGCATGGAGCATTGTGATGAGAGGCCCCAGGGAACATTGTGATGAAAAGGACAGGGAACATTGTGAAGACTGGGTTAATGGAGCATTGTGATGAAGGGGCCATGGAGCATTGAGATGACAGGCGTCATGAGGCATGGTGATGACAGTGGTCATGGAGCATTGTGATGAAAGTGATCATGGAGCAATATGATAACAGGGGCCATGGAGCATTGTGATGACAGGTGTATTGGAGCATTGTGATGAAAGTCGTCATGGATCATTGTGATGACATGTGCCCTGGAACACTGTGATGACATGGTTCATCGAGTATTGTGATGACAAGGGTCATAGCAAATTGTGATGACAGGTGTCATGGGGCATTGTGATGACATTGATCATCTAGGAATTGTGATGAAAGGTATCATGGAGCACTGTGATGACTGGGGGCATGAAGCATTGTTATGAAAATTGTCCTGGATTATTGTGGTGACAGCAGTCATGGAGAATTGTGATGACAGGGATTATGCAGCATTGTGTTGACAAGGGTATGGACTATTGTGATGATAATGGTCGTGGAGCAATGTGATGAAAGTTTTCATGGAACATCGTGATGAAAAGTGCCTGGGAGCATTGTAACGATAAAGGCCATGGAGCATTGTGATGACAAGTGTCATGGAGCATTGTAATGAAAGGTTTCATTGTGCACTGTGATGACAAGGGTATGGAGTATTGTGATGAAACTGGTCCTGGAGCATTGTGATAACAAACTCCACGGAGCATTGTGATGAAAGGCATCATGGAGCATTGTGAAGAAAGGGGCCATGGGGAATTGTAATGACAATAGAGAATTGTGATAAAAATTGTCAGCGATCATAGTGATTAAAGTGGTCATTGAGAATTGTGATGAAAAGCGACATAGAGCATTGTGATGACAAAGGTCATGGAGAATTGTGATGAGCAGGGTCATGTAGGATTGTGATGCCACGGTCATGGAACATTGTGTTGAAAAGAATTCTGCAGCATTGTGAGGAAAAAGGCATGGAGCATTGTGATTATAGGGGACATGGAGCATTGGGATGACATGGGCAGGGAACACTGTGATGACAGGTGTTATGGAGCAATGTGATGACAAGTGTCATGGAGCATTGTGATGAGAGGTGCCTTGGAGAATTGTGATGACAGGCCTCATGGGGCATTGAGATGACAGTCGTCATGGAGCGTTATGATGAAAGGTGTTATGGAGCACTGTGATTACAGGGGCCAGGGAGCATTGTGAACACAAAGGCCATGGAGCATTGAGATGACAGTGGTCATGGAGCATTGTGATGAAAGTGGTCATGGATCATTGTGATGACAAGTGTCCTGGGACCCTGTGATGACATGGTTCATGGAGCATTGTGATGACAATGGTAATGGCAAATTGTGATGACAATGTCATGAGGCATTGTGATGGCAGTGGTCATCTAGGAATGTGGTTAAAGTTATTATGGAGCACAGTAATGAGAGGGGCCATGGAGCATTGTGATGACAAGTGTCATGGAGCATGGTGATGAAACGGACATGGAGCATTATAATGACAAGAGTTCTGGAGCCTTGTGATGACAAGGGCATGGAGCATTGTGATTACAGGGGTCATGGAGCAGTGTGATGACAAAGGCTTGGAGCACTGTGATGACAAGGTCCATGGAGCATTGTGATTACAGGGGTCATGGGGCATTGTGATGAGTGAGGTCATGGAGCATTAAGATGAAATGAGTCATGGAGCACTGTGATTACAGGGGCCATGGCGCATTGTGATGCCAAAGGCCATGGAGCATTATGATGACAGGTGTCATGGAACATTGAGATGAAACGGGTCATGGACCATTACGATGACAGGGGTCATGGAGAATTGTGATGACTGTGGCCATGGGGAATTTGGATGAAAGGCCTACTGGAGCATTGTGAGGAAATGTTTCATGGAGCATTGTGATGACAAGGGCCATGGAGCATCGTGATGACAGGGGTCATGGGGTATTGTGCTGAAAGCGGTCATGGAGCATTGTGATGGAAAGCGCTATGGAGCACTGTGATGAGAAGGGCCATGGATCATTGTGAATACAAGGGACATGGAGCCTTGTGATGACAAGGGTCATGGATCATTGTAAAAACAGGTATCATTGGACATTGTGATGACAGGGGCATGGAACCTTTTTATGTAAGTTGCCATGGAGAATTGTGATGAAAGGGATCATGTGAATTTGTAATGACAAGGGCCATGGAGCATTGTGATGAAACAAATCTTGGAGTATTTTGATGAAAGTTGTCATGGAGCATTGCGATGAAAAGCACCAAGGAACATTGTGATGACAAGGGCCATCGAGCATTGTGATGACAAGTGTCATGGAGTATTGTGATGACAGGTGTCATGGAGCATCTTGATGACAAATGCCATGCAGAATTGTGATGAGAGGTGGCATTGGGCATTGTGATGAAAGGGATCATGGAGTACTGTGATTACAGGGGCCATGGAGCATTGTGATGACAAGTGACATGGAGAATAGTGATGACAGGCGTCATAGAGCATTGTGATGACAAGTGCCATTTAGCATTTTGATGACAGGGGTCATCAAGCATTGTGTTGACAGGGTCACGGAGCATTGTGATGACATGGGCCATGAAGCATTGTGAAGACAAGATTCATGGAGCATTGTGATGACACGGCCATGAAGCATGGTGATGACAACAGACCTGGAGCATTGTGATGACAAGGATATGGAGCATGGCGATGAAACGGACATGGAGCATTATAATGACAAGTGTTCTGGAGCCTTGTGATGACAAGAGCATGGAGCATTGTGATTACAGGGGCCATGGAGCTGTGTGATGACAAAGGCTTGGAGAACTGTGATGACAAGGGCCATGGAACATTGTGATTACAGGGGTCATGGGGCATTGTGATGAGTGAGGTCATGGAGCATTTATGTGAAACGGGTCATGGAGCACTGTGATTACAGGGGCCGTGGAACATTGCGATAACAAGTGACATGGAGAATAGTGATGACAGGTGTCATAGAGCATTGTGATGACAAGTGCTATTTAGCATTTTGATGACAGGGGTCATCAGTCATTGTGTTGACAGGGGTCACGGAGCATTGTGATTACAAGGGCAGGGAACCTTGTGGTGACCGGGTTCATGGAACATTTTGATGACAACTTTCATGGAACGTTGTGATGACAGGGGTCATGGAGCATTGTGTTGAAAGGGAACATGGAGCAGTGTGATTACAGGGTCCATGGAGCATTGTGAATACATAGGCCAGGGAACAATGTGATGACAGGGGTCATGTAGCGTTGTGATGACAGGGTCATGGAGCATTGTGATTACAGGGGTTATGGGGCACTGTGATGACGGGGGCATGGAGCATTGTGATGAAAATTGTCCTGGAGCATTGTGATGACAGCGGTCACAAAGAATTGGGATGAAAGGTATCATGCAGCATTGTGATGACAACGGTCATGGATCATTTTGATGACAGGGGTCATGGAACATTCTAATAAAAAGGTTCATAAAGCATTTTGATGACAGGGGTCATGGAGCATTGTGTTGACACGGGCAAGGAGCATTGTAATGATATTATATCTGGAGCATTGTGATGAAAAGGGGATGGAGCATTTTGATGACAGTCTCCAAGGAGCATTGTGCTGACAATGGCATGGAGCATTGTGATGAAAGGGGTACTGGAGCACTGTGAGGAAAGGAGTCATGGATCATTGTGTTGACACGGTCAAGGAACATTGCGATGACAAGCATTCTGGAGCATTGTGATGAAAGAGCATGGAGCATTGTGATGAAAGGTGACAAGGAGCATTGTGATGATATGGGCAGAGAACTTTGTGATGACATGGGTCATGGAGCATTGTGGTGAAAAGTGTCATGGAACATTGTACTGACAGGGATCATGGAGCTTTTTGGTAAGAGAGGCCTTGGAGATTTGTGATGGCAGGCGTCATGGGGCATTGTGATGACAGCGGTCTTGGAGCATTGTGATGAAAGGGGTCATGGAGCTCTATGATTAGAGGGGCCATGGAGCATTGTGAATACAAAGCCTATGGAGCATTGAGATGACAGGTTTCATGGAGCCTTTTGATGAAAGTGATCATGGATCATTGTGATGACAAGTGTCCTGGAACCTTGTGATGAAACGGTTCATGAAGCATTTTGATGACAGGGATCATGGCAAATTGTGATGACATCTGTCATGGGGCATTGTGATGACAGTGGTCCTCTAGAATTGTGATGAATGGTATCATGGAGCACTGTGATGACAGGGGCCATGGAACATTGTGATGACAAATGACGTGGAGGATTGTGATGACAAGTGTCATGGGGCATTTTGATGACATTGGCATGGAGCATTATGATGACAAGAGTTCTGGAGCATTTTGATGACAAGCGCATGGAGCATTGTGATGAGAGGCCCCAGGGAACATTGTGATGAAAAGGACAGGGAACATTGTGAAGACTGGGTTAATGGAGCATTGTGATGAAGGGGCCATGGAGCATTGAGATGACAGGCGTCATGAGGCATGGTGATGACAGTGGTCATGGAGCATTGTGATGAAAGTGATCATGGAGCAATATGATAACAGGGGCCATGGAGCATTGTGATGACAGGTGTATTGGAGCATTGTGATGAAAGTCGTCATGGATCATTGTGATGACATGTGCCCTGGAACACTGTGATGACATGGTTCATCGAGTATTGTGATGACAAGGGTCATAGCAAATTGTGATGACAGGTGTCATGGGGCATTGTGATGACATTGATCATCTAGGAATTGTGATGAAAGGTATCATGGAGCACTGTGATGACTGGGGGCATGAAGCATTGTTATGAAAATTGTCCTGGATTATTGTGGTGACAGCAGTCATGGAGAATTGTGATGACAGGGATTATGCAGCATTGTGTTGACAAGGGTATGGACTATTGTGATGATAATGGTCGTGGAGCAATGTGATGAAAGTTTTCATGGAACATCGTGATGAAAAGTGCCTGGGAGCATTGTAACGATAAAGGCCATGGAGCATTGTGATGACAAGTGTCATGGAGCATTGTAATGAAAGGTTTCATTGTGCACTGTGATGACAAGGGTATGGAGTATTGTGATGAAACTGGTCCTGGAGCATTGTGATAACAAACTCCACGGAGCATTGTGATGAAAGGCATCATGGAGCATTGTGAAGAAAGGGGCCATGGGGAATTGTAATGACAATAGAGAAATGTGATAAAAATTGTCAGCGATCATAGTGATTAAAGTGGTCATTGAGAATTGTGATGAAAAGCGACATAGAGCATTGTGATGACAAAGGTCATGGAGAATTGTGATGAGCAGGGTCATGTAGGATTGTGATGCCACGGTCATGGAACATTGTGTTGAAAAGAATTCTGCAGCATTGTGAGGAAAAAGGCATGGAGCATTGTGATTATAGGGGACATGGAGCATTGTGATGACATGGGCAGGGAACACTGTGATGACAGGTGTTATGGAGCAATGTGATGACAAGTGTCATGGAGCATTGTGATGAGAGGTGCCTTGGAGAATTGTGATGACAGGCCTCATGGGGCATTGAGATGACAGTCGTCATGGAGCGTTATGATGAAAGGTGTTATGGAGCACTGTGATTACAGGGGCCAGGGAGCATTGTGAACACAAAGGCCATGGAGCATTGAGATGACAGTGGTCATGGAGCATTGTGATGAAAGTGGTCATGGATCATTGTGATGACAAGTGTCCTGGGACCCTGTGATGACATGGTTCATGGAGCATTGTGATGACAATGGTAATGGCGAATTGTGATGACAATGTCATGAGGCATTGTGATGGCAGTGGTCATCTAGGAATGTGGTTAAAGTTATTATGGAGCACAGTAATGAGAGGGGCCATGGAGCATTGTGATGACAAGTGTCATGGAGCATGGTGATGAAACGGACATGGAGCATTATAATGACAAGAGTTCTGGAGCCTTGTGATGACAAGGGCATGGAGCATTGTGATTACAGGGGTCATGGAGCAGTGTGATGACAAAGGCTTGGAGCACTGTGATGACAAGGTCCATGGAGCATTGTGATTACAGGGGTCATGGGGCATTGTGATGAGTGAGGTCATGGAGCATTAAGATGAAATGAGTCATGGAGCACTGTGATTACAGGGGCCATGGCGCATTGTGATGCCAAAGGCCATGGAGCATTATGATGACAGGTGTCATGGAACATTGAGATGAAACGGGTCATGGACCATTACGATGACAGGGGTCATGGAGAATTGTGATGACTGTGGCCATGGGGAATTTGGATGAAAGGCCTACTGGAGCATTGTGAGGAAATGTTTCATGGAGCATTGTGATGACAAGGGCCATGGAGCATCGTGATGACAGGGGTCATGGGGTATTGTGCTGAAAGCGGTCATGGAGCATTGTGATGGAAAGCGCTATGGAGCACTGTGATGAGAAGGGCCATGGATCATTGTGAATACAAGGGACATGGAGCCTTGTGATGACAAGGGTCATGGATCATTGTAAAAACAGGTATCATTGGACATTGTGATGACAGGGGCATGGAACCTTTTTATGTAAGTTGCCATGGAGAATTGTGATGAAAGGGATCATGTGAATTTGTAATGACAAGGGCCATGGAGCATTGTGATGAAACAAATCTTGGAGTATTTTGATGAAAGTTGTCATGGAGCATTGCGATGAAAAGCACCAAGGAACATTGTGATGACAAGGGCCATCGAGCATTGTGATGACAAGTGTCATGGAGTATTGTGATGACAGGTGTCATGGAGCATCTTGATGACAAATGCCATGCAGAATTGTGATGAGAGGTGGCATTGGGCATTGTGATGAAAGGGATCATGGAGTACTGTGATTACAGGGGCCATGGAGCATTGTGATGACAAGTGACATGGAGAATAGTGATGACAGGCGTCATAGAGCATTGTGATGACAAGTGCCATTTAGCATTTTGATGACAGGGGTCATCAAGCATTGTGTTGACAGGGTCACGGAGCATTGTGATGACATGGGCCATGAAGCATTGTGAAGACAAGATTCATGGAGCATTGTGATGACACGGCCATGAAGCATGGTGATGACAACAGACCTGGAGCATTGTGATGACAAGGATATGGAGCATGGCGATGAAACGGACATGGAGCATTATAATGACAAGTGTTCTGGAGCCTTGTGATGACAAGAGCATGGAGCATTGTGATTACAGGGGCCATGGAGCTGTGTGATGACAAAGGCTTGGAGAACTGTGATGACAAGGGCCATGGAGCATTGTGATTACAGGGGTCATGGGGCATTGTGATGAGTGAGGTCATGGAGCATTTATGTGAAACGGGTCATGGAGCACTGTGATTACAGGGGCCGTGGAACATTGCGATAACAAGTGACATGGAGAATAGTGATGACAGGTGTCATAGAGCATTGTGATGACAAGTGCTATTTAGCATTTTGATGACAGGGGTCATCAGTCATTGTGTTGACAGGGGTCACGGAGCATTGTGATTACAAGGGCAGGGAACCTTGTGGTGACCGGGTTCATGGAACATTTTGATGACAACTTTCATGGAACGTTGTGATGACAGGGGTCATGGAGCATTGTGTTGAAAGGGAACATGGAGCAGTGTGATTACAGGGTCCATGGAGCATTGTGAATACATAGGCCAGGGAACAATGTGATGACAGGGGTCATGTAGCGTTGTGATGACAGGGTCATGGAGCATTGTGATTACAGGGGTTATGGGGCACTGTGATGACGGGGGCATGGAGCATTGTGATGAAAATTGTCCTGGAGCATTGTGATGACAGCGGTCACAAAGAATTGGGATGAAAGGTATCATGCAGCATTGTGATGACAACGGTCATGGATCATTTTGATGACAGGGGTCATGGAACATTCTAATAAAAAGGTTCATAAAGCATTTTGATGACAGGGGTCATGGAGCATTGTGTTGACACGGGCAAGGAGCATTGTAATGATATTATATCTGGAGCATTGTGATGAAAAAGGGATGGAGCATTTTGATGACAGTCTCCAAGGAGCATTGTGCTGACAATGGCATGGAGCATTGTGATGAAAGGGGTACTGGAGCACTGTGAGGAAAGGAGTCATGGATCATTGTGTTGACACGGTCAAGGAACATTGCGATGACAAGCATTCTGGAGCATTGTGATGAAAGAGCATGGAGCATTGTGATGAAAGGTGACAAGGAGCATTGTGATGATATGGGCAGAGAACTTTGTGATGACATGGGTCATGGAGCATTGTGGTGAAAAGTGTCATGGAACATTGTACTGACAGGGATCATGGAGCTTTTTGGTAAGAGAGGCCTTGGAGATTTGTGATGGCAGGCGTCATGGGGCATTGTGATGACAGCGGTCTTGGAGCATTGTGATGAAAGGGGTCATGGAGCTCTATGATTAGAGGGGCCATGGAGCATTGTGAATACAAAGCCTATGGAGCATTGAGATGACAGGTTTCATGGAGCCTTTTGATGAAAGTGATCATGGATCATTGTGATGACAAGTGTCCTGGAACCTTGTGATGAAACGGTTCATGAAGCATTTTGATGACAGGGATCATGGCAAATTGTGATGACATCTGTCATGGGGCATTGTGATGACAGTGGTCCTCTAGAATTGTGATGAATGGTATCATGGAGCACTGTGATGACAGGGGCCATGGAACATTGTGATGACAAATGACGTGGAGGATTGTGATGACAAGTGTCATGGGGCATTTTGATGACATTGGCATGGAGCATTATGATGAAAAGAGTTCTGGAGCATTTTGATGACAAGCGCATGGAGCATTGTGATGAGAGGCCCCAGGGAGCATTGTGATGAAAAGGACAGGGAACATTGTGATGACTGGGTTAATGGAGCATTGTGATGAAGGGGCCATGGAGCATTGAGATGACAGGCGTCATGAGGCATGGTGATGACAGTGGTCATGGAGCATTGTGATGAAAGTGATCATGGAGCAATATGATAACAGGGGCCATGGAGCATTGTGATGACAGGTGTATTGGAGCATTGTGATGAAAGTCGTCATGGATCATTGTGATGACATGTGCCCTGGAACACTGTGATGACATGGTTCATCGAGTATTGTGATGACAAGGGTCATAGCAAATTGTGATGACAGGTGTCATGGGGCATTGTGATGACATTGATCATCTAGGAATTGTGATGAAAGGTATCATGGAGCACTGTGATGACTGGGGGCATGAAGCATTGTTATGAAAATTGTCCTGGATTATTGTGGTGACAGCAGTCATGGAGAATTGTGATGACAGGGATTATGCAGCATTGTGTTGACAAGGGTATGGACTATTGTGATGATAATGGTCGTGGAGCAATGTGATGAAAGTTTTCATGGAACATCGTGATGAAAAGTGCCTGGGAGCATTGTAACGATAAAGGCCATGGAGCATTGTGATGACAAGTGTCATGGAGCATTGTAATGAAAGGTTTCATTGTGCACTGTGATGACAAGGGTATGGAGTATTGTGATGAAACTGGTCCTGGAGCATTGTGATAACAAACTCCACGGAGCATTGTGATGAAAGGCATCATGGAGCATTGTGAAGAAAGGGGCCATGGGGAATTGTAATGACAATAGAGAAATGTGATAAAAATTGTCAGCGATCATAGTGATTAAAGTGGTCATTGAGAATTGTGATGAAAAGCGACATAGAGCATTGTGATGACAAAGGTCATGGAGAATTGTGATGAGCAGGGTCATGTAGGATTGTGATGCCACGGTCATGGAACATTGTGTTGAAAAGAATTCTGCAGCATTGTGAGGAAAAAGGCATGGAGCATTGTGATTATAGGGGACATGGAGCATTGTGATGACATGGGCAGGGAACACTGTGATGACAGGTGTTATGGAGCAATGTGATGACAAGTGTCATGGAGCATTGTGATGAGAGGTGCCTTGGAGAATTGTGATGACAGGCCTCATGGGGCATTGAGATGACAGTCGTCATGGAGCGTTATGATGAAAGGTGTTATGGAGCACTGTGATTACAGGGGCCAGGGAGCATTGTGAACACAAAGGCCATGGAGCATTGAGATGACAGTGGTCATGGAGCATTGTGATGAAAGTGGTCATGGATCATTGTGATGACAAGTGTCCTGGGACCCTGTGATGACATGGTTCATGGAGCATTGTGATGACAATGGTAATGGCGAATTGTGATGACAATGTCATGAGGCATTGTGATGGCAGTGGTCATCTAGGAATGTGGTTAAAGTTATTATGGAGCACAGTAATGAGAGGGGCCATGGAGCATTGTGATGACAAGTGTCATGGAGCATGGTGATGAAACGGACATGGAGCATTATAATGACAAGAGTTCTGGAGCCTTGTGATGACAAGGGCATGGAGCATTGTGATTACAGGGGTCATGGAGCAGTGTGATGACAAAGGCTTGGAGCACTGTGATGACAAGGTCCATGGAGCATTGTGATTACAGGGGTCATGGGGCATTGTGATGAGTGAGGTCATGGAGCATTAAGATGAAATGAGTCATGGAGCACTGTGATTACAGGGGCCATGGCGCATTGTGATGCCAAAGGCCATGGAGCATTATGATGACAGGTGTCATGGAACATTGAGATGAAACGGGTCATGGACCATTACGATGACAGGGGTCATGGAGAATTGTGATGACTGTGGCCATGGGGAATTTGGATGAAAGGCGTACTGGAGCATTGTGAGGAAATGTTTCATGGAGCATTGTGATGACAAGGGCCATGGAGCATCGTGATGACAGGGGTCATGGGGTATTGTGCTGAAAGCGGTCATGGAGCATTGTGATGGAAAGCGCTATGGAGCACTGTGATGAGAAGGGCCATGGATCATTGTGAATACAAGGGACATGGAGCCTTGTGATGACAAGGGTCATGGATCATTGTAAAAACAGGTATCATTGGACATTGTGATGACAGGGGCATGGAACCTTTTTATGTAAGTTGCCATGGAGAATTGTGATGAAAGGGATCATGTGAATTTGTAATGACAAGGGCCATGGAGCATTGTGATGAAACAAATCTTGGAGTATTTTGATGAAAGTTGTCATGGAGCATTGCGATGAAAAGCACCAAGGAACATTGTGATGACAAGGGCCATCGAGCATTGTGATGACAAGTGTCATGGAGTATTGTGATGACAGGTGTCATGGAGCATCTTGATGACAAATGCCATGCAGAATTGTGATGAGAGGTGGCATTGGGCATTGTGATGAAAGGGGTCATGGAGTACTGTGATTACAGGGGCCATGGAGCATTGTGATGACAAGTGACATGGAGAATAGTGATGACAGGCGTCATAGAGCATTGTGATGACAAGTGCCATTTAGCATTTTGATGACAGGGGTCATCAAGCATTGTGTTGACAGGGTCACGGAGCATTGTGATGACATGGGCCATGAAGCATTGTGAAGACAAGATTCATGGAGCATTGGGATGACACGGCCATGAAGCATGGTGATGACAACAGACCTGGAGCATTGTGATGACAAGGATATGGAGCATGGCGATGAAACGGACATGGAGCATTATAATGACAAGTGTTCTGGAGCCTTGTGATGACAAGAGCATGGAGCATTGTGATTACATGGGCCATGGAGCTGTGTGATGACAAAGGCTTGGAGAACTGTGATGACAAGGGCCATGGAGCATTGTGATTACAGGGGTCATGGGGCATTGTGATGAGTGAGGTCATGGAGCATTTATGTGAAACGGGTCATGGAGCACTGTGATTACAGGGGCCGTGGAACATTGCGATAACAAGTGACATGGAGAATAGTGATGACAGGTGTCATAGAGCATTGTGATGACAAGTGCTATTTAGCATTTTGATGACAGGGGTCATCAGTCATTGTGTTGGCAGGGGTCACGGAGCATTGTGATTACAAGGGCAGGGAACCTTGTGGTGACCGGGTTCATGGAACATTTTGATGACAACTTTCATGGAACGTTGTGATGACAGGGGTCATGGAGCATTGTGTTGAAAGGGAACATGGAGCAGTGTGATTACAGGGTCCATGGAGCATTGTGAATACATAGGCCAGGGAACAATGTGATGACAGGGGTCATGTAGCGTTGTGATGACAGGGTCATGGAGCATTGTGATTACAGGGGTTATGGGGCACTGTGATGACTGGGGCATGGAGCATTGTGATGAAAATTGTCCTGGAGCATTGTGATGACAGTGGTCACAAAGAATTGGGATGAAAGGTATCATGCAGCATTGTGATGACAACGGTCATGGATCATTTTGATGACAGGGGTCATGGAACATTCTAATAACAAGGTTCATAAAGCATTTTGATGACAGGGGTCATGGAGCATTGTGTTGACACGGGCATGGAGCATTGTAATGATATTATATCTGGAGCATTGTGATGAAAAGGGGATGGAGCATTTTGATGACAGTCTCCAAGGAGCATTGTGCTGACAATGGCATGGAGCATTGTGATGAAAGGGGTACTGGAGCACTGTGAGGAAAGGAGTCATGGATCATTGTGTTGACACGGTCAAGGAACATTGCGATGACAAGCATTCTGGAGCATTGTGATGAAAGAGCATGGAGCATTGTGATGAAAGGTGACAAGGAGCATTGTGATGATATGGGCAGAGAACTTTGTGATGACATGGGTCATGGAGCATTGTGGTGAAAAGTGTCATGGAACATTGTACTGACAGGGATCATGGAGCTTTTTGGTAAGAGAGGCCTTGGAGATTTGTGATGGTAGGCGTCATGGGGCATTGTGATGACAGCGGTCTTGGAGCATTGTGATGAAAGGGGTCATGGAGCTCTATGATTAGAGGGGCCATGGAGCATTGTGAATACAAAGCCTATGGAGCATTGAGATGACAGGTTTCATGGAGCCTTTTGATGAAAGTGATCATGGATCATTGTGATGACAAGTGTCCTGGAACCTTGTGATGAAACGGTTCATGAAGCATTTTGATGACAGGGATCATGGCAAATTGTGATGACATCTGTCATGGGGCATTGTGATGACAGTGGTCCTCTAGAATTGTGATGAATGGTATCATGGAGCACTGTGATGACAGGGGCCATGGAACATTGTGATGACAAATGACGTGGAGGATTGTGATGACAAGTGTCATGGGGCATTTTGATGACATTGGCATGGAGCATTATGATGACAAGAGTTCTGGAGCATTTTGATGACAAGCGCATGGAGCATTGTGATGAGAGGCCCCAGGGAACATTGTGATGAAAAGGACAGGGAACATTGTGATGACTGGGTTAATGGAGCATTGTGATGAAGGGGCCATGGAGCATTGAGATGACAGGCGTCATGAGGCATGGTGATGACAGTGGTCATGGAGCATTGTGATGAAAGTGATCATGGAGCAATATGATAACAGGGGCCATGGAGCATTGTGATGACAGGTGTATTGGAGCATTGTGATGAAAGTCGTCATGGATCATTGTGATGACATGTGCCCTGGAACACTGTGATGACATGGTTCATCGAGTATTGTGATGACAAGGGTCATAGCAAATTGTGATGACAGGTGTCATGGGGCATTGTGATGACATTGATCATCTAGGAATTGTGATGAAAGGTATCATGGAGCACTGTGATGACTGGGGGCATGAAGCATTGTTATGAAAATTGTCCTGGATTATTGTGGTGACAGCAGTCATGGAGAATTGTGATGACAGGGATTATGCAGCATTGTGTTGACAAGGGTATGGACTATTGTGATGATAATGGTCGTGGAGCAATGTGATGAAAGTTTTCATGGAACATCGTGATGAAAAGTGCCTGGGAGCATTGTAACGATAAAGGCCATGGAGCATTGTGATGACAAGTGTCATGGAGCATTGTAATGAAAGGTTTCATTGTGCACTGTGATGACAAGGGTATGGAGTATTGTGATGAAACTGGTCCTGGAGCATTGTGATAACAAACTCCACGGAGCATTGTGATGAAAGGCATCATGGAGCGTTGTGAAGAAAGGGGCCATGGGGAATTGTAATGACAATAGAGAAATGTGATAAAAATTGTCAGCGATCATAGTGATTAAAGTGGTCATTGAGAATTGTGATGAAAAGCGACATAGAGCATTGTGATGACAAAGGTCATGGAGAATTGTGATGAGCAGGGTCATGTAGGATTGTGATGCCACGGTCATGGAACATTGTGTTGAAAAGAATTCTGCAGCATTGTGAGGAAAAAGGCATGGAGCATTGTGATTATAGGGGACATGGAGCATTGTGATGACATGGGCAGGGAACACTGTGATGACAGGTGTTATGGAGCAATGTGATGACAAGTGTCATGGAGCATTGTGATGAGAGGTGCCTTGGAGAATTGTGATGACAGGCCTCATGGGGCATTGAGATGACAGTCGTCATGGAGCGTTATGATGAAAGGTGTTATGGAGCACTGTGATTACAGGGGCCAGGGAGCATTGTGAACACAAAGGCCATGGAGCATTGAGATGACAGTGGTCATGGAGCATTGTGATGAAAGTGGTCATGGATCATTGTGATGACAAGTGTCCTGGGACCCTGTGATGACATGGTTCATGGAGCATTGTGATGACAATGGTAATGGCGAATTGTGATGACAATGTCATGAGGCATTGTGATGGCAGTGGTCATCTAGGAATGTGGTTAAAGTTATTATGGAGCACAGTAATGAGAGGGGCCATGGACCATTGTGATGACAAGTGTCATGGAGCATGGTGATGAAACGGACATGGAGCATTATAATGACAAGAGTTCTGGAGCCTTGTGATGACAAGGGCATGGAGCATTGTGATTACAGGGGTCATGGAGCAGTGTGATGACAAAGGCTTGGAGCACTGTGATGACAAGGTCCATGGAGCATTGTGATTACAGGGGTCATGGGGCATTGTGATGAGTGAGGTCATGGAGCATTAAGATGAAATGAGTCATGGAGCACTGTGATTACAGGGGCCATGGCGCATTGTGATGCCAAAGGCCATGGAGCATTATGATGACAGGTGTCATGGAACATTGAGATGAAACGGGTCATGGACCATTACGATGACAGGGGTCATGGAGAATTGTGATGACTGTGGCCATGGGGAATTTGGATGAAAGGCGTACTGGAGCATTGTGAGGAAATGTTTCATGGAGCATTGTGATGACAAGGGCCATGGAGCATCGTGATGACAGGGGTCATGGGGTATTGTGCTGAAAGCGGTCATGGAGCATTGTGATGGAAAGCGCTATGGAGCACTGTGATGAGAAGGGCCATGGATCATTGTGAATACAAGGGACATGGAGCCTTGTGATGACAAGGGTCATGGATCATTGTAAAAACAGGTATCATTGGACATTGTGATGACAGGGGCATGGAACCTTTTTATGTAAGTTGCCATGGAGAATTGTGATGAAAGGGATCATGTGAATTTGTAATGACAAGGGCCATGGAGCATTGTGATGAAACAAATCTTGGAGTATTTTGATGAAAGTTGTCATGGAGCATTGCGATGAAAAGCACCAAGGAACATTGTGATGACAAGGGCCATCGAGCATTGTGATGACAAGTGTCATGGAGTATTGTGATGACAGGTGTCATGGAGCATCTTGATGACAAATGCCATGCAGAATTGTGATGAGAGGTGGCATTGGGCATTGTGATGAAAGGGGTCATGGAGTACTGTGATTACAGGGGCCATGGAGCATTGTGATGACAAGTGACATGGAGAATAGTGATGACAGGCGTCATAGAGCATTGTGATGACAAGTGCCATTTAGCATTTTGATGACAGGGGTCATCAAGCATTGTGTTGACAGGGTCACGGAGCATTGTGATGACATGGGCCATGAAGCATTGTGAAGACAAGATTCATGGAGCATTGTGATGACACGGCCATGAAGCATGGTGATGACAACAGACCTGGAGCATTGTGATGACAAGGATATGGAGCATGGCGATGAAACGGACATGGAGCATTATATTGACAAGTGTTCTGGAGCCTTGTGATGACAAGAGCATGGAGCATTGTGATTACAGGGGCCATGGAGCTGTGTGATGACAAAGGCTTGGAGAACTGTGATGACAAGGGCCATGGAGCATTGTGATTACAGGGGTCATGGGGCATTGTGATGAGTGAGGTCATGGAGCATTTATGTGAAACGGGTCATGGAGCACTGTGATTACAGGGGCCGTGGAACATTGCGATAACAAGTGACATGGAGAATAGTGATGACAGGTGTCATAGAGCATTGTGATGACAAGTGCTATTTAGCATTTTGATGACAGGGGTCATCAGTCATTGTGTTGACAGGGGTCACGGAGCATTGTGATTACAAGGGCAGGGAACCTTGTGGTGACCGGGTTCATGGAACATTTTGATGACAACTTTCATGGAACGTTGTGATGAGAGGGGTCATGGAGCATTGTGTTGAAAGGGAACATGGAGCAGTGTGATTACAGGGTCCATGGAGCATTGTGAATACATAGGCCAGGGAACAATGTGATGACAGGGGTCATGTAGCGTTGTGATGACAGGGTCATGGAGCATTGTGATTACAGGGGTTATGGGGCACTGTGATGACGGGGGCATGGAGCATTGTGATGAAAATTGTCCTGGAGCATTGTGATGACAGCGGTCACAAAGAATTGGGATGAAAGGTGTCATGCAGCATTGTGATGACAACGGTCATGGATCATTTTGATGACAGGGGTCATGGAACATTCTAATAACAAGGTTCATAAAGCATTTTGATGACAGGGGTCATGGAGCATTGTGTTGACACGGGCATGGAGCATTGTAATGATATTATATCTGGAGCATTGTGATGAAAAGGGGATGGAGCATTTTGATGACAGTCTCCAAGGAGCATTGTGCTGACAATGGCATGGAGCATTGTGATGAAAGGGGTACTGGAGCACTGTGAGGAAAGGAGTCATGGATCATTGTGTTGACACGGTCAAGGAACATTGCGATGACAAGCATTCTGGAGCATTGTGATGAAAGAGCATGGAGCATTGTGATGAAAGGTGACAAGGAGCATTGTGATGATATGGGCAGAGAACTTTGTGATGACATGGGTCATGGAGCATTGTGGTGAAAAGTGTCATGGAACATTGTACTGACAGGGATCATGGAGCTTTTTGGTAAGAGAGGCCTTGGAGATTTGTGATGGCAGGCGTCATGGGGCATTGTGATGACAGCGGTCTTGGAGCATTGTGATGAAAGGGGTCATGGAGTTCTATGATTAGAGGGGCCATGGAGCATTGTGAATACAAAGCCTATGGAGCATTGAGATGACAGGTTTCATGGAGCCTTTTGATGAAAGTGATCATGGATCATTGTGATGACAAGTGTCCTGGAACCTTGTGATGAAACGGTTCATGAAGCATTTTGATGACAGGGATCATGGCAAATTGTGATGACATCTGTCATGGGGCATTGTGATGACAGTGGTCCTCTAGAATTGTGATGAATGGTATCATGGAGCACTGTGATGACAGGGGCCATGGAACATTGTGATGACAAATGACGTGGAGGATTGTGATGACAAGTGTCATGGGGCATTTTGATGACATTGGCATGGAGCATTATGATGACAAGAGTTCTGGAGCATTTTGATGACAAGCGCATGGAGCATTGTGATGAGAGGCCCCAGGGAACATTGTGATGAAAAGGACAGGGAACATTGTGAAGACTGGGTTAATGGAGCATTGTGATGAAGGGGCCATGGAGCATTGAGATGACAGGCGTCATGAGGCATGGTGATGACAGTGGTCATGGAGCATTGTGATGAAAGTGATCATGGAGCAATATGATAACAGGGGCCATGGAGCATTGTGATGACAGGTGTATTGGAGCATTGTGATGAAAGTCGTCATGGATCATTGTGATGACATGTGCCCTGGAACACTGTGATGACATGGTTCATCGAGTATTGTGATGACAAGGGTCATAGCAAATTGTGATGACAGGTGTCATGGGGCATTGTGATGACATTGATCATCTAGGAATTGTGATGAAAGGTATCATGGAGCACTGTGATGACTGGGGGCATGAAGCATTGTTATGAAAATTGTCCTGGATTATTGTGGTGACAGCAGTCATGGAGAATTGTGATGACAGGGATTATGCAGCATTGTGTTGACAAGGGTATGGACTATTGTGATGATAATGGTCGTGGAGCAATGTGATGAAAGTTTTCATGGAACATCGTGATGAAAAGTGCCTGGGAGCATTGTAACGATAAAGGCCATGGAGCATTGTGATGACAAGTGTCATGGAGCATTGTAATGAAAGGTTTCATTGTGCACTGTGATGACAAGGGTATGGAGTATTGTGATGAAACTGGTCCTGGAGCATTGTGATAACAAACTCCACGGAGCATTGTGATGAAAGGCATCATGGAGCATTGTGAAGAAAGGGGCCATGGGGAATTGTAATGACAATAGAGAAATGTGATAAAAATTGTCAGCGATCATAGTGATTAAAGTGGTCATTGAGAATTGTGATGAAAAGCGACATAGAGCATTGTGATGACAAAGGTCATGGAGAATTGTGATGAGCAGGGTCATGTAGGATTGTGATGCCACGGTCATGGAACATTGTGTTGAAAAGAATTCTGCAGCATTGTGAGGAAAAAGGCATGGAGCATTGTGATTATAGGGGACATGGAGCATTGGGATGACATGGGCAGGGAACACTGTGATGACAGGTGTTATGGAGCAATGTGATGACAAGTGTCATGGAGCATTGTGATGAGAGGTGCCTTGGAGAATTGTGATGACAGGCCTCATGGGGCATTGAGATGACAGTCGTCATGGAGCGTTATGATGAAAGGTGTTATGGAGCACTGTGATTACAGGGGCCAGGGAGCATTGTGAACACAAAGGCCATGGAGCATTGAGATGACAGTGGTCATGGAGCATTGTGATGAAAGTGGTCATGGATCATTGTGATGACAAGTGTCCTGGGACCCTGTGATGACATGGTTCATGGAGCATTGTGATGACAATGGTAATGGCAAATTGTGATGACAATGTCATGAGGCATTGTGATGGCAGTGGTCATCTAGGAATGTGGTTAAAGTTATTATGGAGCACAGTAATGAGAGGGGCCATGGAGCATTGTGATGACAAGTGTCATGGAGCATGGTGATGAAACGGACATGGAGCATTATAATGACAAGAGTTCTGGAGCCTTGTGATGACAAGGGCATGGAGCATTGTGATTACAGGGGTCATGGAGCAGTGTGATGACAAAGGCTTGGAGCACTGTGATGACAAGGTCCATGGAGCATTGTGATTACAGGGGTCATGGGGCATTGTGATGAGTGAGGTCATGGAGCATTAAGATGAAATGAGTCATGGAGCACTGTGATTACAGGGGCCATGGCGCATTGTGATGCCAAAGGCCATGGAGCATTATGATGACAGGTGTCATGGAACATTGAGATGAAACGGGTCATGGACCATTACGATGACAGGGGTCATGGAGAATTGTGATGACTGTGGCCATGGGGAATTTGGATGAAAGGCGTACTGGAGCATTGTGAGGAAATGTTTCATGGAGCATTGTGATGACAAGGGCCATGGAGCATCGTGATGACAGGGGTCATGGGGTATTGTGCTGAAAGCGGTCTTGGAGCATTGTGATGGAAAGCGCTATGGAGCACTGTGATGAGAAGGGCCATGGATCATTGTGAATACAAGGGACATGGAGCCTTGTGATGACAAGGGTCATGGATCATTGTAAAAACAGGTATCATTGGACATTCTGATGACAGGGGCATGGAACCTTTTTATGTAAGTTGCCATGGAGAATTGTGATGAAAGGGATCATGTGAATTTGTAATGACAAGGGCCATGGAGCATTGTGATGAAACAAATCTTGGAGTATTTTGATGAAAGTTGTCATGGAGCATTGCGATGAAAAGCACCAAGGAACATTGTGATGACAAGGGCCATCGAGCATTGTGATGACAAGTGTCATGGAGTATTGTGATGACAGGTGTCATGGAGCATCTTGATGACAAATGCCATGCAGAATTGTGATGAGAGGTGGCATTGGGCATTGTGATGAAAGGGGTCATGGAGTACTGTGATTACAGGGGCCATGGAGCATTGTGATGACAAGTGACATGGAGAATAGTGATGACAGGCGTCATAGAGCATTGTGATGACAAGTGCCATTTAGCATTTTGATGACAGGGGTCATCAAGCATTGTGTTGACAGGGTCACGGAGCATTGTGATGACATGGGCCATGAAGCATTGTGAAGACAAGATTCATGGAGCATTGTGATGACACGGCCATGAAGCATGGTGATGACAACAGACCTGGAGCATTGTGATGACAAGGATATGGAGCATGGCGATGAAACGGACATGGAGCATTATAATGACAAGTGTTCTGGAGCCTTGTGATGACAAGAGCATGGAGCATTGTGATTACAGGGGCCATGGAGCTGTGTGATGACAAAGGCTTGGAGAACTGTGATGACAAGGGCCATGGAGCATTGTGATTACAGGGGTCATGGGGCATTGTGATGAGTGAGGTCATGAAGCATTTATGTGAAACGGGTCATGGAGCACTGTGATTACAGGGGCCGTGGAACATTGCGATAACAAGTGACATGGAGAATAGTGATGACAGGTGTCATAGAGCATTGTGATGACAAGTGCTATTTAGCATTTTGATGACAGGGGTCATCAGTCATTGTGTTGACAGGGGTCACGGAGCATTGTGATTACAAGGGCAGGGAACCTTGTGGTGACCGGGTTCATGGAACATTTTGATGACAACTTTCATGGAACGTTGTGATGAGAGGGGTCATGGAGCATTGTGTTGAAAGGGAACATGGAGCAGTGTGATTACAGGGTCCATGGAGCATTGTGAATACATAGGCCAGGGAACAATGTGATGACAGGGGTCATGTAGCGTTGTGATGACAGGGTCATGGAGCATTGTGATTACAGGGGTTATGGGGCACTGTGATGACGGGGGCATGGAGCATTGTGATGAAAATTGTCCTGGAGCATTGTGATGACAGCGGTCACAAAGAATTGGGATGAAAGGTATCATGCAGCATTGTGATGACAACGGTCATGGATCATTTTGATGACAGGGGTCATGGAACATTCTAATAACAAGGTTCATAAAGCATTTTGATGACAGGGGTCATGGAGCATTGTGTTGACACGGGCATGGAGCATTGTAATGATATTATATCTGGAGCATTGTGATGAAAAGGGGATGGAGCATTTTGATGACAGTCTCCAAGGAGCATTGTGCTGACAATGGCATGGAGCATTGTGATGAAAGGGGAACTGGAGCACTGTGAGGAAAGGAGTCATGGATCATTGTGTTGACACGGTCAAGGAACATTGCGATGACAAGCATTCTGGAGCATTGTGATGAAAGAGCATGGAGCATTGTGATGAAAGGTGACAAGGAGCATTGTGATGATATGGGCAGAGAACTTTGTGATGACATGGGTCATGGAGCATTGTGGTGAAAAGTGTCATGGAACATTGTACTGACAGGGATCATGGAGCTTTTTGGTAAGAGAGGCCTTGGAGATTTGTGATGGCAGGCGTCATGGGGCATTGTGATGACAGCGGTCTTGGAGCATTGTGATGAAAGGGGTCATGGAGCTCTATGATTAGAGGGGCCATGGAGCATTGTGAATACAAAGCCTATGGAGCATTGAGATGACAGGTTTCATGGAGCCTTTTGATGAAAGTGATCATGGATCATTGTGATGACAAGTGTCCTGGAACCTTGTGATGAAACGGTTCATGAAGCATTTTGATGACAGGGATCATGGCAAATTGTGATGACATCTGTCATGGGGCATTGTGATGACAGTGGTCCTCTAGAATTGTGATGAATGGTATCATGGAGCACTGTGATGACAGGGGCCATGGAACATTGTGATGACAAATGACGTGGAGGATTGTGATGACAAGTGTCATGGGGCATTTTGATGACATTGGCATGGAGCATTATGATGACAAGAGTTCTGGAGCATTTTGATGACAAGCGCATGGAGCATTGTGATGAGAGGCCCCAGGGAACATTGTGATGAAAAGGACAGGGAACATTGTGATGACTGGGTTAATGGAGCATTGTGATGAAGGGGCCATGGAGCATTGAGATGACAGGCGTCATGAGGCATGGTGATGACAGTGGTCATGGAGCATTGTGATGAAAGTGATCATGGAGCAATATGATAACAGGGGCCATGGAGCATTGTGATGACAGGTGTATTGGAGCATTGTGATGAAAGTCGTCATGGATCATTGTGATGACATGTGCCCTGGAACACTGTGATGACATGGTTCATCGAGTATTGTGATGACAAGGGTCATAGCAAATTGTGATGACATGTGTCATGGGGCATTGTGATGACATTGATCATCTAGGAATTGTGATGAAAGGTATCATGGAGCACTGTGATGACTGGGGGCATGAAGCATTGTTATGAAAATTGTCCTGGATTATTGTGGTGACAGCAGTCATGGAGAATTGTGATGACAGGGATTATGCAGCATTGTGTTGACAAGGGTATGGACTATTGTGATGATAATGGTCGTGGAGCAATGTGATGAAAGTTTTCATGGAACATCGTGATGAAAAGTGCCTGGGAGCATTGTAACGATAAAGGCCATGGAGCATTGAGATGACAAGTGTCATGGAGCATTGTAATGAAAGGTTTCATTGTGCACTGTGATGACAAGGGTATGGAGTATTGTGATGAAACTGGTCCTGGAGCATTGTGATAACAAACTCCACGGAGCATTGTGATGAAAGGCATCATGGAGCATTGTGAAGAAAGGGGCCATGGGGAATTGTAATGACAATAGAGAAATGTGATAAAAATTGTCAGCGATCATAGTGATTAAAGTGGTCATTGAGAATTGTGATGAAAAGAGACATAGAGCATTGTGATGACAAAGGTCATGGAGAATTGTGATGAGCAGGGTCATGTAGGATTGTGATGCCACGGTCATGGAACATTGTGTTGAAAAGAATTCTGCAGCATTGTGAGGAAAAAGGCATGGAGCATTGTGATTATAGGGGACATGGAGCATTGGGATGACATGGGCAGGGAACACTGTGATGACAGGTGTTATGGAGCAATGTGATGACAAGTGTCATGGAGCATTGTGATGAGAGGTGCCTTGGAGAATTGTGATGACAGGCCTCATGGGGCATTGAGATGACAGTCGTCATGGAGCGTTATGATGAAAGGTGTTATGGAGCACTGTGATTACAGGGGCCATGGAGCATTGTGAATACAAAGGCCATGGAGCATTGAGATGACAGTGGTCATGGAGCATTGTGATGAAAGTGGTCATGGATCATTGTGATGACAAGTGTCCTGGGACCCTGTGATGACATGGTTCATGGAGCATTGTGATGACAATGGTAATGGCGAATTGTGATGACAATGTCATGAGGCATTGTGATGGCAGTGGTCATCTAGGAATGTGGTTAAAGTTATTATGGAGCACAGTAATGAGAGGGGCCATGGAGCATTGTGATGACAAGTGTCATGGAGCATGGTGATGAAACGGACATGGAGCATTATAATGACAAGAGTTCTGGAGCCTTGTGATGACAAGGGCATGGAGCATTGTGATTACAGGGGTCATGGAGCAGTGTGATGACAAAGGCTTGGAGCACTGTGATGACAAGGTCCATGGAGCATTGTGATTACAGGGGTCATGGGGCATTGTGATGAGTGAGGTCATGGAGCATTAAGATGAAATGAGTCATGGAGCACTGTGATTACAGGGGCCATGGCGCATTGTGATGCCAAAGGCCATGGAGCATTATGATGACAGGTGTCATGGAACATTGAGATGAAACGGGTCATGGACCATTACGATGACAGGGGTCATGGAGAATTGTGATGACTGTGGCCATGGGGAATTTGGATGAAAGGCGTACTGGAGCATTGTGAGGAAATGTTTCATGGAGCATTGTGATGACAAGGGCCATGGAGCATCGTGATGACAGGGGTCATGGGGTATTGTGCTGAAAGCGGTCATGGAGCATTGTGATGGAAAGCGCTATGGAGCACTGTGATGAGAAGGGCCATGGATCATTGTGAATACAAGGGACATGGAGCCTTGTGATGACAAGGGTCATGGATCATTGTAAAAACAGGTATCATTGGACATTGTGATGACAGGGGCATGGAACCTTTTTATGTAAGTTGCCATGGAGAATTGTGATGAAAGGGATCATGTGAATTTGTAATGACAAGGGCCATGGAGCATTGTGATGAAACAAATCTTGGAGTATTTTGATGAAAGTTGTCATGGAGCATTGCGATGAAAAGCACCAAGGAACATTGTGATGACAAGGGCCATCGAGCATTGTGATGACAAGTGTCATGGAGTATTGTGATGACAGGTGTCATGGAGCATCTTGATGACAAATGCCATGCAGAATTGTGATGAGAGGTGGCATTGGGCATTGTGATGAAAGGGGTCATGGAGTACTGTGATTACAGGGGCCATGGAGCATTGTGATGACAAGTGACATGGAGAATAGTGATGACAGGCGTCATAGAGCATTGTGATGACAAGTGCCATTTAGCATTTTGATGACAGGGGTCATCAAGCATTGTGTTGACAGGGTCACGGAGCATTGTGATGACATGGGCCATGAAGCATTGTGAAGACAAGATTCATGGAGCATTGTGATGACACGGCCATGAAGCATGGTGATGACAACAGACCTGGAGCATTGTGATGACAAGGATATGGAGCATGGTGATGAAACGGACATGGAGCATTATAATGACAAGTGTTCTGGAGCCTTGTGATGACAAGAGCATGGAGCATTGTGATTACAGGCGCCATGGAGCTGTGTGATGACAAAGGCTTGGAGAACTGTGATGACAAGGTCCATGGAGCATTGTGATTACAGGGGTCATGGGGCATTGTGATGAGTGAGGTCATGGAGCATTTATGTGAAACGGGTCATGGAGCACTGTGTTTACAGGGGCCGTGGAACATTGCGATAACAAGTGACATGGAGAATAGTGATGACAGGTGTCATAGAGCATTGTGATGACAAGTGCTATTTAGCATTTTGATGACAGGGGTCATCAGTCATTGTGTTGACAGGGGTCACGGAGCATTGTGATTACAAGGGCAGGGAACCTTGTGGTGACCGGGTTCATGGAACATTTTGATGACAACTTTCATGGAACGTTGTGATGACAGGGGTCATGGAGCATTGTGTTGAAAGGGAACATGGAGCAGTGTGATTACAGGGTCCATGGAGCATTGTGAATACATAGGCCAGGGAACAATGTGATGACAGGGGTCATGTAGCGTTGTGATGACAGGGTCATGGAGCATTGTGATTACAGGGGTTATGGGGCACTGTGATGACGGGGGCATGGAGCATTGTGATGAAAATTGTCCTGGAGCATTGTGATGACAGCGGTCACAAAGAATTGGGATGAAAGGTATCATGCAGCATTGTGATGACAACGGTCATGGATCATTTTGATGACAGGGGTCATGGAACATTCTAATAACAAGGTTCATAAAGCATTTTGATGACAGGGGTCATGGAGCATTGTGTTGACACGGGCATGGAGCATTGTAATGATATTATATCTGGAGCATTGTGATGAAAAGGGGATGGAGCATTTTGATGACAGTCTCCAAGGAGCATTGTGCTGACAATGGCATGGAGCATTGTGATGAAAGGGGTACTGGAGCACTGTGAGGAAAGGAGTCATGGATCATTGTGTTGACACGGTCAAGGAACATTGCGATGACAAGCATTCTGGAGCATTGTGATGAAAGAGCATGGAGCATTGTGATGAAAGGTGACAAGGAGCATTGTGATGATATGGGCAGAGAACTTTGTGATGACATGGGTCATGGAGCATTGTGGTGAAAAGTGTCATGGAACATTGTACTGACAGGGATCATGGAGCTTTTTGGTAAGAGAGGCCTTGGAGATTTGTGATGGCAGGCGTCATGGGGCATTGTGATGACAGCGGTCTTGGAGCATTGTGATGAAAGGGGTCATGGAGCTCTATGATTAGAGGGGCCATGGAGCATTGTGAATACAAAGCCTATGGAGCATTGAGATGACAGGTTTCATGGAGCCTTTTGATGAAAGTGATCATGGATCATTGTGATGACAAGTGTCCTGGAACCTTGTGATGAAACGGTTCATGAAGCATTTTGATGACAGGGATCATGGCAAATTGTGATGACATCTGTCATGGGGCATTGTGATGACAGTGGTCCTCTAGAATTGTGATGAATGGTATCATGGAGCACTGTGATGACAGGGGCCATGGAACATTGTGATGACAAATGACGTGGAGGATTGTGATGACAAGTGTCATGGGGCATTTTGATGACATTGGCATGGAGCATTATGATGACAAGAGTTCTGGAGCATTTTGATGACAAGCGCATGGAGCATTGTGATGAGAGGCCCCAGGGAACATTGTGATGAAAAGGACAGGGAACATTGTGAAGACTGGGTTAATGGAGCATTGTGATGAAGGGGCCATGGAGCATTGAGATGACAGGCGTCATGAGGCATGGTGATGACAGTGGTCATGGAGCATTGTGATGAAAGTGATCATGGAGCAATATGATAACAGGGGCCATGGAGCATTGTGATGACAGGTGTATTGGAGCATTGTGATGAAAGTCGTCATGGATCATTGTGATGACATGTGCCCTGGAACACTGTGATGACATGGTTCATCGAGTATTGTGATGACAAGGGTCATAGCAAATTGTGATGACAGGTGTCATGGGGCATTGTGATGACATTGATCATCTAGGAATTGTGATGAAAGGTATCATGGAGCACTGTGATGACTGGGGGCATGAAGCATTGTTATGAAAATTGTCCTGGATTATTGTGGTGACAGCAGTCATGGAGAATTGTGATGACAGGGATTATGCAGCATTGTGTTGACAAGGGTATGGACTATTGTGATGATAATGGTCGTGGAGCAATGTGATGAAAGTTTTCATGGAACATCGTGATGAAAAGTGCCTGGGAGCATTGTAACGATAAAGGCCATGGAGCATTGTGATGACAAGTGTCATGGAGCATTGTAATGAAAGGTTTCATTGTGCACTGTGATGACAAGGGTATGGAGTATTGTGATGAAACTGGTCCTGGAGCATTGTGATAACAAACTCCACGGAGCATTGTGATGAAAGGCATCATGGAGCATTGTGAAGAAAGGGGCCATGGGGAATTGTAATGACAATAGAGAAATGTGATAAAAATTGTCAGCGATCATAGTGATTAAAGTGGTCATTGAGAATTGTGATGAAAAGCGACATAGAGCATTGTGATGACAAAGGTCATGGAGAATTGTGATGAGCAGGGTCATGTAGGATTGTGATGCCACGGTCATGGAACATTGTGTTGAAAAGAATTCTGCAGCATTGTGAGGAAAAAGGCATGGAGCATTGTGATTATAGGGGACATGGAGCATTGTGATGACATGGGCAGGGAACACTGTGATGACAGGTGTTATGGAGCAATGTGATGACAAGTGTCATGGAGCATTGTGATGAGAGGTGCCTTGGAGAATTGTGATGACAGGCCTCATGGGGCATTGAGATGACAGTCGTCATGGAGCGTTATGATGAAAGGTGTTATGGAGCACTGTGATTACAGGGGCCAGGGAGCATTGTGAACACAAAGGCCATGGAGCATTGAGATGACAGTGGTCATGGAGCATTGTGATGAAAGTGGTCATGGATCATTGTGATGACAAGTGTCCTGGGACCCTGTGATGACATGGTTCATGGAGCATTGTGATGACAATGGTAATGGCAAATTGTGATGACAATGTCATGAGGCATTGTGATGGCAGTGGTCATCTAGGAATGTGGTTAAAGTTATTATGGAGCACAGTAATGAGAGGGGCCATGGAGCATTGTGATGACAAGTGTCATGGAGCATGGTGATGAAACGGACATGGAGCATTATAATGACAAGAGTTCTGGAGCCTTGTGATGACAAGGGCATGGAGCATTGTGATTACAGGGGTCATGGAGCAGTGTGATGACAAAGGCTTGGAGCACTGTGATGACAAGGTCCATGGAGCATTGTGATTACAGGGGTCATGGGGCATTGTGATGAGTGAGGTCATGGAGCATTAAGATGAAATGAGTCATGGAGCACTGTGATTACAGGGGCCATGGCGCATTGTGATGCCAAAGGCCATGGAGCATTATGATGACAGGTGTCATGGAACATTGAGATGAAACGGGTCATGGACCATTACGATGACAGGGGTCATGGAGAATTGTGATGACTGTGGCCATGGGGAATTTGGATGAAAGGCGTACTGGAGCATTGTGAGGAAATGTTTCATGGAGCATTGTGATGACAAGGGCCATGGAGCATCGTGATGACAGGGGTCATGGGGTATTGTGCTGAAAGCGGTCATGGAGCATTGTGATGGAAAGCGCTATGGAGCACTGTGATGAGAAGGGCCATGGATCATTGTGAATACAAGGGACATGGAGCCTTGTGATGACAAGGGTCATGGATCATTGTAAAAACAGGTATCATTGGACATTGTGATGACAGGGGCATGGAACCTTTTTATGTAAGTTGCCATGGAGAATTGTGATGAAAGGGATCATGTGAATTTGTAATGACAAGGGCCATGGAGCATTGTGATGAAACAAATCTTGGAGTATTTTGATGAAAGTTGTCATGGAGCATTGCGATGAAAAGCACCAAGGAACATTGTGATGACAAGGGCCATCGAGCATTGTGATGACAAGTGTCATGGAGTATTGTGATGACAGGTGTCATGGAGCATCTTGATGACAAATGCCATGCAGAATTGTGATGAGAGGTGGCATTGGGCATTGTGATGAAAGGGGTCATGGAGTACTGTGATTACAGGGGCCATGGAGCATTGTGATGACAAGTGACATGGAGAATAGTGATGACAGGCGTCATAGAGCATTGTGATGACAAGTGCCATTTAGCATTTTGATGACAGGGGTCATCAAGCATTGTGTTGACAGGGTCACGGAGCATTGTGATGACATGGGCCATGAAGCATTGTGAAGACAAGATTCATGGAGCATTGTGATGACACGGCCATGAAGCATGGTGATGACAACAGACCTGGAGCATTGTGATGACAAGGATATGGAGCATGGCGATGAAACGGACATGGAGCATTATAATGACAAGTGTTCTGGAGCCTTGTGATGACAAGAGCATGGAGCATTGTGATTACAGGGGCCATGGAGCTGTGTGATGACAAAGGCTTGGAGAACTGTGATGACAAGGGCCATGGAGCATTGTGATTACAGGGGTCATGGGGCATTGTGATGAGTGAGGTCATGGAGCATTTATGTGAAACGGGTCATGGAGCACTGTGATTACAGGGGCCGTGGAACATTGCGATAACAAGTGACATGGAGAATAGTGATGACAGGTGTCATAGAGCATTGTGATGACAAGTGCTATTTAGCATTTTGATGACAGGGGTCATCAGTCATTGTGTTGACAGGGGTCACGGAGCATTGTGATTACAAGGGCAGGGAACCTTGTGGTGACCGGGTTCATGGAACATTTTGATGACAACTTTCATGGAACGTTGTGATGAGAGGGGTCATGGAGCATTGTGTTGAAAGGGAACATGGAGCAGTGTGATTACAGGGTCCATGGAGCATTGTGAATACATAGGCCAGGGAACAATGTGATGACAGGGGTCATGTAGCGTTGTGATGACAGGGTCATGGAGCATTGTGATTACAGGGGTTATGGGGCACTGTGATGACGGGGGCATGGAGCATTGTGATGAAAATTGTCCTGGAGCATTGTGATGACAGCGGTCACAAAGAATTGGGATGAAAGGTATCATGCAGCATTGTGATGACAACGGTCATGGATCATTTTGATGACAGGGGTCATGGAACATTCTAATAACAAGGTTCATAAAGCATTTTGATGACAGGGGTCATGGAGCATTGTGTTGACACGGGCATGGAGCATTGTAATGATATTATATCTGGAGCATTGTGATGAAAAGGGGATGGAGCATTTTGATGACAGTCTCCAAGGAGCATTGTGCTGACAATGGCATGGAGCATTGTGATGAAAGGGGTACTGGAGCACTGTGAGGAAAGGAGTCATGGATCATTGTGTTGACACGGTCAAGGAACATTGCAATGACAAGCATTCTGGAGCATTGTGATGAAAGAGCATGGAGCATTGTGATGAAAGGTGACAAGGAGCATTGTGATGATATGGGCAGAGAACTTTGTGATGACATGGGTCATGGAGCATTGTGGTGAAAAGTGTCATGGAACATTGTACTGACAGGGATCATGGAGCTTTTTGGTAAGAGAGGCCTTGGAGATTTGTGATGGCAGGCGTCATGGGGCATTGTGATGACAGCGGTCTTGGAGCATTGTGATGAAAGGGGTCATGGAGCTCTATGATTAGAGGGGCCATGGAGCATTGTGAATACAAAGCCTATGGAGCATTGAGATGACAGGTTTCATGGAGCCTTTTGATGAAAGTGATCATGGATCATTGTGATGACAAGTGTCCTGGAACCTTGTGATGAAACGGTTCATGAAGCATTTTGATGACAGGGATCATGGCAAATTGTGATGACATCTGTCATGGGGCATTGTGATGACAGTGGTCCTCTAGAATTGTGATGAATGGTATCATGGAGCACTGTGATGACAGGGGCCATGGAACATTGTGATGACAAATGACGTGGAGGATTGTGATGACAAGTGTCATGGGGCATTTTGATGACATTGGCATGGAGCATTATGATGACAAGAGTTCTGGAGCATTTTGATGACAAGCGCATGGAGCATTGTGATGAGAGGCCCCAGGGAACATTGTGATGAAAAGGACAGGGAACATTGTGATGACTGGGTTAATGGAGCATTGTGATGAAGGGGCCATGGAGCATTGAGATGACAGGCGTCATGAGGCATGGTGATGACAGTGGTCATGGAGCATTGTGATGAAAGTGATCATGGAGCAATATGATAACAGGGGCCATGGAGCATTGTGATGACAGGTGTATTGGAGCATTGTGATGAAAGTCGTCATGGATCATTGTGATGACATATGCCCTGGAACACTGTGATGACATGGATCATCGAGTATTGTGATGACAAGGGTCATAGCAAATTGTGATGACAGGTGTCATGGGGCATTGTGATGACATTGATCATCTAGGAATTGTGATGAAAGGTATCATGGAGCACTGTGATGACTGGGGGCATGAAGCATTGTTATGAAAATTGTCCTGGATTATTGTGGTGACAGCAGTCATGGAGAATTGTGATGACAGGGATTATGCAGCATTGTGTTGACAAGGGTATGGACTATTGTGATGATAATGGTCGTGGAGCAATGTGATGAAAGTTTTCATGGAACATCGTGATGAAAAGTGCCTGGGAGCATTGTGACGATAAAGGCCATGGAGCATTGTGATGACAAGTGTCATGGAGCATTGTAATGAAAGGTTTCATTGTGCACTGTGATGACAAGGGTATGGAGTATTGTGATGAAACTGGTCCTGGAGCATTGTGATAAGAAACTCCATGGAGCATTGTGATGAAAGGCATCATGGAGCATTGTGAAGAAAGGGGCCATGGGGAATTGTAATGACAATAGAGAAATGTGATAAAAATTGTCAGCGATCATAGTGATTAAAGTGGTTATTGAGAATTGTGATGAAAAGCGACATAGAGCATTGTGATGACAAAGGTCATGGAGAATTGTGATGAGCAGGGTCATGTAGGATTGTGATGCCACGGTCATGGAACATTGTGTTGAAAAGAATTCTGCAGCATTGTGAGGAAAAAGGCATGGAGCATTGTGATTATAGGGGACATGGAGCATTGTGATGACATGGGCAGGGAACACTGTGATGACAGGTGTTATGGAGCAATGTGATGACAAGTGTCATGGAGCATTGTGATGAGAGGTGCCTTGGAGAATTGTGATGACAGGCCTCATGGGGCATTGAGATGACAGTCGTCATGGAGCGTTATGATGAAAGGTGTTATGGAGCACTGTGATTACAGGGGCCAGGGAGCATTGTGAACACAAAGGCCATGGAGCATTGAGATGACAGTGGTCATGGAGCATTGTGATGAAAGTGGTCATGGATCATTGTGATGACAAGTGTCCTGGGACCCTGTGATGACATGGTTCATGGAGCATTGTGATGACAATGGTAATGGCGAATTGTGATGACAATGTCATGAGGCATTGTGATGGCAGTGGTCATCTAGGAATGTGGTTAAAGTTATTATGGAGCACAGTAATGAGAGGGGCCATGGAGCATTGTGATGACAAGTGTCATGGAGCATGGTGATGAAACGGACATGGAGCATTATAATGACAAGAGTTCTGGAGCCTTGTGATGACAAGGGCATGGAGCATTGTGATTACAGGGGTCATGGAGCAGTGTGATGACAAAGGCTTGGAGCACTGTGATGACAAGGTCCATGGAGCATTGTGATTACAGGGGTCATGGGGCATTGTGATGAGTGAGGTCATGGAGCATTAAGATGAAATGAGTCATGGAGCACTGTGATTACAGGGGCCATGGCGCATTGTGATGCCAAAGGCCATGGAGCATTATGATGACAGGTGTCATGGAACATTGAGATGAAACGGGTCATGGACCATTACGATGACAGGGGTCATGGAGAATTGTGATGACTGTGGCCATGGGGAATTTGGATGAAAGGCGTACTGGAGCATTGTGAGGAAATGTTTCATGGAGCATTGTGATGACAAGGGCCATGGAGCATCGTGATGACAGGGTTCATGGGGCATTGTGCAGAAAGCGTTCATGGAGCACTGCGATGAAAAGCACTATGGATCATTGTGATGACAAGGGCCATGGAGCATTGTGAATACAAGGGACATGGAGCCTTGTGATGACAAGGGTCATGGATCATTGTAAAAACAGGAATCATTTGGCATTGTGATGACAGGGTCATGAAGCATTTTTATGTAAGTTGCCATGGAGAATTGTGATGAAAAGGATCATGTGAATTTGTAATGACAAGGGCCATGGAGCATTGTGATGAAACAAATCTTGGAGTATTTTGATGAAAGTTGTCATGGAGCATTGCGATGAAAAGCACCAAGGAACATTGTGATGACAAGGGCCATCGAGCATTGTGATGACAAGTGTCATGGAGTATTGTGATGACAGGTGTCATGGAGCACCTTGATGACAAATGCCATGGAGAATTGTGATGAGAGGTGGCATTGGGCATTGTGATGAAAGGGGTCATGGAGTACTGTGATTACAGGGGCCTTGGAGCATTGTGATGACAAGTGACATGGAGAATAGTGATGACAGGCGTCATAGAGCATTGTGATGACAAGTGCCATTTAGCACTTTGATGACAGGGGTCATCAAGCATTGTGTTGACAGGGTCACGGAGCATTGTGATGACAAAGGCCATAGAGCATTGTGATGACAGGGGTCATGGAGCATTGTGATGACATGGACCATGAAGCATTGTGAAGACAAGATTCATGGAGCATTGTGATGACACGGCCATGAAGCATGGTGATGACAACAGACCTGGAGCATTGTGATGACAAGGATATGGAGCATGGCGATGAAACGGACATGGAGCATTATAATGACAAGTGTTCTGGAGCCTTGTGATGACAAGAGCATGGAGCATTGTGATTACAGGCGCCATGGAGCTGTGTGATGACAAAGGCTTGGAGAACTGTGATGACAAGGGCCATGGAGCATTGTGATTACAGGGATCATGGGGCATTGTGATGAGTGAGGTCATGGAGCATTTATGTGAAACGGGTCATGGAGCACTGTGATTACAGGGGCCGTGAAACATTGCGATAACAAGTGACATGGAGAATAGTGATGACAGGTGTCATAGAGCATTGTGATGACAAGTGCTCTTTAGCATTTTGATGACAGGGGTCATCAGTCATTGTGTTGACAGGGGTCACGGAGCATTGTGATTACAAGGGCAGGGAACCTTGTGGTGACCGGGGTCATGGAACATTTTGATGACAACTTTCATGGAACGTTGTGATGACAGGGGTCATGGAGCATTGTGTTGAAAGGGTCCATGGAGCATTGTGAATACATAGGCCAGGGAACAATGTGATGACAGGGGTCATGTAGCGTTGTGATGACAGGGTCATGGAGCATTGTGATTACAGGGGTTATGGGGCACTGTGATGACGGGGGCATGGAGCATTGTGATGAAAATTGTCCTGGAGCATTGTGATGACAGCGGTCACAAAGAATTGGGATGAAAGGTATCATGCAGCATTGTGATGACAACGGTCATGGATCATTTTGATGACAGGGGTCATGGAACATTCTAATAACAAGGTTCATAAAGCATTTTGATGACAGGGGTCATGGAGCATTGTGTTGACACGGGCATGGAGCATTGTAATGATATTATATCTGGAGCATTGTGATGAAAAGGGGATGGAGCATTTTGATGACAGTCTCCAAGGAGCATTGTGCTGAAAATGGCATGGAGCATTGTGATGAAAGGGGTACTGGAGCACTGTGAGGAAAGGAGTCATGGATCATTGTGTTGACACGGTCAAGGAACATTGCGATGACAAGCATTCTGGAGCATTGTGATGAAAGAGCATGGAGCATTGTGATGAAAGGTGACAAGGAGCATTGTGATGATATGGGCAGAGAACGTTGTGATGACATGGGTCATGGAGCATTGTGGTGAAAAGTGTCATGGAACATTGTACTGACAGGGATCATGGAGCTTTTTGGTAAGAGAGGCCTTGGAGATTTGTGATGGCAGGCGTCATGGGGCATTGTGATGACAGCGGTCTTGGAGCATTGTGATGAAAGGGGTCATGGAGTTCTATGATTAGAGGGGCCATGGAGCATTGTGAATACAAAGCCTATGGAGAATTGAGATGACAGGTTTCATGGAGCCTTTTGATGAAAGTGATCATGGATCATTGTGATGACAAGTGTCCTGGAACCTTGTGATGAAACGGTTCATGAAGCATTTTGATGACAGGGATCATGGCAAATTGTGATGACATCTGTCATGGGGCATTGTGATGACAGTGGTCCTCTAGAATTGTGATGAATGGTATCATGGAGCACTGTGATGACAGGGGCCATGGAACATTGTGATGACAAATGACGTGGAGGATTGTGATGACAAGTGTCATGGGGCATTTTGATGACATTGGCATGGAGCATTATGATGACAAGAGTTCTGGAGCATTTTGATGACAAGCGCATGGAGCATTGTGATGAGAGGCCCCAGGGAACATTGTGATGAAAAGGACAGGGAACATTGTGAAGACTGGGTTAATGGAGCATTGTGATGAAGGGGCCATGGAGCATTGAGATGACAGGCGTCATGAGGCATGGTGATGACAGTGGTCATGGAGCATTGTGATGAAAGTGATCATGGAGCAATATGATAACAGGGGCCATGGAGCATTGTGATGACAGGTGTATTGGAGCATTGTGATGAAAGTCGTCATGGATCATTGTGATGACATGTGCCCTGGAACACTGTGATGACATGGTTCATCGAGTATTGTGATGACAAGGGTCATAGCAAATTGTGATGACAGGTGTCATGGGGCATTGTGATGACATTGATCATCTAGGAATTGTGATGAAAGGTATCATGGAGCACTGTGATGACTGGGGGCATGAAGCATTGTTATGAAAATTGTCCTGGATTATTGTGGTGACAGCAGTCATGGAGAATTGTGATGACAGGGATTATGCAGCATTGTGTTGACAAGGGTATGGACTATTTTGATGATAATGGTCGTGGAGCAATGTGATGAAAGTTTTCATGGAACATCGTGATGAAAAGTGCCTGGGAGCATTGTAACGATAAAGGCCATGGAGCATTGTGATGACAAGTGTCATGGAGCATTGTAATGAAAGGTTTCATTGTGCACTGTGATGACAAGGGTATGGAGTATTGTGATGAAACTGGTCCTGGAGCATTGTGATAACAAACTCCACGGAGCATTGTGATGAAAGGCATCATGGAGCATTGTGAAGAAAGGGGCCATGGGGAATTGTAATGACAATAGAGAATTGTGATAAAAATTGTCAGCGATCATAGTGATTAAAGTGGTCATTGAGAATTGTGATGAAAAGCGACATAGAGCATTGTGATGACAAAGGTCATGGAGAATTGTGATGAGCAGGGTCATGTAGGATTGTGATGCCACGGTCATGGAACATTGTGTTGAAAAGAATTCTGCAGCATTGTGAGGAAAAAGGCATGGAGCATTGTGATTATAGGGGACATGGAGCATTGGGATGACATGGGCAGGGAACACTGTGATGACAGGTGTTATGGAGCAATGTGATGACAAGTGTCATGGAGCATTGTGATGAGAGGTGCCTTGGAGAACTGTGATGACAGGCCTCATGGGGCATTGAGATGACAGTCGTCATGGAGCGTTATGATGAAAGGTGTTATGGAGCACTGTGATTACAGGGGCCAGGGAGCATTGTGAACACAAAGGCCATGGAGCATTGAGATGACAGTGGTCATGGAGCATTGTGATGAAAGTGGTCATGGATCATTGTGATGACAAGTGTCCTGGGACCCTGTGATGACATGGTTCATGGAGCATTGTGATGACAATGGTAATGGCGAATTGTGATGACAATGTCATGAGGCATTGTGATGGCAGTGGTCATCTAGGAATGTGGTTAAAGTTATTATGGAGCACAGTAATGAGAGGGGCCATGGAGCATTGTGATGACAAGTGTCATGGAGCATGGTGATGAAACGGACATGGAGCATTATAATGACAAGAGTTCTGGAGCCTTGTGATGACAAGGGCATGGAGCATTGTGATTACAGGGGTCATGGGGCATTGTGATGAGTGAGGTCATGGAGCATTAAGATGAAATGAGTCATGGAGCACTGTGATTACAGGGGCCATGGCGCATTGTGATGCCAAAGGCCATGGAGCATTATGATGACAGGTGTCATGGAACATTGAGATGAAACGGGTCATGGACCATTACGATGACAGGGGTCATGGAGAATTGTGATGACTGTGGCCATGGGGAATTTGGATGAAAGGCGTACTGGAGCATTGTGAGGAAATGTTTCATGGAGCATTGTGATGACAAGGGCCATGGAGCATCGTGATGACAGGGGTCATGGGGTATTGTGCTGAAAGCGGTCATGGAGCATTGTGATGGAAGGCGCTATGGAGCACTGTGATGAGAAGGGCCATGGATCATTGTGAATACAAGGGACATGGAGCCTTGTGATGACAAGGGTCATGGATCATTGTAAAAACAGGTATCATTGGACATTGTGATGACAGGGGCATGGAACCTTTTTATGTAAGTTGCCATGGAGAATTGTGATGAAAGGGATCATGTGAATTTGTAATGACAAGGGCCATGGAGCATTGTGATGAAACAAATCTTGGAGTATTTTGATGAAAGTTGTCATGGAGCATTGCGATGAAAAGCACCAAGGAACATTGTGATGACAAGGGCCATCGAGCATTGTGATGACAAGTGTCATGGAGTATTGTGATGACAGGTGTCATGGAGCATCTTGATGACAAATGCCATGCAGAATTGTGATGAGAGGTGGCATTGGGCATTGTGATGAAAGGGGTCATGGAGTACTGTGATTACAGGGGCCATGGAGCATTGTGATGACAAGTGACATGGAGAATAGTGATGACAGGCGTCATAGAGCATTGTGATGACAAGTGCCATTTAGCATTTTGATGACAGGGGTCATCAAGCATTGTGTTGACAGGGTCACGGAGCATTGTGATGACATGGGCCATGAAGCATTGTGAAGGCAAGATTCATGGAGCATTGTGATGACACGGCCATGAAGCATGGTGATGACAACAGACCTGGAGCATTGTGATGACAAGGATATGGAGCATGGCGATGAAACGGACATGGAGCATTATATTGACAAGTGTTCTGGAGCCTTGTGATGACAAGAGCATGGAGCATTGTGATTACAGGGGCCATGGAGCTGTGTGATGACAAAGGCTTGGAGAACTGTGATGACAAGGGCCATGGAGCATTGTGATTACAGGGGTCATGGGGCATTGTGATGAGTGAGGTCATGGAGCATTTATGTGAAACGGGTCATGGAGCACTGTGATTACAGGGGCCGTGGAACATTGCGATAACAAGTGACATGGAGAATAGTGATGACAGGTGTCATAGAGCATTGTGATGACAAGTGCTATTTAGCATTTTGATGACAGGGGTCATCAGTCATTGTGTTGACAGGGGTCACGGAGCATTGTGATTACAAGGGCAGGGAACCTTGTGGTGACCGGGTTCATGGAACATTTTGATGACAACTTTCATGGAACGTTGTGATGAGAGGGGTCATGGAGCATTGTGTTGAAAGGGAACATGGAGCAGTGTGATTACAGGGTCCATGGAGCATTGTGAATACATAGGCCAGGGAACAATGTGATGACAGGGGTCATGTAGCGTTGTGATGACAGGGTCATGGAGCATTGTGATTACAGGGGTTATGGGGCACTGTGATGACGGGGGCATGGAGCATTGTGATGAAAATTGTCCTGGAGCATTGTGATGACAGCGGTCACAAAGAATTGGGATGAAAGGTATCATGTAGCATTGTGATGACAATGGTCATGGATCATTTTGATGACAGGGGTCATGGAACATTCTAATAACAAGGTTCATAAAGCATTTTGTTGACAGGGGTCATGGAGCATTGTGTTGACACGGGCATGGAGCATTGTAATGATATTATATCTGGAGCATTGTGATGAAAAGGGGATGGAGCATTTTGATGACAGTCTCCAAGGAGCATTGTGCTGACAATGGCATGGAGCATTGTGATGAAAGGGGTACTGGAGCACTGTGAGGAAAGGAGTCATGGATCATTGTGTTGACACGGTCAAGGAACATTGCGATGACAAGCATTCTGGAGCATTGTGATGAAAGAGCATGGAGCATTGTGATGAAAGGTGACAAGGAGCATTGTGATGATATGGGCAGAGAACTTTGTGATGACATGGGTCATGGAGCATTGTGGTGAAAAGTGTCATGGAACATTGTACTGACAGGGATCATGGAGCTTTTTGGTAAGAGAGGCCTTGGAGATTTGTGATGGCAGGCGTCATGGGGCATTGTGATGACAGCGGTCTTGGAGCATTGTGATGAAAGGGGTCATGGAGTTCTATGATTAGAGGGGCCATGGAGCATTGTGAATACAAAGCCTATGGAGAATTGAGATGACAGGTTTCATGGAGCCTTTTGATGAAAGTGATCATGGATCATTGTGATGACAAGTGTCCTGGAACCTTGTGATGAAACGGTTCATGAAGCATTTTGATGACAGGGATCATGGCAAATTGTGATGACATCTGTCATGGGGCATTGTGATGACAGTGGTCCTCTAGAATTGTGATGAATGGTATCATGGAGCACTGTGATGACAGGGGCCATGGAACATTGTGATGACAAATGACGTGGAGGATTGTGATGACAAGTGTCATGGGGCATTTTGATGACATTGGCATGGAGCATTATGATGACAAGAGTTCTGGAGCATTTTGATGACAAGCGCATGGAGCATTGTGATGAGAGGCCCCAGGGAACATTGTGATGAAAAGGACAGGGAACATTGTGAAGACTGGGTTAATGGAGCATTGTGATGAAGGGGCCATGGAGCATTGAGATGACAGGCGTCATGAGGCATGGTGATGACAGTGGTCATGGAGCATTGTGATGAAAGTGATCATGGAGCAATATGATAACAGGGGCCATGGAGCATTGTGATGACAGGTGTATTGGAGCATTGTGATGAAAGTCGTCATGGATCATTGTGATGACATGTGCCCTGGAACACTGTGATGACATGGTTCATCGAGTATTGTGATGACAAGGGTCATAGCAAATTGTGATGACAGGTGTCATGGGGCATTGTGATGACATTGATCATCTAGGAATTGTGATGAAAGGTATCATGGAGCACTGTGATGACTGGGGGCATGAAGCATTGTTATGAAAATTGTCCTGGATTATTGTGGTGACAGCAGTCATGGAGAATTGTGATGACAGGGATTATGCAGCATTGTGTTGACAAGGGTATGGACTATTGTGATGATAATGGTCGTGGAGCAATGTGATGAAAGTTTTCATGGAACATCGTGATGAAAAGTGCCTGGGAGCATTGTAACGATAAAGGCCATGGAGCATTGTGATGACAAGTGTCATGGAGCATTGTAATGAAAGGTTTCATTGTGCACTGTGATGACAAGGGTATGGAGTATTGTGATGAAACTGGTCCTGGAGCATTGTGATAACAAACTCCATGGAGCATTGTGATGAAAGGCATCATGGAGCATTGTGAAGAAAGGGGCCATGGGGAATTGTAATGACAATAGAGAATTGTGATAAAAATTGTCAGCGATCATAGTGATTAAAGTGGTCATTGAGAATTGTGATGAAAAGCGACATAGAGCATTGTGATGACAAAGGTCATGGAGAATTGTGATGAGCAGGGTCATGTAGGATTGTGATGCCACGGTCATGGAACATTGTGTTGAAAAGAATTCTGCAGCATTGTGAGGAAAAAGGCATGGAGCATTGTGATTATAGGGGACATGGAGCATTGTGATGACATGGGCAGGGAACACTGTGATGACAGGTGTTATGGAGCAATGTGATGACAAGTGTCATGGAGCATTGTGATGAGAGGTGCCTTGGAGAATTGTGATGACAGGCCTCATGGGGCATTGAGATGACAGTCGTCATGGAGCGTTATGATGAAAGGTGTTATGGAGCACTGTGATTACAGGGGCCAGGGAGCATTGTGAACACAAAGGCCATGGAGCATTGAGATGACAGTGGTCATGGAGCATTGTGATGAAAGTGGTCATGGATCATTGTGATGACAAGTGTCCTGGGACCCTGTGATGACATGGTTCATGGAGCATTGTGATGACAATGGTAATGGCAAATTGTGATGACAATGTCATGAGGCATTGTGATGGCAGTGGTCATCTAGGAATGTGGTTAAAGTTATTATGGAGCACAGTAATAAGAGGGGCCATGGAGCATTGTGATGACAAGTGTCATGGAGCATGGTGATGAAACGGACATGGAGCATTATAATGACAAGAGTTCTGGAGCCTTGTGATGACAAGGGCATGGAGCATTGTGATTACAGGGGTCATGGAGCAGTGTGATGACAAAGGCTTGGAGCACTGTGATGACAAGGTCCATGGAGCATTGTGATTACAGGGGTCATGGGGCATTGTGATGAGTGAGGTCATGGAGCATTAAGATGAAATGAGTCATGGAGCACTGTGATTACAGGGGCCATGGCGCATTGTGATGCCAAAGGCCATGGAGCATTATGATGACAGGTGTCATGGAACATTGAGATGAAACGGGTCATGGACCATTACGATGACAGGGGTCATGGAGAATTGTGATGACTGTGGCCATGGGGAATTTGGATGAAAGGCGTACTGGAGCATTGTGAGGAAATGTTTCATGGAGCATTGTGATGACAAGGGCCATGGAGCATCGTGATGACAGGGGTCATGGGGTATTGTGCTGAAAGCGGTCATGGAGCATTGTGATGGAAAGCGCTATGGAGCACTGTGATGAGAAGGGCCATGGATCATTGTGAATACAAGGGACATGGAGCCTTGTGATGACAAGGGTCATGGATCATTGTAAAAACAGGTATCATTGGACATTGTGATGACAGGGGCATGGAACCTTTTTATTTAAGTTGCCATGGAGAATTGTGATGAAAGGGATCATGTGAATTTGTAATGACAAGGGCCATGGAGCATTGTGATGAAACAAATCTTGGAGTATTTTGATGAAAGTTGTCATGGAGCATTGCGATGAAAAGCACCAAGGAACATTGTGATGACAAGGGCCATCGAGCATTGTGATGACAAGTGTCATGGAGTATTGTGATGACAGGTGTCATGGAGCATCTTGATGACAAATGCCATGCAGAATTGTGATGAGAGGTGGCATTGGGCATTGTGATGAAAGGGGTCATGGAGTACTGTGATTACAGGGGCCATGGAGCATTGTGATGACAAGTGACATGGAGAATAGTGATGACAGGCGTCATAGAGCATTGTGATGACAAGTGCCATTTAGCATTTTGATGACAGGGGTCATCAAGCATTGTGTTGACAGGGTCACGGAGCATTGTGATGACATGGGCCATGAAGCATTGTGAAGACAAGATTCATGGAGCATTGTGATGACACGGCCATGAAGCATGGTGATGACAACAGACCTGGAGCATTGTGATGACAAGGATATGGAGCATGGCGATGAAACGGACATGGAGCATTATAATGACAAGTGTTCTGGAGCCTTGTGATGACAAGAGCATGGAGCATTGTGATTACAGGGGCCATGGAGCTGTGTGATGACAAAGGCTTGGAGAACTGTGATGACAAGGGCCATGGAGCATTGTGATTACAGGGGTCATGGGGCATTGTGATGAGTGAGGTCATGGAGCATTTATGTGAAACGGGTCATGGAGCACTGTGATTACAGGGGCCGTGGAACATTGCGATAACAAGTGACATGGAGAATAGTGATGACAGGTGTCATAGAGCATTGTGATGACAAGTGCTATTTAGCATTTTGATGACAGGGGTCATCAGTCATTGTGTTGACAGGGGTCACGGAGCATTGTGATTACAAGGGCAGGGAACCTTGTAGTGACCGGGTTCATGGAACATTTTGATGACAACTTTCATGGAACGTTGTGATGAGAGGGGTCATGGAGCATTGTGTTGAAAGGGAACATGGAGCAGTGTGATGACAAGTGTCCTGGAACCTTGTGATGAAACGGTTCATGAAGCATTTTGATGACAGGGATCATGGCAAATTGTGATGACATCTGTCATGGGGCATTGTGATGACAGTGGTCCTCTAGAATTGTGATGAATGGTATCATGGAGCACTGTGATGACAGGGGCCATGGAACATTGTGATGACAAATGACGTGGAGGATTGTGATGACAAGTGTCATGGGGCATTTTGATGACATTGGCATGGAGCATTATGATGACAAGAGTTCTGGAGCATTTTGATGACAAGCGCATGGAGCATTGTGATGAGAGGCCCCAGGGAACATTGTGATGAAAAGGACAGGGAACATTGTGAAGACTGGGTTAATGGAGCATTGTGATGAAGGGGCCATGGAGCATTGAGATGACAGGCGTCATGAGGCATGGTGATGACAGTGGTCATGGAGCATTGTGATGAAAGTGATCATGGAGCAATATGATAACAGGGGCCATGGAGCATTGTGATGACAGGTGTATTGGAGCATTGTGATGAAAGTCGTCATGGATCATTGTGATGACATGTGCCCTGGAACACTGTGATGACATGGTTCATCGAGTATTGTGATGACAAGGGTCATAGCAAATTGTGATGACAGGTGTCATGGGGCATTGTGATGACATTGATCATCTAGGAATTGTGATGAAAGGTATCATGGAGCACTGTGATGACTGGGGGCATGAAGCATTGTTATGAAAATTGTCCTGGATTATTGTGGTGACAGCAGTCATGGAGAATTGTGATGACAGGGATTATGCAGCATTGTGTTGACAAGGGTATGGACTATTGTGATGATAATGGTCGTGGAGCAATGTGATGAAAGTTTTCATGGAACATCGTGATGAAAAGTGCCTGGGAGCATTGTAACGATAAAGGCCATGGAGCATTGAGATGACAAGTGTCATGGAGCATTGTAATGAAAGGTTTCATTGTGCACTGTGATGACAAGGGTATGGAGTATTGTGATGAAACTGGTCCTGGAGCATTGTGATAACAAACTCCATGGAGCATTGTGATGAAAGGCATCATGGAGCATTGTGAAGAAAGGGGCCATGGGGAATTGTAATGACAATAGAGAATTGTGATAAAAATTGTCAGCGATCATAGTGATTAAAGTGGTCATTGAGAATTGTGATGAAAAGCGACATAGAGCATTGTGATGACAAAGGTCATGGAGAATTGTGATGAGCAGGGTCATGTAGGATTGTGATGCCACGGTCATGGAACATTGTGTTGAAAAGAATTCTGCAGCATTGTGAGGAAAAAGGCATGGAGCATTGTGATTATAGGGGACATGGAGCATTGTGATGACATGGGCAGGGAACACTGTGATGACAGGTGTTATGGAGCAATGTGATGACAAGTGTCATGGAGCATTGTGATGAGAGGTGCCTTGGAGAATTGTGATGACAGGCCTCATGGGGCATTGAGATGACAGTCGTCATGGAGCGTTATGATGAAAGGTGTTATGGAGCACTGTGATTACAGGGGCCAGGGAGCATTGTGAACACAAAGGCCATGGAGCATTGAGATGACAGTGGTCATGGAGCATTGTGATGAAAGTGGTCATGGATCATTGTGATGACAAGTGTCCTGGGACCCTGTGATGACATGGTTCATGGAGCATTGTGATGACAATGGTAATGGCAAATTGTGATGACAATGTCATGAGGCATTGTGATGGCAGTGGTCATCTAGGAATGTGGTTAAAGTTATTATGGAGCACAGTAATGAGAGGGGCCATGGAGCATTGTGATGACAAGTGTCATGGAGCATGGTGATGAAACGGACATGGAGCATTATAATGACAAGAGTTCTGGAGCCTTGTGATGACAAGGGCATGGAGCATTGTGATTACAGGGGTCATGGAGCAGTGTGATGACAAAGGCTTGGAGCACTGTGATGACAAGGTCCATGGAGCATTGTGATTACAGGGGTCATGGGGCATTGTGATGAGTGAGGTCATGGAGCATTAAGATGAAATGAGTCATGGAGCACTGTGATTACAGGGGCCATGGCGCATTGTGATGCCAAAGGCCATGGAGCATTATGATGACAGGTGTCATGGAACATTGAGATGAAACGGGTCATGGACCATTACGATGACAGGGGTCATGGAGAATTGTGATGACTGTGGCCATGGGGAATTTGGATGAAAGGCGTACTGGAGCATTGTGAGGAAATGTTTCATGGAGCATTGTGATGACAAGGGCCATGGAGCATCGTGATGACAGGGGTCATGGGGTATTGTGCTGAAAGCGGTCATGGAGCATTGTGATGGAAGGCGCTATGGAGCACTGTGATGAGAAGGGCCATGGATCATTGTGAATACAAGGGACATGGAGCCTTGTGATGACAAGGGTCATGGATCATTGTAAAAACAGGTATCATTGGACATTGTGATGACAGGGGCATGGAACCTTTTTATGTAAGTTGCCATGGAGAATTGTGATGAAAGGGATCATGTGAATTTGTAATGACAAGGGCCATGGAGCATTGTGATGAAACAAATCTTGGAGTATTTTGATGAAAGTTGTCATGGAGCATTGCGATGAAAAGCACCAAGGAACATTGTGATGACAAGGGCCATCGAGCATTGTGATGACAAGTGTCATGGAGTATTGTGATGACAGGTGTCATGGAGCATCTTGATGACAAATGCCATGCAGAATTGTGATGAGAGGTGGCATTGGGCATTGTGATGAAAGGGGTCATGGAGTACTGTGATTACAGGGGCCATGGAGCATTGTGATGACAAGTGACATGGAGAATAGTGATGACAGGCGTCATAGAGCATTGTGATGACAAGTGCCATTTAGCATTTTGATGACAGGGGTCATCAAGCATTGTGTTGACAGGGTCACGGAGCATTGTGATGACATGGGCCATGAAGCATTGTGAAGACAAGATTCATGGAGCATTGTGATGACACGGCCATGAAGCATGGTGATGACAACAGACCTGGAGCATTGTGATGACAAGGATATGGAGCATGGCGATGAAACGGACATGGAGCATTATATTGACAAGTGTTCTGGAGCCTTGTGATGACAAGAGCATGGAGCATTGTGATTACAGGGGCCATGGAGCTGTGTGATGACAAAGGCTTGGAGAACTGTGATGACAAGGGCCATGGAGCATTGTGATTACAGGGGTCATGGGGCATTGTGATGAGTGAGGTCATGGAGCATTTATGTGAAACGGGTCATGGAGCACTGTGATTACAGGGGCCGTGGAACATTGCGATAACAAGTGACATGGAGAATAGTGATGACAGGTGTCATAGAGCATTGTGATGACAAGTGCTATTTAGCATTTTGATGACAGGGGTCATCAGTCATTGTGTTGACAGGGGTCACGGAGCATTGTGATTACAAGGGCAGGGAACCTTGTGGTGACCGGGTTCATGGAACATTTTGATGACAACTTTCATGGAACGTTGTGATGAGAGGGGTCATGGAGCATTGTGTTGAAAGGGAACATGGAGCAGTGTGATTACAGGGTCCATGGAGCATTGTGAATACATAGGCCAGGGAACAATGTGATGACAGGGGTCATGTAGCGTTGTGATGACAGGGTCATGGAGCATTGTGATTACAGGGGTTATGGGGCACTGTGATGACGGGGGCATGGAGCATTGTGATGAAAATTGTCCTGGAGCATTGTGATGACAGCGGTCACAAAGAATTGGGATGAAAGGTATCATGCAGCATTGTGATGACAACGGTCATGGATCATTTTGATGACAGGGGTCATGGAACATTCTAATAACAAGGTTCATAAAGCATTTTGATGACAGGGGTCATGGAGCATTGTGTTGACACGGGCATGGAGCATTGTAATGATATTATATCTGGAGCATTGTGATGAAAAGGGGATGGAGCATTTTGATGACAGTCTCCAAGGAGCATTGTGCTGACAATGGCATGGAGCATTGTGATGAAAGGGGTACTGGAGCACTGTGAGGAAAGGAGTCATGGATCATTGTGTTGACACGGTCAAGGAACATTGCGATGACAAGCATTCTGGAGCATTGTGATGAAAGAGCATGGAGCATTGTGATGAAAGGTGACAAGGAGCATTGTGATGATATGGGCAGAGAACGTTGTGATGACATGGGTCATGGAGCATTGTGGTGAAAAGTGTCATGGAACATTGTACTGACAGGGATCATGGAGCTTTTTGGTAAGAGAGGCCTTGGAGATTTGTGATGGCAGGCGTCATGGGGCATTGTGATGACAGCGGTCTTGGAGCATTGTGATGAAAGGGGTCATGGAGTTCTATGATTAGAGGGGCCATGGAGCATTGTGAATACAAAGCCTATGGAGAATTGAGATGACAGGTTTCATGGAGCCTTTTGATGAAAGTGATCATGGATCATTGTGATGACAAGTGTCCTGGAACCTTGTGATGAAACGGTTCATGAAGCATTTTGATGACAGGGATCATGGCAAATTGTGATGACATCTGTCATGGGGCATTGTGATGACAGTGGTCCTCTAGAATTGTGATGAATGGTATCATGGAGCACTGTGATGACAGGGGCCATGGAACATTGTGATGACAAATGACGTGGAGGATTGTGATGACAAGTGTCATGGGGCATTTTGATGACATTGGCATGGAGCATTATGATGACAAGAGTTCTGGAGCATTTTGATGACAAGCGCATGGAGCATTGTGATGAGAGGCCCCAGGGAACATTGTGATGAAAAGGACAGGGAACATTGTGAAGACTGGGTTAATGGAGCATTGTGATGAAGGGGCCATGGAGCATTGAGATGACAGGCGTCATGAGGCATGGTGATGACAGTGGTCATGGAGCATTGTGATGAAAGTGATCATGGAGCAATATGATAACAGGGGCCATGGAGCATTGTGATGACAGGTGTATTGGAGCATTGTGATGAAAGTCGTCATGGATCATTGTGATGACATGTGCCCTGGAACACTGTGATGACATGGTTCATCGAGTATTGTGATGACAAGGGTCATAGCAAATTGTGATGACAGGTGTCATGGGGCATTGTGATGACATTGATCATCTAGGAATTGTGATGAAAGGTATCATGGAGCACTGTGATGACTGGGGGCATGAAGCATTGTTATGAAAATTGTCCTGGATTATTGTGGTGACAGCAGTCATGGAGAATTGTGATGACAGGGATTATGCAGCATTGTGTTGACAAGGGTATGGACTATTTTGATGATAATGGTCGTGGAGCAATGTGATGAAAGTTTTCATGGAACATCGTGATGAAAAGTGCCTGGGAGCATTGTAACGATAAAGGCCATGGAGCATTGTGATGACAAGTGTCATGGAGCATTGTAATGAAAGGTTTCATTGTGCACTGTGATGACAAGGGTATGGAGTATTGTGATGAAACTGGTCCTGGAGCATTGTGATAACAAACTCCACGGAGCATTGTGATGAAAGGCATCATGGAGCATTGTGAAGAAAGGGGCCATGGGGAATTGTAATGACAATAGAGAATTGTGATAAAAATTGTCAGCGATCATAGTGATTAAAGTGGTCATTGAGAATTGTGATGAAAAGCGACATAGAGCATTGTGATGACAAAGGTCATGGAGAATTGTGATGAGCAGGGTCATGTAGGATTGTGATGCCACGGTCATGGAACATTGTGTTGAAAAGAATTCTGCAGCATTGTGAGGAAAAAGGCATGGAGCATTGTGATTATAGGGGACATGGAGCATTGGGATGACATGGGCAGGGAACACTGTGATGACAGGTGTTATGGAGCAATGTGATGACAAGTGTCATGGAGCATTGTGATGAGAGGTGCCTTGGAGAACTGTGATGACAGGCCTCATGGGGCATTGAGATGACAGTCGTCATGGAGCGTTATGATGAAAGGTGTTATGGAGCACTGTGATTACAGGGGCCAGGGAGCATTGTGAACACAAAGGCCATGGAGCATTGAGATGACAGTGGTCATGGAGCATTGTGATGAAAGTGGTCATGGATCATTGTGATGACAAGTGTCCTGGGACCCTGTGATGACATGGTTCATGGAGCATTGTGATGACAATGGTAATGGCGAATTGTGATGACAATGTCATGAGGCATTGTGATGGCAGTGGTCATCTAGGAATGTGGTTAAAGTTATTATGGAGCACAGTAATGAGAGGGGCCATGGAGCATTGTGATGACAAGTGTCATGGAGCATGGTGATGAAACGGACATGGAGCATTATAATGACAAGAGTTCTGGAGCCTTGTGATGACAAGGGCATGGAGCATTGTGATTACAGGGGTCATGGAGCAGTGTGATGACAAAGGCTTGGAGCACTGTGATGACAAGGTCCATGGAGCATTGTGATTACAGGGGTCATGGGGCATTGTGATGAGTGAGGTCATGGAGCATTAAGATGAAATGAGTCATGGAGCACTGTGATTACAGGGACCATGGCGCATTGTGATGCCAAAGGCCATGGAGCATTATGATGACAGGTGTCATGGAACATTGAGATGAAACGGGTCATGGACCATTACGATGACAGGGGTCATGGAGAATTGTGATGACTGTGGCCATGGGGAATTTGGATGAAAGGCGTACTGGAGCATTGTGAGGAAATGTTTCATGGAGCATTGTGATGCCAAGGGCCATGGAGCATCGTGATGACAGGGGTCATGGGGTATTGTGCTGAAAGCGGTCATGGAGCATTGTGATGGAAGGCGCTATGGAGCACTGTGATGAGAAGGGCCATGGATCATTGTGAATACAAGGGACATGGAGCCTTGTGATGACAAGGGTCATGGATCATTGTAAAAACAGGTATCATTGGACATTGTGATGACAGGGGCATGGAACCTTTTTATGTAAGTTGCCATGGAGAATTGTGATGAAAGGGATCATGTGAATTTGTAATGACAAGGGCCATGGAGCATTGTGATGAAACAAATCTTGGAGTATTTTGATGAAAGTTGTCATGGAGCATTGCGATGAAAAGCACCAAGGAACATTGTGATGACAAGGGCCATCGAGCATTGTGATGACAAGTGTCATGGAGTATTGTGATGACAGGTGTCATGGAGCATCTTGATGACAAATGCCATGCAGAATTGTGATGAGAGGTGGCATTGGGCATTGTGATGAAAGGGGTCATGGAGTACTGTGATTACAGGGGCCATGGAGCATTGTGATGACAAGTGACATGGAGAATAGTGATGACAGGCGTCATAGAGCATTGTGATGACAAGTGCCATTTAGCATTTTGATGACAGGGGTCATCAAGCATTGTGTTGACAGGGTCACGGAGCATTGTGATGACATGGGCCATGAAGCATTGTGAAGGCAAGATTCTTGGAGCATTGTGATGACACGGCCATGAAGCATGGTGATGACAACAGACCTGGAGCATTGTGATGACAAGGATATGGAGCATGGCGATGAAACGGACATGGAGCATTATATTGACAAGTGTTCTGGAGCCTTGTGATGACAAGAGCATGGAGCATTGTGATTACAGGGGCCATGGAGCTGTGTGATGACAAAGGCTTGGAGAACTGTGATGACAAGGGCCATGGAGCATTGTGATTACAGGGGTCATGGGGCATTGTGATGAGTGAGGTCATGGAGCATTTATGTGAAACGGGTCATGGAGCACTGTGATTACAGGGGCCGTGGAACATTGCGATAACAAGTGACATGGAGAATAGTGATGACAGGTGTCATAGAGCATTGTGATGACAAGTGCTATTTAGCATTTTGATGACAGGGGTCATCAGTCATTGTGTTGACAGGGGTCACGGAGCATTGTGATTACAAGGGCAGGGAACCTTGTGGTGACCGGGTTCATGGAACATTTTGATGACAACTTTCATGGAACGTTGTGATGAGAGGGGTCATGGAGCATTGTGTTGAAAGGGAACATGGAGCAGTGTGATTACAGGGTCCATGGAGCATTGTGAATACATAGGCCAGGGAACAATGTGATGACAGGGGTCATGTAGCGTTGTGATGACAGGGTCATGGAGCATTGTGATTACAGGGGTTATGGGGCACTGTGATGACGGGGGCATGGAGCATTGTGATGAAAATTGTCCTGGAGCATTGTGATGACAGCGGTCACAAAGAATTGGGATGAAAGGTATCATGTAGCATTGTGATGACAATGGTCATGGATCATTTTGATGACAGGGGTCATGGAACATTCTAATAACAAGGTTCATAAAGCATTTTGTTGACAGGGGTCATGGAGCATTGTGTTGACACGGGCATGGAGCATTGTAATGATATTATATCTGGAGCATTGTGATGAAAAGGGGATGGAGCATTTTGATGACAGTCTCCAAGGAGCATTGTGCTGACAATGGCATGGAGCATTGTGATGAAAGGGGTACTGGAGCACTGTGAGGAAAGGAGTCATGGATCATTGTGTTGACACGGTCAAGGAACATTGCGATGACAAGCATTCTGGAGCATTGTGATGAAAGAGCATGGAGCATTGTGATGAAAGGTGACAAGGAGCATTGTGATGATATGGGCAGAGAACTTTGTGATGACATGGGTCATGGAGCATTGTGGTGAAAAGTGTCATGGAACATTGTACTGACAGGGATCATGGAGCTTTTTGGTAAGAGAGGCCTTGGAGATTTGTGATGGCAGGCGTCATGGGGCATTGTGATGACAGCGGTCTTGGAGCATTGTGATGAAAGGGGTCATGGAGCTCTATGATTAGAGGGGCCATGGAGCATTGTGAATACAAAGCCTATGGAGCATTGAGATGACAGGTTTCATGGAGCCTTTTGATGAAAGTGATCATGGATCATTGTGATGACAAGTGTCCTGGAACCTTGTGATGAAACGGTTCATGAAGCATTTTGATGACAGGGATCATGGCAAATTGTGATGACATCTGTCATGGGGCATTGTGATGACAGTGGTCCTCTAGAATTGTGATGAATGGTATCATGGAGCACTGTGATGACAGGGGCCATGGAACATTGTGATGACAAATGACGTGGAGGATTGTGATGACAAGTGTCATGGGGCATTTTGATGACATTGGCATGGAGCATTATGATGACAAGAGTTCTGGAGCATTTTGATGACAAGCGCATGGAGCATTGTGATGAGAGGCCCCAGGGAACATTGTGATGAAAAGGACAGGGAACATTGTGAAGACTGGGTTAATGGAGCATTGTGATGAAGGGGCCATGGAGCATTGAGATGACAGGCGTCATGAGGCATGGTGATGACAGTGGTCATGGAGCATTGTGATGAAAGTGATCATGGAGCAATATGATAACAGGGGCCATGGAGCATTGTGATGACAGGTGTATTGGAGCATTGTGATGAAAGTCGTCATGGATCATTGTGATGACATGTGCCCTGGAACACTGTGATGACATGGTTCATCGAGTATTGTGATGACAAGGGTCATAGCAAATTGTGATGACAGGTGTCATGGGGCATTGTGATGACATTGATCATCTAGGAATTGTGATGAAAGGTATCATGGAGCACTGTGATGACTGGGGGCATGAAGCATTGTTATGAAAATTGTCCTGGATTATTGTGGTGACAGCAGTCATGGAGAATTGTGATGACAGGGATTATGCAGCATTGTGTTGACAAGGGTATGGACTATTGTGATGATAATGGTCGTGGAGCAATGTGATGAAAGTTTTCATGGAACATCGTGATGAAAAGTGCCTGGGAGCATTGTAACGATAAAGGCCATGGAGCATTGTGATGACAAGTGTCATGGAGCATTGTAATGAAAGGTTTCATTGTGCACTGTGATGACAAGGGTATGGAGTATTGTGATGAAACTGGTCCTGGAGCATTGTGATAACAAACTCCATGGAGCATTGTGATGAAAGGCATCATGGAGCATTGTGAAGAAAGGGGCCATGGGGAATTGTAATGACAATAGAGAATTGTGATAAAAATTGTCAGCGATCATAGTGATTAAAGTGGTCATTGAGAATTGTGATGAAAAGCGACATAGAGCATTGTGATGACAAAGGTCATGGAGAATTGTGATGAGCAGGGTCATGTAGGATTGTGATGCCACGGTCATGGAACATTGTGTTGAAAAGAATTCTGCAGCATTGTGAGGAAAAAGGCATGGAGCATTGTGATTATAGGGGACATGGAGCATTGTGATGACATGGGCAGGGAACACTGTGATGACAGGTGTTATGGAGCAATGTGATGACAAGTGTCATGGAGCATTGTGATGAGAGGTGCCTTGGAGAATTGTGATGACAGGCCTCATGGGGCATTGAGATGACAGTCGTCATGGAGCGTTATGATGAAAGGTGTTATGGAGCACTGTGATTACAGGGGCCAGGGAGCATTGTGAACACAAAGGCCATGGAGCATTGAGATGACAGTGGTCATGGAGCATTGTGATGAAAGTGGTCATGGATCATTGTGATGACAAGTGTCCTGGGACCCTGTGATGACATGGTTCATGGAGCATTGTGATGACAATGGTAATGGCAAATTGTGATGACAATGTCATGAGGCATTGTGATGGCAGTGGTCATCTAGGAATGTGGTTAAAGTTATTATGGAGCACAGTAATGAGAGGGGCCATGGAGCATTGTGATGACAAGTGTCATGGAGCATGGTGATGAAACGGACATGGAGCATTATAATGACAAGAGTTCTGGAGCCTTGTGATGACAAGGGCATGGAGCATTGTGATTACAGGGGTCATGGAGCAGTGTGATGACAAAGGCTTGGAGCACTGTGATGACAAGGTCCATGGAGCATTGTGATTACAGGGGTCATGGGGCATTGTGATGAGTGAGGTCATGGAGCATTAAGATGAAATGAGTCATGGAGCACTGTGATTACAGGGGCCATGGCGCATTGTGATGCCAAAGGCCATGGAGCATTATGATGACAGGTGTCATGGAACATTGAGATGAAACGGGTCATGGACCATTACGATGACAGGGGTCATGGAGAATTGTGATGACTGTGGCCATGGGGAATTTGGATGAAAGGCGTACTGGAGCATTGTGAGGAAATGTTTCATGGAGCATTGTGATGACAAGGGCCATGGAGCATCGTGATGACAGGGGTCATGGGGTATTGTGCTGAAAGCGGTCATGGAGCATTGTGATGGAAAGCGCTATGGAGCACTGTGATGAGAAGGGCCATGGATCATTGTGAATACAAGGGACATGGAGCCTTGTGATGACAAGGGTCATGGATCATTGTAAAAACAGGTATCATTGGACATTGTGATGACAGGGGCATGGAACCTTTTTATTTAAGTTGCCATGGAGAATTGTGATGAAAGGGATCATGTGAATTTGTAATGACAAGGGCCATGGAGCATTGTGATGAAACAAATCTTGGAGTATTTTGATGAAAGTTGTCATGGAGCATTGCGATGAAAAGCACCAAGGAACATTGTGATGACAAGGGCCATCGAGCATTGTGATGACAAGTGTCATGGAGTATTGTGATGACAGGTGTCATGGAGCATCTTGATGACAAATGCCATGCAGAATTGTGATGAGAGGTGGCATTGGGCATTGTGATGAAAGGGGTCATGGAGTACTGTGATTACAGGGGCCATGGAGCATTGTGATGACAAGTGACATGGAGAATAGTGATGACAGGCGTCATAGAGCATTGTGATGACAAGTGCCATTTAGCATTTTGATGACAGGGGTCATCAAGCATTGTGTTGACAGGGTCACGGAGCATTGTGATGACATGGGCCATGAAGCATTGTGAAGACAAGATTCATGGAGCATTGTGATGACACGGCCATGAAGCATGGTGATGACAACAGACCTGGAGCATTGTGATGACAAGGATATGGAGCATGGCGATGAAACGGACATGGAGCATTATAATGACAAGTGTTCTGGAGCCTTGTGATGACAAGAGCATGGAGCATTGTGATTACAGGGGCCATGGAGCTGTGTGATGACAAAGGCTTGGAGAACTGTGATGACAAGGGCCATGGAGCATTGTGATTACAGGGGTCATGGGGCATTGTGATGAGTGAGGTCATGGAGCATTTATGTGAAACGGGTCATGGAGCACTGTGATTACAGGGGCCGTGGAACATTGCGATAACAAGTGACATGGAGAATAGTGATGACAGGTGTCATAGAGCATTGTGATGACAAGTGCTATTTAGCATTTTGATGACAGGGGTCATCAGTCATTGTGTTGACAGGGGTCACGGAGCATTGTGATTACAAGGGCAGGGAACCTTGTGGTGACCGGGTTCATGGAACATTTTGATGACAACTTTCATGGAACGTTGTGATGAGAGGGGTCATGGAGCATTGTGTTGAAAGGGAACATGGAGCAGTGTGATTACAGGGTCCATGGAGCATTGTGAATACATAGGCCAGGGAACAATGTGATGACAGGGGTCATGTAGCGTTGTGATGACAGGGTCATGGAGCATTGTGATTACAGGGGTTATGGGGCACTGTGATGACGGGGGCATGGAGCATTGTGATGAAAATTGTCCTGGAGCATTGTGATGACAGCGGTCACAAAGAATTGGGATGAAAGGTATCATGCAGCATTGTGATGACAACGGTCATGGATCATTTTGATGACAGGGGTCATGGAACATTCTAATAACAAGGTTCATAAAGCATTTTGATGACAGGGGTCATGGAGCATTGTGTTGACACGGGCATGGAGCATTGTAATGATATTATATCTGGAGCATTGTGATGAAAAGGGGATGGAGCATTTTGATGACAGTCTCCAAGGAGCATTGTGCTGACAATGGCATGGAGCATTGTGATGAAAGGGGTACTGGAGCACTGTGAGGAAAGGAGTCATGGATCATTGTGTTGACACGGTCAAGGAACATTGCGATGACAAGCATTCTGGAGCATTGTGATGAAAGAGCATGGAGCATTGTGATGAAAGGTGACAAGGAGCATTGTGATGATATGGGCAGAGAACTTTGTGATGACATGGGTCATGGAGCATTGTGGTGAAAAGTGTCATGGAACATTGTACTGACAGGGATCATGGAGCTTTTTGGTAAGAGAGGCCTTGGAGATTTGTGATGGCAGGCGTCATGGGGCATTGTGATGACAGCGGTCTTGGAGCATTGTGATGAAAGGGGTCATGGAGTTCTATGATTAGAGGGGCCATGGAGCATTGTGAATACAAAGCCTATGGAGAATTGAGATGACAGGTTTCATGGAGCCTTTTGATGAAAGTGATCATGGATCATTGTGATGACAAGTGTCCTGGAACCTTGTGATGAAACGGTTCATGAAGCATTTTGATGACAGGGATCATGGCAAATTGTGATGACATCTGTCATGGGGCATTGTGATGACAGTGGTCCTCTAGAATTGTGATGAATGGTATCATGGAGCACTGTGATGACAGGGGCCATGGAACATTGTGATGACAAATGACGTGGAGGATTGTGATGACAAGTGTCATGGGGCATTTTGATGACATTGGCATGGAGCATTATGATGACAAGAGTTCTGGAGCATTTTGATGACAAGCGCATGGAGCATTGTGATGAGAGGCCCCAGGGAACATTGTGATGAAAAGGACAGGGAACATTGTGAAGACTGGGTTAATGGAGCATTGTGATGAAGGGGCCATGGAGCATTGAGATGACAGGCGTCATGAGGCATGGTGATGACAGTGGTCATGGAGCATTGTGATGAAAGTGATCATGGAGCAATATGATAACAGGGGCCATGGAGCATTGTGATGACAGGTGTATTGGAGCATTGTGATGAAAGTCGTCATGGATCATTGTGATGACATGTGCCCTGGAACACTGTGATGACATGGTTCATCGAGTATTGTGATGACAAGGGTCATAGCAAATTGTGATGACAGGTGTCATGGGGCATTGTGATGACATTGATCATCTAGGAATTGTGATGAAAGGTATCATGGAGCACTGTGATGACTGGGGGCATGAAGCATTGTTATGAAAATTGTCCTGGATTATTGTGGTGACAGCAGTCATGGAGAATTGTGATGACAGGGATTATGCAGCATTGTGTTGACAAGGGTATGGACTATTGTGATGATAATGGTCGTGGAGCAATGTGATGAAAGTTTTCATGGAACATCGTGATGAAAAGTGCCTGGGAGCATTGTAACGATAAAGGCCATGGAGCATTGAGATGACAAGTGTCATGGAGCATTGTAATGAAAGGTTTCATTGTGCACTGTGATGACAAGGGTATGGAGTATTGTGATGAAACTGGTCCTGGAGCATTGTGATAACAAACTCCATGGAGCATTGTGATGAAAGGCATCATGGAGCATTGTGAAGAAAGGGGCCATGGGGAATTGTAATGACAATAGAGAATTGTGATAAAAATTGTCAGCGATCATAGTGATTAAAGTGGTCATTGAGAATTGTGATGAAAAGCGACATAGAGCATTGTGATGACAAAGGTCATGGAGAATTGTGATGAGCAGGGTCATGTAGGATTGTGATGCCACGGTCATGGAACATTGTGTTGAAAAGAATTCTGCAGCATTGTGAGGAAAAAGGCATGGAGCATTGTGATTATAGGGGACATGGAGCATTGTGATGACATGGGCAGGGAACACTGTGATGACAGGTGTTATGGAGCAATGTGATGACAAGTGTCATGGAGCATTGTGATGAGAGGTGCCTTGGAGAATTGTGATGACAGGCCTCATGGGGCATTGAGATGACAGTCGTCATGGAGCGTTATGATGAAAGGTGTTATGGAGCACTGTGATTACAGGGGCCAGGGAGCATTGTGAACACAAAGGCCATGGAGCATTGAGATGACAGTGGTCATGGAGCATTGTGATGAAAGTGGTCATGGATCATTGTGATGACAAGTGTCCTGGGACCCTGTGATGACATGGTTCATGGAGCATTGTGATGACAATGGTAATGGCAAATTGTGATGACAATGTCATGAGGCATTGTGATGGCAGTGGTCATCTAGGAATGTGGTTAAAGTTATTATGGAGCACAGTAATGAGAGGGGCCATGGAGCATTGTGATGACAAGTGTCATGGAGCATGGTGATGAAACGGACATGGAGCATTATAATGACAAGAGTTCTGGAGCCTTGTGATGACAAGGGCATGGAGCATTGTGATTACAGGGGTCATGGAGCAGTGTGATGACAAAGGCTTGGAGCACTGTGATGACAAGGTCCATGGAGCATTGTGATTACAGGGGTCATGGGGCATTGTGATGAGTGAGGTCATGGAGCATTAAGATGAAATGAGTCATGGAGCACTGTGATTACAGGGGCCATGGCGCATTGTGATGCCAAAGGCCATGGAGCATTATGATGACAGGTGTCATGGAACATTGAGATGAAACGGGTCATGGACCATTACGATGACAGGGGTCATGGAGAATTGTGATGACTGTGGCCATGGGGAATTTGGATGAAAGGCGTACTGGAGCATTGTGAGGAAATGTTTCATGGAGCATTGTGATGACAAGGGCCATGGAGCATCGTGATGACAGGGGTCATGGGGTATTGTGCTGAAAGCGGTCATGGAGCATTGTGATGGAAAGCGCTATGGAGCACTGTGATGAGAAGGGCCATGGATCATTGTGAATACAAGGGACATGGAGCCTTGTGATGACAAGGGTCATGGATCATTGTAAAAACAGGTATCATTGGACATTGTGATGACAGGGGCATGGAACCTTTTTATTTAAGTTGCCATGGAGAATTGTGATGAAAGGGATCATGTGAATTTGTAATGACAAGGGCCATGGAGCATTGTGATGAAACAAATCTTGGAGTATTTTGATGAAAGTTGTCATGGAGCATTGCGATGAAAAGCACCAAGGAACATTGTGATGACAAGGGCCATCGAGCATTGTGATGACAAGTGTCATGGAGTATTGTGATGACAGGTGTCATGGAGCATCTTGATGACAAATGCCATGCAGAATTGTGATGAGAGGTGGCATTGGGCATTGTGATGAAAGGGGTCATGGAGTACTGTGATTACAGGGGCCATGGAGCATTGTGATGACAAGTGACATGGAGAATAGTGATGACAGGCGTCATAGAGCATTGTGATGACAAGTGCCATTTAGCATTTTGATGACAGGGGTCATCAAGCATTGTGTTGACAGGGTCACGGAGCATTGTGATGACATGGGCCATGAAGCATTGTGAAGACAAGATTCATGGAGCATTGTGATGACACGGCCATGAAGCATGGTGATGACAACAGACCTGGAGCATTGTGATGACAAGGATATGGAGCATGGCGATGAAACGGACATGGAGCATTATAATGACAAGTGTTCTGGAGCCTTGTGATGACAAGAGCATGGAGCATTGTGATTACAGGGGCCATGGAGCTGTGTGATGACAAAGGCTTGGAGAACTGTGATGACAAGGGCCATGGAGCATTGTGATTACAGGGGTCATGGGGCATTGTGATGAGTGAGGTCATGGAGCATTTATGTGAAACGGGTCATGGAGCACTGTGATTACAGGGGCCGTGGAACATTGCGATAACAAGTGACATGGAGAATAGTGATGACAGGTGTCATAGAGCATTGTGATGACAAGTGCTATTTAGCATTTTGATGACAGGGGTCATCAGTCATTGTGTTGACAGGGGTCACGGAGCATTGTGATTACAAGGGCAGGGAACCTTGTGGTGACCGGGTTCATGGAACATTTTGATGACAACTTTCATGGAACGTTGTGATGACAGGGGTCATGGAGCATTGTGTTGAAAGGGAACATGGAGCAGTGTGATTACAGGGTCCATGGAGCATTGTGAATACATAGGCCAGGGAACAATGTGATGACAGGGGTCATGTAGCGTTGTGATGACAGGGTCATGGAGCATTGTGATTACAGGGGTTATGGGGCACTGTGATGACGGGGGCATGGAGCATTGTGATGAAAATTGTCCTGGAGCATTGTGATGACAGCGGTCACAAAGAATTGGGATGAAAGGTATCATGCAGCATTGTGATGACAACGGTCATGGATCATTTTGATGACAGGGGTCATGGAACATTCTAATAACAAGGTTCATAAAGCATTTTGATGACAGGGGTCATGGAGCATTGTGTTGACACGGGCATGGAGCATTGTAATGATATTATATCTGGAGCATTGTGATGAAAAGGGGATGGAGCATTTTGATGACAGTCTCCAAGGAGCATTGTGCTGACAATGGCATGGAGCATTGTGATGAAAGGGGTACTGGAGCACTGTGAGGAAAGGAGTCATGGATCATTGTGTTGACACGGTCAAGGAACATTGCGATGACAAGCATTCTGGAGCATTGTGATGAAAGAGCATGGAGCATTGTGATGAAAGGTGACAAGGAGCATTGTGATGATATGGGCAGAGAACGTTGTGATGACATGGGTCATGGAGCATTGTGGTGAAAAGTGTCATGGAACATTGTACTGACAGGGATCATGGAGCTTTTTGGTAAGAGAGGCCTTGGAGATTTGTGATGGCAGGCGTCATGGGGCATTGTGATGACAGCGGTCTTGGAGCATTGTGATGAAAGGGGTCATGGAGCTCTATGATTAGAGGGGCCATGGAGCATTGTGAATACAAAGCCTATGGAGCATTGAGATGACAGGTTTCATGGAGCCTTTTGATGAAAGTGATCATGGATCATTGTGATGACAAGTGTCCTGGAACCTTGTGATGAAACGGTTCATGAAGCATTTTGATGACAGGGATCATGGCAAATTGTGATGACATCTGTCATGGGGCATTGTGATGACAGTGGTCCTCTAGAATTGTGATGAATGGTATCATGGAGCACTGTGATGACAGGGGCCATGGAACATTGTGATGACAAATGACGTGGAGGATTGTGATGACAAGTGTCATGGGGCATTTTGATGACATTGGCATGGAGCATTATGATGACAAGAGTTCTGGAGCATTTTGATGACAAGCGCATGGAGCATTGTGATGAGAGGCCCCAGGGAACATTGTGATGAAAAGGACAGGGAACATTGTGATGACTGGGTTAATGGAGCATTGTGATGAAGGGGCCATGGAGCATTGAGATGACAGGCGTCATGAGGCATGGTGATGACAGTGGTCATGGAGCATTGTGATGAAAGTGATCATGGAGCAATATGATAACAGGGGCCATGGAGCATTGTGATGACAGGTGTATTGGAGCATTGTGATGAAAGTCGTCATGGATCATTGTGATGACATATGCCCTGGAACACTGTGATGACATGGATCATCGAGTATTGTGATGACAAGGGTCATAGCAAATTGTGATGACAGGTGTCATGGGGCATTGTGATGACATTGATCATCTAGGAATTGTGATGAAAGGTATCATGGAGCACTGTGATGACTGGGGGCATGAAGCATTGTTATGAAAATTGTCCTGGATTATTGTGGTGACAGCAGTCATGGAGAATTGTGATGACAGGGATTATGCAGCATTGTGTTGACAAGGGTATGGACTATTGTGATGATAATGGTCGTGGAGCAATGTGATGAAAGTTTTCATGGAACATCGTGATGAAAAGTGCCTGGGAGCATTGTGACGATAAAGGCCATGGAGCATTGTGATGACAAGTGTCATGGAGCATTGTAATGAAAGGTTTCATTGTGCACTGTGATGACAAGGGTATGGAGTATTGTGATGAAACTGGTCCTGGAGCATTGTGATAAGAAACTCCATGGAGCATTGTGATGAAAGGCATCATGGAGCATTGTGAAGAAAGGGGCCATGGGGAATTGTAATGACAATAGAGAAATGTGATAAAAATTGTCAGCGATCATAGTGATTAAAGTGGTTATTGAGAATTGTGATGAAAAGCGACATAGAGCATTGTGATGACAAAGGTCATGGAGAATTGTGATGAGCAGGGTCATGTAGGATTGTGATGCCACGGTCATGGAACATTGTGTTGAAAAGAATTCTGCAGCATTGTGAGGAAAAAGGCATGGAGCATTGTGATTATAGGGGACATGGAGCATTGTGATGACATGGGCAGGGAACACTGTGATGACAGGTGTTATGGAGCAATGTGATGACAAGTGTCATGGAGCATTGTGATGAGAGGTGCCTTGGAGAATTGTGATGACAGGCCTCATGGGGCATTGAGATGACAGTCGTCATGGAGCGTTATGATGAAAGGTGTTATGGAGCACTGTGATTACAGGGGCCAGGGAGCATTGTGAACACAAAGGCCATGGAGCATTGAGATGACAGTGGTCATGGAGCATTGTGATGAAAGTGGTCATGGATCATTGTGATGACAAGTGTCCTGGGACCCTGTGATGACATGGTTCATGGAGCATTGTGATGACAATGGTAATGGCGAATTGTGATGACAATGTCATGAGGCATTGTGATGGCAGTGGTCATCTAGGAATGTGGTTAAAGTTATTATGGAGCACAGTAATGAGAGGGGCCATGGAGCATTGTGATGACAAGTGTCATGGAGCATGGTGATGAAACGGACATGGAGCATTATAATGACAAGAGTTCTGGAGCCTTGTGATGACAAGGGCATGGAGCATTGTGATTACAGGGGTCATGGAGCAGTGTGATGACAAAGGCTTGGAGCACTGTGATGACAAGGTCCATGGAGCATTGTGATTACAGGGGTCATGGGGCATTGTGATGAGTGAGGTCATGGAGCATTAAGATGAAATGAGTCATGGAGCACTGTGATTACAGGGGCCATGGCGCATTGTGATGCCAAAGGCCATGGAGCATTATGATGACAGGTGTCATGGAACATTGAGATGAAACGGGTCATGGACCATTACGATGACAGGGGTCATGGAGAATTGTGATGACTGTGGCCATGGGGAATTTGGATGAAAGGCGTACTGGAGCATTGTGAGGAAATGTTTCATGGAGCATTGTGATGACAAGGGCCATGGAGCATCGTGATGACAGGGTTCATGGGGCATTGTGCAGAAAGCGTTCATGGAGCACTGCGATGAAAAGCACTATGGATCATTGTGATGACAAGGGCCATGGAGCATTGTGAATACAAGGGACATGGAGCCTTGTGATGACAAGGGTCATGGATCATTGTAAAAACAGGAATCATTTGGCATTGTGATGACAGGGTCATGAAGCATTTTTATGTAAGTTGCCATGGAGAATTGTGATGAAAAGGATCATGTGAATTTGTAATGACAAGGGCCATGGAGCATTGTGATGAAACAAATCTTGGAGTATTTTGATGAAAGTTGTCATGGAGCATTGCGATGAAAAGCACCAAGGAACATTGTGATGACAAGGGCCATCGAGCATTGTGATGACAAGTGTCATGGAGTATTGTGATGACAGGTGTCATGGAGCACCTTGATGACAAATGCCATGGAGAATTGTGATGAGAGGTGGCATTGGGCATTGTGATGAAAGGGGTCATGGAGTACTGTGATTACAGGGGCCTTGGAGCATTGTGATGACAAGTGACATGGAGAATAGTGATGACAGGCGTCATAGAGCATTGTGATGACAAGTGCCATTTAGCACTTTGATGACAGGGGTCATCAAGCATTGTGTTGACAGGGTCACGGAGCATTGTGATGACAAAGGCCATAGAGCATTGTGATGACAGGGGTCATGGAGCATTGTGATGACATGGACCATGAAGCATTGTGAAGACAAGATTCATGGAGCATTGTGATGACACGGCCATGAAGCATGGTGATGACAACAGACCTGGAGCATTGTGATGACAAGGATATGGAGCATGGCGATGAAACGGACATGGAGCATTATAATGACAAGTGTTCTGGAGCCTTGTGATGACAAGAGCATGGAGCATTGTGATTACAGGCGCCATGGAGCTGTGTGATGACAAAGGCTTGGAGAACTGTGATGACAAGGGCCATGGAGCATTGTGATTACAGGGATCATGGGGCATTGTGATGAGTGAGGTCATGGAGCATTTATGTGAAACGGGTCATGGAGCACTGTGATTACAGGGGCCGTGAAACATTGCGATAACAAGTGACATGGAGAATAGTGATGACAGGTGTCATAGAGCATTGTGATGACAAGTGCTCTTTAGCATTTTGATGACAGGGGTCATCAGTCATTGTGTTGACAGGGGTCACGGAGCATTGTGATTACAAGGGCAGGGAACCTTGTGGTGACCGGGGTCATGGAACATTTTGATGACAACTTTCATGGAACGTTGTGATGACAGGGGTCATGGAGCATTGTGTTGAAAGGGTCCATGGAGCATTGTGAATACATAGGCCAGGGAACAATGTGATGACAGGGGTCATGTAGCGTTGTGATGACAGGGTCATGGAGCATTGTGATTACAGGGGTTATGGGGCACTGTGATGACGGGGGCATGGAGCATTGTGATGAAAATTGTCCTGGAGCATTGTGATGACAGCGGTCACAAAGAATTGGGATGAAAGGTATCATGCAGCATTGTGATGACAACGGTCATGGATCATTTTGATGACAGGGGTCATGGAACATTCTAATAACAAGGTTCATAAAGCATTTTGATGACAGGGGTCATGGAGCATTGTGTTGACACGGGCATGGAGCATTGTAATGATATTATATCTGGAGCATTGTGATGAAAAGGGGATGGAGCATTTTGATGACAGTCTCCAAGGAGCATTGTGCTGACAATGGCATGGAGCATTGTGATGAAAGGGGTACTGGAGCACTGTGAGGAAAGGAGTCATGGATCATTGTGTTGACACGGTCAAGGAACATTGCGATGACAAGCATTCTGGAGCATTGTGATGAAAGAGCATGGAGCATTGTGATGAAAGGTGACAAGGAGCATTGTGATGATATGGGCAGAGAACTTTGTGATGACATGGGTCATGGAGCATTGTGGTGAAAAGTGTCATGGAACATTGTACTGACAGGGATCATGGAGCTTTTTGGTAAGAGAGGCCTTGGAGATTTGTGATGGCAGGCGTCATGGGGCATTGTGATGACAGCGGTCTTGGAGCATTGTGATGAAAGGGGTCATGGAGCTCTATGATTAGAGGGGCCATGGAGCATTGTGAATACAAAGCCTATGGAGCATTGAGATGACAGGTTTCATGGAGCCTTTTGATGAAAGTGATCATGGATCATTGTGATGACAAGTGTCCTGGAACCTTGTGATGAAACGGTTCATGAAGCATTTTGATGACAGGGATCATGGCAAATTGTGATGACATCTGTCATGGGGCATTGTGATGACAGTGGTCCTCTAGAATTGTGATGAATGGTATCATGGAGCACTGTGATGACAGGGGCCATGGAACATTGTGATGACAAATGACGTGGAGGATTGTGATGACAAGTGTCATGGGGCATTTTGATGACATTGGCATGGAGCATTATGATGACAAGAGTTCTGGAGCATTTTGATGACAAGCGCATGGAGCATTGTGATGAGAGGCCCCAGGGAACATTGTGATGAAAAGGACAGGGAACATTGTGAAGACTGGGTTAATGGAGCATTGTGATGAAGGGGCCATGGAGCATTGAGATGACAGGCGTCATGAGGCATGGTGATGACAGTGGTCATGGAGCATTGTGATGAAAGTGATCATGGAGCAATATGATAACAGGGGCCATGGAGCATTGTGATGACAGGTGTATTGGAGCATTGTGATGAAAGTCGTCATGGATCATTGTGATGACATGTGCCCTGGAACACTGTGATGACATGGTTCATCGAGTATTGTGATGACAAGGGTCATAGCAAATTGTGATGACAGGTGTCATGGGGCATTGTGATGACATTGATCATCTAGGAATTGTGATGAAAGGTATCATGGAGCACTGTGATGACTGGGGGCATGAAGCATTGTTATGAAAATTGTCCTGGATTATTGTGGTGACAGCAGTCATGGAGAATTGTGATGACAGGGATTATGCAGCATTGTGTTGACAAGGGTATGGACTATTGTGATGATAATGGTCGTGGAGCAATGTGATGAAAGTTTTCATGGAACATCGTGATGAAAAGTGCCTGGGAGCATTGTGACGATAAAGGCCATGGAGCATTGTGATGACAAGTGTCATGGAGCATTGTAATGAAAGGTTTCATTGTGCACTGTGATGACAAGGGTATGGAGTATTGTGATGAAACTGGTCCTGGAGCATTGTGATAACAAACTCCACGGAGCATTGTGATGAAAGGCATCATGGAGCATTGTGAAGAAAGGGGCCATGGGGAATTGTAATGACAATAGAGAATTGTGATAAAAATTGTCAGCGATCATAGTGATTAAAGTGGTCATTGAGAATTGTGATGAAAAGCGACATAGAGCATTGTGATGACAAAGGTCATGGAGAATTGTGATGAGCAGGGTCATGTAGGATTGTGATGCCACGGTCATGGAACATTGTGTTGAAAAGAATTCTGCAGCATTGTGAGGAAAAAGGCATGGAGCATTGTGATTATAGGGGACATGGAGCATTGGGATGACATGGGCAGGGAACACTGTGATGACAGGTGTTATGGAGCAATGTGATGACAAGTGTCATGGAGCATTGTGATGAGAGGTGCCTTGGAGAATTGTGATGACAGGCCTCATGGGGCATTGAGATGACAGTCGTCATGGAGCGTTATGATGAAAGGTGTTATGGAGCACTGTGATTACAGGGGCCAGGGAGCATTGTGAACACAAAGGCCATGGAGCATTGAGATGACAGTGGTCATGGAGCATTGTGATGAAAGTGGTCATGGATCATTGTGATGACAAGTGTCCTGGGACCCTGTGATGACATGGTTCATGGAGCATTGTGATGACAATGGTAATGGCGAATTGTGATGACAATGTCATGAGGCATTGTGATGGCAGTGGTCATCTAGGAATGTGGTTAAAGTTATTATGGAGCACAGTAATGAGAGGGGCCATGGAGCATTGTGATGACAAGTGTCATGGAGCATGGTGATGAAACGGACATGGAGCATTATAATGACAAGAGTTCTGGAGCCTTGTGATGACAAGGGCATGGAGCATTGTGATTACAGGGGTCATGGAGCAGTGTGATGACAAAGGCTTGGAGCACTGTGATGACAAGGTCCATGGAGCATTGTGATTACAGGGGTCATGGGGCATTGTGATGAGTGAGGTCATGGAGCATTAAGATGAAATGAGTCATGGAGCACTGTGATTACAGGGGCCATGGCGCATTGTGATGCCAAAGGCCATGGAGCATTATGATGACAGGTGTCATGGAACATTGAGATGAAACGGGTCATGGACCATTACGATGACAGGGGTCATGGAGAATTGTGATGACTGTGGCCATGGGGAATTTGGATGAAAGGCGTACTGGAGCATTGTGAGGAAATGTTTCATGGAGCATTGTGATGACAAGGGCCATGGAGCATCGTGATGACAGGGTTCATGGGGCATTGTGCAGAAAGCGTTCATGGAGCACTGCGATGAAAAGCACTATGGATCATTGTGATGACAAGGGCCATGGAGCATTGTGAATACAAGGGACATGGAGCCTTGTGATGACAAGGGTCATGGATCATTGTAAAAACAGGAATCATTTGGCATTGTGATGACAGGGTCATGAAGCATTTTTATGTAAGTTGCCATGGAGAATTGTGATGAAAAGGATCATGTGAATTTGTAATGACAAGGGCCATGGAGCATTGTGATGAAACAAATCTTGGAGTATTTTGATGAAAGTTGTCATGGAGCATTGCGATGAAAAGCACCAAGGAACATTGTGATGACAAGGGCCATCGAGCATTGTGATGACAAGTGTCATGGAGTATTGTGATGACAGGTGTCATGGAGCACCTTGATGACAAATGCCATGGAGAATTGTGATGAGAGGTGGCATTGGGCATTGTGATGAAAGGGGTCATGGAGTACTGTGATTACAGGGGCCTTGGAGCATTGTGATGACAAGTGACATGGAGAATAGTGATGACAGGCGTCATAGAGCATTGTGATGACAAGTGCCATTTAGCACTTTGATGACAGGGGTCATCAAGCATTGTGTTGACAGGGTCACGGAGCATTGTGATGACAAAGGCCATAGAGCATTGTGATGACAGGGGTCATGGAGCATTGTGATGACATGGACCATGAAGCATTGTGAAGACAAGATTCATGGAGCATTGTGATGACACGGCCATGAAGCATGGTGATGACAACAGACCTGGAGCATTGTGATGACAAGGATATGGAGCATGGCGATGAAACGGACATGGAGCATTATAATGACAAGTGTTCTGGAGCCTTGTGATGACAAGAGCATGGAGCATTGTGATTACAGGCGCCATGGAGCTGTGTGATGACAAAGGCTTGGAGAACTGTGATGACAAGGGCCATGGAGCATTGTGATTACAGGGATCATGGGGCATTGTGATGAGTGAGGTCATGGAGCATTTATGTGAAACGGGTCATGGAGCACTGTGATTACAGGGGCCGTGAAACATTGCGATAACAAGTGACATGGAGAATAGTGATGACAGGTGTCATAGAGCATTGTGATGACAAGTGCTCTTTAGCATTTTGATGACAGGGGTCATCAGTCATTGTGTTGACAGGGGTCACGGAGCATTGTGATTACAAGGGCAGGGAACCTTGTGGTGACCGGGGTCATGGAACATTTTGATGACAACTTTCATGGAACGTTGTGATGACAGGGGTCATGGAGCATTGTGTTGAAAGGGTCCATGGAGCATTGTGAATACATAGGCCAGGGAACAATGTGATGACAGGGGTCATGTAGCGTTGTGATGACAGGGTCATGGAGCATTGTGATTACAGGGGTTATGGGGCACTGTGATGACGGGGGCATGGAGCATTGTGATGAAAATTGTCCTGGAGCATTGTGATGACAGCGGTCACAAAGAATTGGGATGAAAGGTATCATGCAGCATTGTGATGACAACGGTCATGGATCATTTTGATGACAGGGGTCATGGAACATTCTAATAACAAGGTTCATAAAGCATTTTGATGACAGGGGTCATGGAGCATTGTGTTGACACGGGCATGGAGCATTGTAATGATATTATATCTGGAGCATTGTGATGAAAAGGGGATGGAGCATTTTGATGACAGTCTCCAAGGAGCATTGTGCTGACAATGGCATGGAGCATTGTGATGAAAGGGGTACTGGAGCACTGTGAGGAAAGGAGTCATGGATCATTGTGTTGACACGGTCAAGGAACATTGCGATGACAAGCATTCTGGAGCATTGTGATGAAAGAGCATGGAGCATTGTGATGAAAGGTGACAAGGAGCATTGTGATGATATGGGCAGAGAACTTTGTGATGACATGGGTCATGGAGCATTGTGGTGAAAAGTGTCATGGAACATTGTACTGACAGGGATCATGGAGCTTTTTGGTAAGAGAGGCCTTGGAGATTTGTGATGGCAGGCGTCATGGGGCATTGTGATGACAGCGGTCTTGGAGCATTGTGATGAAAGGGGTCATGGAGCTCTATGATTAGAGGGGCCATGGAGCATTGTGAATACAAAGCCTATGGAGCATTGAGATGACAGGTTTCATGGAGCCTTTTGATGAAAGTGATCATGGATCATTGTGATGACAAGTGTCCTGGAACCTTGTGATGAAACGGTTCATGAAGCATTTTGATGACAGGGATCATGGCAAATTGTGATGACATCTGTCATGGGGCATTGTGATGACAGTGGTCCTCTAGAATTGTGATGAATGGTATCATGGAGCACTGTGATGACAGGGGCCATGGAACATTGTGATGACAAATGACGTGGAGGATTGTGATGACAAGTGTCATGGGGCATTTTGATGACATTGGCATGGAGCATTATGATGACAAGAGTTCTGGAGCATTTTGATGACAAGCGCATGGAGCATTGTGATGAGAGGCCCCAGGGAACATTGTGATGAAAAGGACAGGGAACATTGTGAAGACTGGGTTAATGGAGCATTGTGATGAAGGGGCCATGGAGCATTGAGATGACAGGCGTCATGAGGCATGGTGATGACAGTGGTCATGGAGCATTGTGATGAAAGTGATCATGGAGCAATATGATAACAGGGGCCATGGAGCATTGTGATGACAGGTGTATTGGAGCATTGTGATGAAAGTCGTCATGGATCATTGTGATGACATGTGCCCTGGAACACTGTGATGACATGGTTCATCGAGTATTGTGATGACAAGGGTCATAGCAAATTGTGATGACAGGTGTCATGGGGCATTGTGATGACATTGATCATCTAGGAATTGTGATGAAAGGTATCATGGAGCACTGTGATGACTGGGGGCATGAAGCATTGTTATGAAAATTGTCCTGGATTATTGTGGTGACAGCAGTCATGGAGAATTGTGATGACAGGGATTATGCAGCATTGTGTTGACAAGGGTATGGACTATTGTGATGATAATGGTCGTGGAGCAATGTGATGAAAGTTTTCATGGAACATCGTGATGAAAAGTGCCTGGGAGCATTGTAACGATAAAGGCCATGGAGCATTGTGATGACAAGTGTCATGGAGCATTGTAATGAAAGGTTTCATTGTGCACTGTGATGACAAGGGTATGGAGTATTGTGATGAAACTGGTCCTGGAGCATTGTGATAACAAACTCCACGGAGCATTGTGATGAAAGGCATCATGGAGCATTGTGAAGAAAGGGGCCATGGGGAATTGTAATGACAATAGAGAAATGTGATAAAAATTGTCAGCGATCATAGTGATTAAAGTGGTCATTGAGAATTGTGATGAAAAGCGACATAGAGCATTGTGATGACAAAGGTCATGGAGAATTGTGATGAGCAGGGTCATGTAGGATTGTGATGCCACGGTCATGGAACATTGTGTTGAAAAGAATTCTGCAGCATTGTGAGGAAAAAGGCATGGAGCATTGTGATTATAGGGGACATGGAGCATTGGGATGACATGGGCAGGGAACACTGTGATGACAGGTGTTATGGAGCAATGTGATGACAAGTGTCATGGAGCATTGTGATGAGAGGTGCCTTGGAGAATTGTGATGACAGGCCTCATGGGGCATTGAGATGACAGTCGTCATGGAGCGTTATGATGAAAGGTGTTATGGAGCACTGTGATTACAGGGGCCAGGGAGCATTGTGAACACAAAGGCCATGGAGCATTGAGATGACAGTGGTCATGGAGCATTGTGATGAAAGTGGTCATGGATCATTGTGATGACAAGTGTCCTGGGACCCTGTGATGACATGGTTCATGGAGCATTGTGATGACAATGGTAATGGCGAATTGTGATGACAATGTCATGAGGCATTGTGATGGCAGTGGTCATCTAGGAATGTGGTTAAAGTTATTATGGAGCACAGTAATGAGAGGGGCCATGGAGCATTGTGATGACAAGTGTCATGGAGCATGGTGATGAAACGGACATGGAGCATTATAATGACAAGAGTTCTGGAGCCTTGTGATGACAAGGGCATGGAGCATTGTGATTACAGGGGTCATGGAGCAGTGTGATGACAAAGGCTTGGAGCACTGTGATGACAAGGTCCATGGAGCATTGTGATTACAGGGGTCATGGGGCATTGTGATGAGTGAGGTCATGGAGCATTAAGATGAAATGAGTCATGGAGCACTGTGATTACAGGGGCCATGGCGCATTGTGATGCCAAAGGCCATGGAGCATTATGATGACAGGTGTCATGGAACATTGAGATGAAACGGGTCATGGACCATTACGATGACAGGGGTCATGGAGAATTGTGATGACTGTGGCCATGGGGAATTTGGATGAAAGGCGTACTGGAGCATTGTGAGGAAATGTTTCATGGAGCATTGTGATGACAAGGGCCATGGAGCATCGTGATGACAGGGGTCATGGGGTATTGTGCTGAAAGCGGTCATGGAGCATTGTGATGGAAGGCGCTATGGAGCACTGTGATGAGAAGGGCCATGGATCATTGTGAATACAAGGGACATGGAGCCTTGTGATGACAAGGGTCATGGATTATTGTAAAAACAGGTATCATTGGACATTGTGATGACAGGGGCATGGAACATTTTTATGTAAGTTGCCATGGAGAATTGTGATGAAAGGGATCATGTGAATTTGTAATGACAAGGGCCATGGAGCATTGTGATGAAACAAATCTTGGAGTATTTTGATGAAAGTTGTCATGGAGCATTGCGATGAAAAGCACCAAGGAACATTGTGATGACAAGGGCCATCGAGCATTGTGATGACAAGTGTCATGGAGTATTGTGATGACAGGTGTCATGGAGCATCTTGATGACAAATGCCATGCAGAATTGTGATGAGAGGTGGCATTGGGCATTGTGATGAAAGGGGTCATGGAGTACTGTGATTACAGGGGCCATGGAGCATTGTGATGACAAGTGACATGGAGAATAGTGATGACAGGCGTCATAGAGCATTGTGATGACAAGTGCCATTTAGCATTTTGATGACAGGGGTCATCAAGCATTGTGTTGACAGGGTCACGGAGCATTGTGATGACATGGGCCATGAAGCATTGTGAAGACAAGATTCATGGAGCATTGTGATGACACGGCCATGAAGCATGGTGATGACAACAGACCTGGAGCATTGTGATGACAAGGATATGGAGCATGGCGATGAAACGGACATGGAGCATTATATTGACAAGTGTTCTGGAGCCTTGTGATGACAAGAGCATGGAGCATTGTGATTACAGGGGCCATGGAGCTGTGTGATGACAAAGGCTTGGAGAACTGTGATGACAAGGGCCATGGAGCATTGTGATTACAGGGGTCATGGGGCATTGTGATGAGTGAGGTCATGGAGCATTTATGTGAAACGGGTCATGGAGCACTGTGATTACAGGGGCCGTGGAACATTGCGATAACAAGTGACATGGAGAATAGTGATGACAGGTGTCATAGAGCATTGTGATGACAAGTGCTATTTAGCATTTTGATGACAGGGGTCATCAGTCATTGTGTTGACAGGGGTCACGGAGCATTGTGATTACAAGGGCAGGGAACCTTGTGGTGACCGGGTTCATGGAACATTTTGATGACAACTTTCATGGAACGTTGTGATGAGAGGGGTCATGGAGCATTGTGTTGAAAGGGAACATGGAGCAGTGTGATTACAGGGTCCATGGAGCATTGTGAATACATAGGCCAGGGAACAATGTGATGACAGGGGTCATGTAGCGTTGTGATGACAGGGTCATGGAGCATTGTGATTACAGGGGTTATGGGGCACTGTGATGACGGGGGCATGGAGCATTGTGATGAAAATTGTCCTGGAGCATTGTGATGACAGCGGTCACAAAGAATTGGGATGAAAGGTATCATGCAGCATTGTGATGACAACGGTCATGGATCATTTTGATGACAGGGGTCATGGAACATTCTAATAACAAGGTTCATAAAGCATTTTGATGACAGGGGTCATGGAGCATTGTGTTGACACGGGCATGGAGCATTGTAATGATATTATATCTGGAGCATTGTGATGAAAAGGGGATGGAGCATTTTGATGACAGTCTCCAAGGAGCATTGTGCTGACAATGGCATGGAGCATTGTGATGAAAGGGGTACTGGAGCACTGTGAGGAAAGGAGTCATGGATCATTGTGTTGACACGGTCAAGGAACATTGCGATGACAAGCATTCTGGAGCATTGTGATGAAAGAGCATGGAGCATTGTGATGAAAGGTGACAAGGAGCATTGTGATGATATGGGCAGAGAACTTTGTGATGACATGGGTCATGGAGCATTGTGGTGAAAAGTGTCATGGAACATTGTACTGACAGGGATCATGGAGCTTTTTGGTAAGAGAGGCCTTGGAGATTTGTGATGGCAGGCGTCATGGGGCATTGTGATGACAGCGGTCTTGGAGCATTGTGATGAAAGGGGTCATGGAGCTCTATGATTAGAGGGGCCATGGAGCATTGTGAATACAAAGCCTATGGAGCATTGAGATGACAGGTTTCATGGAGCCTTTTGATGAAAGTGATCATGGATCATTGTGATGACAAGTGTCCTGGAACCTTGTGATGAAACGGTTCATGAAGCATTTTGATGACAGGGATCATGGCAAATTGTGATGACATCTGTCATGGGGCATTGTGATGACAGTGGTCCTCTAGAATTGTGATGAATGGTATCATGGAGCACTGTGATGACAGGGGCCATGGAACATTGTGATGACAAATGACGTGGAGGATTGTGATGACAAGTGTCATGGGGCATTTTGATGACATTGGCATGGAGCATTATGATGACAAGAGTTCTGGAGCATTTTGATGACAAGCGCATGGAGCATTGTGATGAGAGGCCCCAGGGAACATTGTGATGAAAAGGACAGGGAACATTGTGAAGACTGGGTTAATGGAGCATTGTGATGAAGGGGCCATGGAGCATTGAGATGACAGGCGTCATGAGGCATGGTGATGACAGTGGTCATGGAGCATTGTGATGAAAGTGATCATGGAGCAATATGATAACAGGGGCCATGGAGCATTGTGATGACAGGTGTATTGGAGCATTGTGATGAAAGTCGTCATGGATCATTGTGATGACATGTGCCCTGGAACACTGTGATGACATGGTTCATCGAGTATTGTGATGACAAGGGTCATAGCAAATTGTGATGACAGGTGTCATGGGGCATTGTGATGACATTGATCATCTAGGAATTGTGATGAAAGGTATCATGGAGCACTGTGATGACTGGGGGCATGAAGCATTGTTATGAAAATTGTCCTGGATTATTGTGGTGACAGCAGTCATGGAGAATTGTGATGACAGGGATTATGCAGCATTGTGTTGACAAGGGTATGGACTATTGTGATGATAATGGTCGTGGAGCAATGTGATGAAAGTTTTCATGGAACATCGTGATGAAAAGTGCCTGGGAGCATTGTAACGATAAAGGCCATGGAGCATTGTGATGACAAGTGTCATGGAGCATTGTAATGAAAGGTTTCATTGTGCACTGTGATGACAAGGGTATGGAGTATTGTGATGAAACTGGTCCTGGAGCATTGTGATAACAAACTCCACGGAGCATTGTGATGAAAGGCATCATGGAGCATTGTGAAGAAAGGGGCCATGGGGAATTGTAATGACAATAGAGAATTGTGATAAAAATTGTCAGCGATCATAGTGATTAAAGTGGTCATTGAGAATTGTGATGAAAAGCGACATAGAGCATTGTGATGACAAAGGTCATGGAGAATTGTGATGAGCAGGGTCATGTAGGATTGTGATGCCACGGTCATGGAACATTGTGTTGAAAAGAATTCTGCAGCATTGTGAGGAAAAAGGCATGGAGCATTGTGATTATAGGGGACATGGAGCATTGGGATGACATGGGCAGGGAACACTGTGATGACAGGTGTTATGGAGCAATGTGATGACAAGTGTCATGGAGCATTGTGATGAGAGGTGCCTTGGAGAATTGTGATGACAGGCCTCATGGGGCATTGAGATGACAGTCGTCATGGAGCGTTATGATGAAAGGTGTTATGGAGCACTGTGATTACAGGGGCCAGGGAGCATTGTGAACACAAAGGCCATGGAGCATTGAGATGACAGTGGTCATGGAGCATTTTGATGAAAGTGGTCATGGATCATTGTGATGACAAGTGTCCTGGGACCCTGTGATGACATGGTTCATGGAGCATTGTGATGACAATGGCAATGGCGAATTGTGATGACAATGTCATGAGGCATTGTGATGGCAGTGGTCATCTAGGAATGTGGTTAAAGTTATTATGGAGCACAGTAATGAGAGGGGCCATGGAGCATTGTGATGACAAGTGTCATGGAGCATGGTGATGAAACGGACATGGAGCATTATAATGACAAGAGTTCTGGAGCCTTGTGATGACAAGGGCATGGAGCATTGTGATTACAGGGGTCATGGAGCAGTGTGATGACAAAGGCTTGGAGCACTGTGATGACAAGGTCCATGGAGCATTGTGATTACAGGGGTCATGGGGCATTGTGATGAGTGAGGTCATGGAGCATTAAGATGAAATGAGTCATGGAGCACTGTGATTACAGGGGCCATGGCGCATTGTGATGCCAAAGGCCATGGAGCATTATGATGACAGGTGTCATGGAACATTGAGATGAAACGGGTCATGGACCATTACGATGACAGGGGTCATGGAGAATTGTGATGACTGTGGCCATGGGGAATTTGGATGAAAGGCGTACTGGAGCATTGTGAGGAAATGTTTCATGGAGCATTGTGATGACAAGGGCCATGGAGCATCGTGATGACAGGGGTCATGGGGTATTGTGCTGAAAGCGGTCATGGAGCATTGTGATGGAAAGCGCTATGGAGCACTGTGATGAGAAGGGCCATGGATCATTGTGAATACAAGGGACATGGAGCCTTGTGATGACAAGGGTCATGGATCATTGTAAAAACAGGTATCATTGGACATTGTGATGACAGGGGCATGGAACCTTTTTATGTAAGTTGCCATGGAGAATTGTGATGAAAGGGATCATGTGAATTTGTAATGACAAGGGCCATGGAGCATTGTGATGAAACAAATCTTGGAGTATTTTGATGAAAGTTGTCATGGAGCATTGCGATGAAAAGCACCAAGGAACATTGTGATGACAAGGGCCATCGAGCATTGTGATGACAAGTGTCATGGAGTATTGTGATGACAGGTGTCATGGAGCATCTTGATGACAAATGCCATGCAGAATTGTGATGAGAGGTGGCATTGGGCATTGTGATGAAAGGGGTCATGGAGTACTGTGATTACAGGGGCCATGGAGCATTGTGATGACAAGTGACATGGAGAATAGTGATGACAGGCGTCATAGAGCATTGTGATGACAAGTGCCATTTAGCATTTTGATGACAGGGGTCATCAAGCATTGTGTTGACAGGGTCACGGAGCATTGTGATGACATGGGCCATGAAGCATTGTGAAGACAAGATTCATGGAGCATTGTGATGACACGGCCATGAAGCATGGTGATGACAACAGACCTGGAGCATTGTGATGACAAGGATATGGAGCATGGCGATGAAACGGACATGGAGCATTATAATGACAAGTGTTCTGGAGCCTTGTGATGACAAGAGCATGGAGCATTGTGATTACAGGGGCCATGGAGCTGTGTGATGACAAAGGCTTGGAGAACTGTGATGACAAGGGCCATGGAGCATTGTGATTACAGGGGTCATGGGGCATTGTGATGAGTGAGGTCATGGAGCATTTATGTGAAACGGGTCATGGAGCACTGTGATTACAGGGGCCGTGGAACATTGCGATAACAAGTGACATGGAGAATAGTGATGACAGGTGTCATAGAGCATTGTGATGACAAGTGCTATTTAGCATTTTGATGACAGGGGTCATCAGTCATTGTGTTGACAGGGGTCACGGAGCATTGTGATTACAAGGGCAGGGAACCTTGTGGTGACCGGGTTCATGGAACATTTTGATGACAACTTTCATGGAACGTTGTGATGACAGGGGTCATGGAGCATTGTGTTGAAAGGGAACATGGAGCAGTGTGATTACAGGGTCCATGGAGCATTGTGAATACATAGGCCAGGGAACAATGTGATGACAGGGGTCATGTAGCGTTGTGATGACAGGGTCATGGAGCATTGTGATTACAGGGGTTATGGGGCACTGTGATGACGGGGGCATGGAGCATTGTGATGAAAATTGTCCTGGAGCATTGTGATGACAGCGGTCACAAAGAATTGGGATGAAAGGTATCATGCAGCATTGTGATGACAACGGTCATGGATCATTTTGATGACAGGGGTCATGGAACATTCTAATAACAAGGTTCATAAAGCATTTTGATGACAGGGGTCATGGAGCATTGTGTTGACACGGGCATGGAGCATTGTAATGATATTATATCTGGAGCATTGTGATGAAAAGGGGATGGAGCATTTTGATGACAGTCTCCAAGGAGCATTGTGCTGACAATGGCATGGAGCATTGTGATGAAAGGGGTACTGGAGCACTGTGAGGAAAGGAGTCATGGATCATTGTGTTGACACGGTCAAGGAACATTGCGATGACAAGCATTCTGGAGCATTGTGATGAAAGAGCATGGAGCATTGTGATGAAAGGTGACAAGGAGCATTGTGATGATATGGGCAGAGAACTTTGTGATGACATGGGTCATGGAGCATTGTGGTGAAAAGTGTCATGGAACATTGTACTGACAGGGATCATGGAGCTTTTTGGTAAGAGAGGCCTTGGAGATTTGTGATGGCAGGCGTCATGGGGCATTGTGATGACAGCGGTCTTGGAGCATTGTGATGAAAGGGGTCATGGAGCTCTATGATTAGAGGGGCCATGGAGCATTGTGAATACAAAGCCTATGGAGCATTGAGATGACAGGTTTCATGGAGCCTTTTGATGAAAGTGATCATGGATCATTGTGATGACAAGTGTCCTGGAACCTTGTGATGAAACGGTTCATGAAGCATTTTGATGACAGGGATCATGGCAAATTGTGATGACATCTGTCATGGGGCATTGTGATGACAGTGGTCCTCTAGAATTGTGATGAATGGTATCATGGAGCACTGTGATGACAGGGGCCATGGAACATTGTGATGACAAATGACGTGGAGGATTGTGATGACAAGTGTCATGGGGCATTTTGATGACATTGGCATGGAGCATTATGATGACAAGAGTTCTGGAGCATTTTGATGACAAGCGCATGGAGCATTGTGATGAGAGGCCCCAGGGAACATTGTGATGAAAAGGACAGGGAACATTGTGAAGACTGGGTTAATGGAGCATTGTGATGAAGGGGCCATGGAGCATTGAGATGACAGGCGTCATGAGGCATGGTGATGACAGTGGTCATGGAGCATTGTGATGAAAGTGATCATGGAGCAATATGATAACAGGGGCAATGGAGCATTGTGATGACAGGTGTATTGGAGCATTGTGATGAAAGTCGTCATGGATCATTGTGATGACATGTGCCCTGGAACACTGTGATGACATGGTTCATCGAGTATTGTGATGACAAGGGTCATAGCAAATTGTGATGACAGGTGTCATGGGGCATTGTGACGACATTGATCATCTAGGAATTGTGATGAAAGGTATCATGGAGCACTGTGATGACTGGGGGCATGAAGCATTGTTATGAAAATTGTCCTGGATTATTGTGGTGACAGCAGTCATGGAGAATTGTGATGACAGGGATTATGCAGCATTGTGTTGACAAGGGTATGGACTATTGTGATGATAATGGTCGTGGAGCAATGTGATGAAAGTTTTCATGGAACATCGTGATGAAAAGTGCCTGGGAGCATTGTAACGATAAAGGCCATGGAGCATTGTGATGACAAGTGTCATGGAGCATTGTAATGAAAGGTTTCATTGTGCACTGTGATGACAAGGGTATGGAGTATTGTGATGAAACTGGTCCTGGAGCATTGTGATAACAAACTCCACGGAGCATTGTGATGAAAGGCATCATGGAGCATTGTGAAGAAAGGGGCCATGGGGAATTGTAATGACAATAGAGAAATGTGATAAAAATTGTCAGCGATCATAGTGATTAAAGTGGTCATTGAGAATTGTGATGAAAAGCGACATAGAGCATTGTGATGACAAAGGTCATGGAGAATTGTGATGAGCAGGGTCATGTAGGATTGTGATGCCACGGTCATGGAACATTGTGTTGAAAAGAATTCTGCAGCATTGTGAGGAAAAAGGCATGGAGCATTGTGATTATAGGGGACATGGAGCATTGTGATGACATGGGCAGGGAACACTGTGATGACAGGTGTTATGGAGCAATGTGATGACAAGTGTCATGGAGCATTGTGATGAGAGGTGCCTTGGAGAATTGTGATGACAGGCCTCATGGGGCATTGAGATGACAGTCGTCATGGAGCGTTATGATGAAAGGTGTTATGGAGCACTGTGATTACAGGGGCCAGGGAGCATTGTGAACACAAAGGCCATGGAGCATTGAGATGACAGTGGTCATGGAGCATTGTGATGAAAGTGGTCATGGATCATTGTGATGACAAGTGTCCTGGGACCCTGTGATGACATGGTTCATGGAGCATTGTGATGACAATGGTAATGGCGAATTGTGATGACAATGTCATGAGGCATTGTGATGGCAGTGGTCATCTAGGAATGTGGTTAAAGTTATTATGGAGCACAGTAATGAGAGGGGCCATGGAGCATTGTGATGACAAGTGTCATGGAGCATGGTGATGAAACGGACATGGAGCATTATAATGACAAGAGTTCTGGAGCCTTGTGATGACAAGGGCATGGAGCATTGTGATTACAGGGGTCATGGAGCAGTGTGATGACAAAGGCTTGGAGCACTGTGATGACAAGGTCCATGGAGCATTGTGATTACAGGGGTCATGGGGCATTGTGATGAGTGAGGTCATGGAGCATTAAGATGAAATGAGTCATGGAGCACTGTGATTACAGGGGCCATGGCGCATTGTGATGCCAAAGGCCATGGAGCATTATGATGACAGGTGTCATGGAACATTGAGATGAAACGGGTCATGGACCATTACGATGACAGGGGTCATGGAGAATTGTGATGACTGTGGCCATGGGGAATTTGGATGAAAGGCGTACTGGAGCATTGTGAGGAAATGTTTCATGGAGCATTGTGATGACAAGGGCCATGGAGCATCGTGATGACAGGGGTCATGGGGTATTGTGCTGAAAGCGGTCATGGAGCATTGTGATGGAAAGCGCTATGGAGCACTGTGATGAGAAGGGCCATGGATCATTGTGAATACAAGGGACATGGAGCCTTGTGATGACAAGGGTCATGGATCATTGTAAAAACAGGTATCATTGGACATTGTGATGACAGGGGCATGGAACCTTTTTATGTAAGTTGCCATGGAGAATTGTGATGAAAGGGATCATGTGAATTTGTAATGACAAGGGCCATGGAGCATTGTGATGAAACAAATCTTGGAGTATTTTGATGAAAGTTGTCATGGAGCATTGCGATGAAAAGCACCAAGGAACATTGTGATGACAAGGGCCATCGAGCATTGTGATGACAAGTGTCATGGAGTATTGTGATGACAGGTGTCATGGAGCATCTTGATGACAAATGCCATGCAGAATTGTGATGAGAGGTGGCATTGGGCATTGTGATGAAAGGGGTCATGGAGTACTGTGATTACAGGGGCCATGGAGCATTGTGATGACAAGTGACATGGAGAATAGTGATGACAGGCGTCATAGAGCATTGTGATGACAAGTGCCATTTAGCATTTTGATGACAGGGGTCATCAAGCATTGTGTTGACAGGGTCACGGAGCATTGTGATGACATGGGCCATGAAGCATTGTGAAGACAAGATTCATGGAGCATTGTGATGACACGGCCATGAAGCATGGTGATGACAACAGACCTGGAGCATTGTGATGACAAGGATATGGAGCATGGCGATGAAACGGACATGGAGCATTATATTGACAAGTGTTCTGGAGCCTTGTGATGACAAGAGCATGGAGCATTGTGATTACAGGGGCCATGGAGCTGTGTGATGACAAAGGCTTGGAGAACTGTGATGACAAGGGCCATGGAGCATTGTGATTACAGGGGTCATGGGGCATTGTGATGAGTGAGGTCATGGAGCATTTATGTGAAACGGGTCATGGAGCACTGTGATTACAGGGGCCGTGGAACATTGCGATAACAAGTGACATGGAGAATAGTGATGACAGGTGTCATAGAGCATTGTGATGACAAGTGCTATTTAGCATTTTGATGACAGGGGTCATCAGTCATTGTGTTGACAGGGGTCACGGAGCATTGTGATTACAAGGGCAGGGAACCTTGTGGTGACCGGGTTCATGGAACATTTTGATGACAACTTTCATGGAACGTTGTGATGAGAGGGGTCATGGAGCATTGTGTTGAAAGGGAACATGGAGCAGTGTGATTACAGGGTCCATGGAGCATTGTGAATACATAGGCCAGGGAACAATGTGATGACAGGGGTCATGTAGCGTTGTGATGACAGGGTCATGGAGCATTGTGATTACAGGGGTTATGGGGCACTGTGATGACGGGGGCATGGAGCATTGTGATGAAAATTGTCCTGGAGCATTGTGATGACAGCGGTCACAAAGAATTGGGATGAAAGGTATCATGCAGCATTGTGATGACAACGGTCATGGATCATTTTGATGACAGGGGTCATGGAACATTCTAATAACAAGGTTCATAAAGCATTTTGATGACAGGGGTCATGGAGCATTGTGTTGACACGGGCATGGAGCATTGTAATGATATTATATCTGGAGCATTGTGATGAAAAGGGGATGGAGCATTTTGATGACAGTCTCCAAGGAGCATTGTGCTGACAATGGCATGGAGCATTGTGATGAAAGGGGTACTGGAGCACTGTGAGGAAAGGAGTCATGGATCATTGTGTTGACACGGTCAAGGAACATTGCGATGACAAGCATTCTGGAGCATTGTGATGAAAGAGCATGGAGCATTGTGATGAAAGGTGACAAGGAGCATTGTGATGATATGGGCAGAGAACTTTGTGATGACATGGGTCATGGAGCATTGTGGTGAAAAGTGTCATGGAACATTGTACTGACAGGGATCATGGAGCTTTTTGGTAAGAGAGGCCTTGGAGATTTGTGATGGCAGGCGTCATGGGGCATTGTGATGACAGCGGTCTTGGAGCATTGTGATGAAAGGGGTCATGGAGCTCTATGATTAGAGGGGCCATGGAGCATTGTGAATACAAAGCCTATGGAGCATTGAGATGACAGGTTTCATGGAGCCTTTTGATGAAAGTGATCATGGATCATTGTGATGACAAGTGTCCTGGAACCTTGTGATGAAACGGTTCATGAAGCATTTTGATGACAGGGATCATGGCAAATTGTGATGACATCTGTCATGGGGCATTGTGATGACAGTGGTCCTCTAGAATTGTGATGAATGGTATCATGGAGCACTGTGATGACAGGGGCCATGGAACATTGTGATGACAAATGACGTGGAGGATTGTGATGACAAGTGTCATGGGGCATTTTGATGACATTGGCATGGAGCATTATGATGACAAGAGTTCTGGAGCATTTTGATGACAAGCGCATGGAGCATTGTGATGAGAGGCCCCAGGGAACATTGTGATGAAAAGGACAGGGAACATTGTGATGACTGGGTTAATGGAGCATTGTGATGAAGGGGCCATGGAGCATTGAGATGACAGGCGTCATGAGGCATGGTGATGACAGTGGTCATGGAGCATTGTGATGAAAGTGATCATGGAGCAATATGATAACAGGGGCCATGGAGCATTGTGATGACAGGTGTATTGGAGCATTGTGATGAAAGTCGTCATGGATCATTGTGATGACATGTGCCCTGGAACACTGTGATGACATGGTTCATCGAGTATTGTGATGACAAGGGTCATAGCAAATTGTGATGACAGGTGTCATGGGGCATTGTGATGACATTGATCATCTAGGAATTGTGATGAAAGGTATCATGGAGCACTGTGATGACTGGGGGCATGAAGCATTGTTATGAAAATTGTCCTGGATTATTGTGGTGACAGCAGTCATGGAGAATTGTGATGACAGGGATTATGCAGCATTGTGTTGACAAGGGTATGGACTATTGTGATGATAATGGTCGTGGAGCAATGTGATGAAAGTTTTCATGGAACATCGTGATGAAAAGTGCCTGGGAGCATTGTAACGATAAAGGCCATGGAGCATTGTGATGACAAGTGTCATGGAGCATTGTAATGAAAGGTTTCATTGTGCACTGTGATGACAAGGGTATGGAGTATTGTGATGAAACTGGTCCTGGAGCATTGTGATAACAAACTCCACGGAGCATTGTGATGAAAGGCATCATGGAGCATTGTGAAGAAAGGGGCCATGGGGAATTGTAATGACAATAGAGAAATGTGATAAAAATTGTCAGCGATCATAGTGATTAAAGTGGTCATTGAGAATTGTGATGAAAAGCGACATAGAGCATTGTGATGACAAAGGTCATGGAGAATTGTGATGAGCAGGGTCATGTAGGATTGTGATGCCACGGTCATGGAACATTGTGTTGAAAAGAATTCTGCAGCATTGTGAGGAAAAAGGCATGGAGCATTGTGATTATAGGGGACATGGAGCATTGTGATGACATGGGCAGGGAACACTGTGATGACAGGTGTTATGGAGCAATGTGATGACAAGTGTCATGGAGCATTGTGATGAGAGGTGCCTTGGAGAATTGTGATGACAGGCCTCATGGGGCATTGAGATGACAGTCGTCATGGAGCGTTATGATGAAAGGTGTTATGGAGCACTGTGATTACAGGGGCCAGGGAGCATTGTGAACACAAAGGCCATGGAGCATTGAGATGACAGTGGTCATGGAGCATTGTGATGAAAGTGGTCATGGATCATTGTGATGACAAGTGTCCTGGGACCCTGTGATGACATGGTTCATGGAGCATTGTGATGACAATGGTAATGGCAAATTGTGATGACAATGTCATGAGGCATTGTGATGGCAGTGGTCATCTAGGAATGTGGTTAAAGTTATTATGGAGCACAGTAATGAGAGGGGCCATGGAGCATTGTGATGACAAGTGTCATGGAGCATGGTGATGAAACGGACATGGAGCATTATAATGACAAGAGTTCTGGAGCCTTGTGATGACAAGGGCATGGAGCATTGTGATTACAGGGGTCATGGAGCAGTGTGATGACAAAGGCTTGGAGCACTGTGATGACAAGGTCCATGGAGCATTGTGATTACAGGGGTCATGGGGCATTGTGATGAGTGAGGTCATGGAGCATTAAGATGAAATGAGTCATGGAGCACTGTGATTACAGGGGCCATGGCGCATTGTGATGCCAAAGGCCATGGAGCATTATGATGACAGGTGTCATGGAACATTGAGATGAAACGGGTCATGGACCATTACGATGACAGGGGTCATGGAGAATTGTGATGACTCTGGCCATGGGGAATTTGGATGAAAGGCGTACTGGAGCATTGTGAGGAAATGTTTCATGGAGCATTGTGATGACAAGGGCCATGGAGCATCGTGATGACAGGGGTCATGGGGTATTGTGCTGAAAGCGGTCATGGAGCATTGTGATGGAAAGCGCTATGGAGCACTGTGATGAGAAGGGCCATGGATCATTGTGAATACAAGGGACATGGAGCCTTGTGATGACAAGGGTCATGGATCATTGTAAAAACAGGTATCATTGGACATTGTGATGACAGGGGCATGGAACCTTTTTATGTAAGTTGCCATGGAGAATTGTGATGAAAGGGATCATGTGAATTTGTAATGACAAGGGCCATGGAGCATTGTGATGAAACAAATCTTGGAGTATTTTGATGAAAGTTGTCATGGAGCATTGCGATGAAAAGCACCAAGGAACATTGTGATGACAAGGGCCATCGAGCATTGTGATGACAAGTGTCATGGAGTATTGTGATGACAGGTGTCATGGAGCATCTTGATGACAAATGCCATGCAGAATTGTGATGAGAGGTGGCATTGGGCATTGTGATGAAAGGGGTCATGGAGTACTGTGATTACAGGGGCCATGGAGCATTGTGATGACAAGTGACATGGAGAATAGTGATGACAGGCGTCATAGAGCATTGTGATGACAAGTGCCATTTAGCATTTTGATGACAGGGGTCATCAAGCATTGTGTTGACAGGGTCACGGAGCATTGTGATGACATGGGCCATGAAGCATTGTGAAGACAAGATTCATGGAGCATTGTGATGACACGGCCATGAAGCATGGTGATGACAACAGACCTGGAGCATTGTGATGACAAGGATATGGAGCATGGCGATGAAACGGACATGGAGCATTATATTGACAAGTGTTCTGGAGCCTTGTGATGACAAGAGCATGGAGCATTGTGATTACAGGGGCCATGGAGCTGTGTGATGACAAAGGCTTGGAGAACTGTGATGACAAGGGCCATGGAGCATTGTGATTACAGGGGTCATGGGGCATTGTGATGAGTGAGGTCATGGAGCATTTATGTGAAACGGGTCATGGAGCACTGTGATTACAGGGGCCGTGGAACATTGCGATAACAAGTGACATGGAGAATAGTGATGACAGGTGTCATAGAGCATTGTGATGACAAGTGCTATTTAGCATTTTGATGACAGGGGTCATCAGTCATTGTGTTGACAGGGGTCACGGAGCATTGTGATTACAAGGGCAGGGAACCTTGTGGTGACCGGGTTCATGGAACATTTTGATGACAACTTTCATGGAACGTTGTGATGACAGGGGTCATGGAGCATTGTGTTGAAAGGGAACATGGAGCAGTGTGATTACAGGGTCCATGGAGCATTGTGAATACATAGGCCAGGGAACAATGTGATGACAGGGGTCATGTAGCGTTGTGATGACAGGGTCATGGAGCATTGTGATTACAGGGGTTATGGGGCACTGTGATGACGGGGGCATGGAGCATTGTGATGAAAATTGTCCTGGAGCATTGTGATGACAGCGGTCACAAAGAATTGGGATGAAAGGTATCATGCAGCATTGTGATGACAACGGTCATGGATCATTTTGATGACAGGGGTCATGGAACATTCTAATAACAAGGTTCATAAAGCATTTTGATGACAGGGGTCATGGAGCATTGTGTTGACACGGGCATGGAGCATTGTAATGATATTATATCTGGAGCATTGTGATGAAAAGGGGATGGAGCATTTTGATGACAGTCTCCAAGGAGCATTGTGCTGACAATGGCATGGAGCATTGTGATGAAAGGGGTACTGGAGCACTGTGAGGAAAGGAGTCATGGATCATTGTGTTGACACGGTCAAGGAACATTGCGATGACAAGCATTCTGGAGCATTGTGATGAAAGAGCATGGAGCATTGTGATGAAAGGTGACAAGGAGCATTGTGATGATATGGGCAGAGAACGTTGTGATGACATGGGTCATGGAGCATTGTGGTGAAAAGTGTCATGGAACATTGTACTGACAGGGATCATGGAGCTTTTTGGTAAGAGAGGCCTTGGAGATTTGTGATGGCAGGCGTCATGGGGCATTGTGATGACAGCGGTCTTGGAGCATTGTGATGAAAGGGGTCATGGAGTTCTATGATTAGAGGGGCCATGGAGCATTGTGAATACAAAGCCTATGGAGCATTGAGATGACAGGTTTCATGGAGCCTTTTGATGAAAGTGATCATGGATCATTGTGATGACAAGTGTCCTGGAACCTTGTGATGAAACGGTTCATGAAGCATTTTGATGACAGGGATCATGGCAAATTGTGATGACATCTGTCATGGGGCATTGTGATGACAGTGGTCCTCTAGAATTGTGATGAATGGTATCATGGAGCACTGTGATGACAGGGGCCATGGAACATTGTGATGACAAATGACGTGGAGGATTGTGATGACAAGTGTCATGGGGCATTTTGATGACATTGGCATGGAGCATTATGATGACAAGAGTTCTGGAGCATTTTGATGACAAGCGCATGGAGCATTGTGATGAGAGGCCCCAGGGAACATTGTGATGAAAAGGACAGGGAACATTGTGAAGACAGGGTTAATGGCGCATTGTGATGAAGGGGCCATGGAGCATTGAGATGACAGGCGTCATGAGGCATGGTGATGACAGTGGTCATGGAGCATTGTGATGAAAGTGATCATGGAGCAATATGATAACAGGGGCCATGGAGCATTGTGATGACAGGTGTATTGGAGCATTGTGATGAAAGTCGTCATGGATCATTGTGATGACATGTGCCCTGGAACACTGTGATGACATGGTTCATCGAGTATTGTGATGACAAGGGTCATAGCAAATTGTGATGACAGGTGTCATGGGGCATTGTGATGACATTGATCATCTAGGAATTGTGATGAAAGGTATCATGGAGCACTGTGATGACTGGGGGCATGAAGCATTGTTATGAAAATTGTCCTGGATTATTGTGGTGACAGCAGTCATGGAGAATTGTGATGACAGGGATTATGCAGCATTGTGTTGACAAGGGTATGGACTATTGTGATGATAATGGTCGTGGAGCAATGTGATGAAAGTTTTCATGGAACATCGTGATGAAAAGTGCCTGGGAGCATTGTAACGATAAAGGCCATGGAGCATTGTGATGACAAGTGTCATGGAGCATTGTAATGAAAGGTTTCATTGTGCACTGTGATGACAAGGGTATGGAGTATTGTGATGAAACTGGTCCTGGAGCATTGTGATAACAAACTCCACGGAGCATTGTGATGAAAGGCATCATGGAGCATTGTGAAGAAAGGGGCCATGGGGAATTGTAATGACAATAGAGAATTGTGATAAAAATTGTCAGCGATCATAGTGATTAAAGTGGTCATTGAGAATTGTGATGAAAAGCGACATAGAGCATTGTGATGACAAAGGTCATGGAGAATTGTGATGAGCAGGGTCATGTAGGATTGTGATGCCACGGTCATGGAACATTGTGTTGAAAAGAATTCTGCAGCATTGTGAGGAAAAAGGCATGGAGCATTGTGATTATAGGGGACATGGAGCATTGTGATGACATGGGCAGGGAACACTGTGATGACAGGTGTTATGGAGCAATGTGATGACAAGTGTCATGGAGCATTGTGATGAGAGGTGCCTTGGAGAATTGTGATGACAGGCCTCATGGGGCATTGAGATGACAGTCGTCATGGAGCGTTATGATGAAAGGTGTTATGGAGCACTGTGATTACAGGGGCCAGGGAGCATTGTGAACACAAAGGCCATGGAGCATTGAGATGACAGTGGTCATGGAGCATTGTGATGAAAGTGGTCATGGATCATTGTGATGACAAGTGTCCTGGGACCCTGTGATGACATGGTTCATGGAGCATTGTGATGACAATGGTAATGGCGAATTGTGATGACAATGTCATGAGGCATTGTGATGGCAGTGGTCATCTAGGAATGTGGTTAAAGTTATTATGGAGCACAGTAATGAGAGGGGCCATGGAGCATTGTGATGACAAGTGTCATGGAGCATGGTGATGAAACGGACATGGAGCATTATAATGACAAGAGTTCTGGAGCCTTGTGATGACAAGGGCATGGAGCATTGTGATTACAGGGGTCATGGAGCAGTGTGATGACAAAGGCTTGGAGCACTGTGATGACAAGGTCCATGGAGCATTGTGATTACAGGGGTCATGGGGCATTGTGATGAGTGAGGTCATGGAGCATTAAGATGAAATGAGTCATGGAGCACTGTGATTACAGGGGCCATGGCGCATTGTGATGCCAAAGGCCATGGAGCATTATGATGACAGGTGTCATGGAACATTGAGATGAAACGGGTCATGGACCATTACGATGACAGGGGTCATGGAGAATTGTGATGACTGTGGCCATGGGGAATTTGGATGAAAGGCGTACTGGAGCATTGTGAGGAAATGTTTCATGGAGCATTGTGATGACAAGGGCCATGGAGCATCGTGATGACAGGGGTCATGGGGTATTGTGCTGAAAGCGGTCATGGAGCATTGTGATGGAAAGCGCTATGGAGCACTGTGATGAGAAGGGCCATGGATCATTGTGAATACAAGGGACATGGAGCCTTGTGATGACAAGGGTCATGGATCATTGTAAAAACAGGTATCATTGGACATTGTGATGACAGGGGCATGGAACATTTTTATGTAAGTTGCCATGGAGAATTGTGATGAAAGAGATCATGTGAATTTGTAATGACAAGGGCCATGGAGCATTGTGATGAAACAAATCTTGGAGTATTTTGATGAAAGTTGTCATGGAGCATTGCGATGAAAAGCACCAAGGAACATTGTGATGACAAGGGCCATCGAGCATTGTGATGACAAGTGTCATGGAGTATTGTGATGACAGGTGTCATGGAGCATCTTGATGACAAATGCCATGCAGAATTGTGATGAGAGGTGGCATTGGGCATTGTGATGAAAGGGGTCATGGAGTACTGTGATTACAGGGGCCATGGAGCATTGTGATGACAAGTGACATGGAGAATAGTGATGACAGGCGTCATAGAGCATTGTGATGACAAGTGCCATTTAGCATTTTGATGACAGGGGTCATCAAGCATTGTGTTGACAGGGTCACGGAGCATTGTGATGACATGGGCCATGAAGCATTGTGAAGACAAGATTCATGGAGCATTGTGATGACACGGCCATGAAGCATGGTGATGACAACAGACCTGGAGCATTGTGATGACAAGGATATGGAGCATGGCGATGAAACGGACATGGAGCATTATATTGACAAGTGTTCTGGAGCCTTGTGATGACAAGAGCATGGAGCATTGTGATTACAGGGGCCATGGAGCTGTGTGATGACAAAGGCTTGGAGAACTGTGATGACAAGGGCCATGGAGCATTGTGATTACAGGGGTCATGGGGCATTGTGATGAGTGAGGTCATGGAGCATTTATGTGAAACGGGTCATGGAGCACTGTGATTACAGGGGCCGTGGAACATTGCGATAACAAGTGACATGGAGAATAGTGATGACAGGTGTCATAGAGCATTGTGATGACAAGTGCTATTTAGCATTTTGATGACAGGGGTCATCAGTCATTGTGTTGACAGGGGTCACGGAGCATTGTGATTACAAGGGCAGGGAACCTTGTGGTGACCGGGGTCATGGAACATTTTGATGACAACTTTCATGGAACGTTGTGATGACAGGGGTCATGGAGCATTGTGTTGAAAGGGAACATGGAGCAGTGTGATTACAGGGTCCATGGAGCATTGTGAATACATAGGCCAGGGAACAATGTGATGACAGGGGTCATGTAGCGTTGTGATGACAGGGTCATGGAGCATTGTGATTACAGGGGTTATGGGGCACTGTGATGACGGGGGCATGGAGCATTGTGATGAAAATTGTCCTGGAGCATTGTGATGACAGCGGTCACAAAGAATTGGGATGAAAGGTATCATGCAGCATTGTGATGACAACGGTCATGGATCATTTTGATGACAGGGGTCATGGAACATTCTAATAACAAGGTTCATAAAGCATTTTGATGACAGGGGTCATGGAGCATTGTGTTGACACGGGCATGGAGCATTGTAATGATATTATATCTGGAGCATTGTGATGAAAAGGGGATGGAGCATTTTGATGACAGTCTCCAAGGAGCATTGTGCTGACAATGGCATGGAGCATTGTGATGAAAGGGGTACTGGAGCACTGTGAGGAAAGGAGTCATGGATCATTGTGTTGACACGGTCAAGGAACATTGCGATGACAAGCATTCTGGAGCATTGTGATGAAAGAGCATGGAGCATTGTGATGAAAGGTGACAAGGAGCATTGTGATGATATGGGCAGAGAACTTTGTGATGACATGGGTCATGGAGCATTGTGGTGAAAAGTGTCATGGAACATTGTACTGACAGGGATCATGGAGCTTTTTGGTAAGAGAGGCCTTGGAGATTTGTGATGGCAGGCGTCATGGGGCATTGTGATGACAGCGGTCTTGGAGCATTGTGATGAAAGGGGTCATGGAGCTCTATGATTAGAGGGGCCATGGAGCATTGTGAATACAAAGCCTATGGAGCATTGAGATGACAGGTTTCATGGAGCCTTTTGATGAAAGTGATCATGGATCATTGTGATGACAAGTGTCCTGGAACCTTGTGATGAAACGGTTCATGAAGCATTTTGATGACAGGGATCATGGCAAATTGTGATGACATCTGTCATGGGGCATTGTGATGACAGTGGTCCTCTAGAATTGTGATGAATGGTATCATGGAGCACTGTGATGACAGGGGCCATGGAACATTGTGATGACAAATGACGTGGAGGATTGTGATGACAAGTGTCATGGGGCATTTTGATGACATTGGCATGGAGCATTATGATGACAAGAGTTCTGGAGCATTTTGATGACAAGCGCATGGAGCATTGTGATGAGAGGCCCCAGGGAACATTGTGATGAAAAGGACAGGGAACATTGTGAAGACTGGGTTAATGGAGCATTGTGATGAAGGGGCCATGGAGCATTGAGATGACAGGCGTCATGAGGCATGGTGATGACAGTGGTCATGGAGCATTGTGATGAAAGTGATCATGGAGCAATATGATAACAGGGGCCATGGAGCATTGTGATGACAGGTGTATTGGAGCATTGTGATGAAAGTCGTCATGGATCATTGTGATGACATGTGCCCTGGAACACTGTGATGACATGGTTCATCGAGTATTGTGATGACAAGGGTCATAACAAATTGTGATGACAGGTGTCATGGGGCATTGTGATGACATTGATCATCTAGGAATTGTGATGAAAGGTATCATGGAGCACTGTGATGACTGGGGGCATGAAGCATTGTTATGAAAATTGTCCTGGATTATTGTGGTGACAGCAGTCATGGAGAATTGTGATGACAGGGATTATGCAGCATTGTGTTGACAAGGGTATGGACTATTGTGATGATAATGGTCGTGGAGCAATGTGATGAAAGTTTTCATGGAACATCGTGATGAAAAGTGCCTGGGAGCATTGTAACGATAAAGGCCATGGAGCATTGTGATGACAAGTGTCATGGAGCATTGTAATGAAAGGTTTCATTGTGCACTGTGATGACAAGGGTATGGAGTATTGTGATGAAACTGGTCCTGGAGCATTGTGATAACAAACTCCACGGATCATTGTGATGAAAGGCATCATGGAGCATTGTGAAGAAAGGGGCCATGGGGAATTGTAATGACAATAGAGAATTGTGATAAAAATTGTCAGCGATCATAGTGATTAAAGTGGTCATTGAGAATTGTGATGAAAAGCGACATAGAGCATTGTGATGACAAAGGTCATGGAGAATTGTGATGAGCAGGGTCATGTAGGATTGTGATGCCACGGTCATGGAACATTGTGTTGAAAAGAATTCTGCAGCATTGTGAGGAAAAAGGCATGGAGCATTGTGATTATAGGGGACATGGAGCATTGTGATGACATGGGCAGGGAACACTGTGATGACAGGTGTTATGGAGCAATGTGATGACAAGTGTCATGGAGCATTGTGATGAGAGGTGCCTTGGAGAATTGTGATGACAGGCCTCATGGGGCATTGAGATGACAGTCGTCATGGAGCGTTATGATGAAAGGTGTTATGGAGCACTGTGATTACAGGGGCCAGGGAGCATTGTGAACACAAAGGCCATGGAGCATTGAGATGACAGTGGTCATGGAGCATTGTGATGAAAGTGGTCATGGATCATTGTGATGACAAGTGTCCTGGGACCCTGTGATGACATGGTTCATGGAGCATTGTGATGACAATGGTAATGGCGAATTGTGATGACAATGTCATGAGGCATTGTGATGGCAGTGGTCATCTAGGAATGTGGTTAAAGTTATTATGGAGCACAGTAATGAGAGGGGCCATGGAGCATTGTGATGACAAGTGTCATGGAGCATGGTGATGAAACGGACATGGAGCATTATAATGACAAGAGTTCTGGAGCCTTGTGATGACAAGGGCATGGAGCATTGTGATTACAGGGGTCATGGAGCAGTGTGATGACAAAGGCTTGGAGCACTGTGATGACAAGGTCCATGGAGCATTGTGATTACAGGGGTCATGGGGCATTGTGATGAGTGAGGTCATGGAGCATTAAGATGAAATGAGTCATGGAGCACTGTGATTACAGGGGCCATGGCGCATTGTGATGCCAAAGGCCATGGAGCATTATGATGACAGGTGTCATGGAACATTGAGATGAAACGGGTCATGGACCATTACGATGACAGGGGTCATGGAGAATTGTGATGACTGTGGCCATGGGGAATTTGGATGAAAGGCGTACTGGAGCATTGTGAGGAAATGTTTCATGGAGCATTGTGATGACAAGGGCCATGGAGCATCGTGATGACAGGGGTCATGGGGTATTGTGCTGAAAGCGGTCATGGAGCATTGTGATGGAAAGCGCTATGGAGCACTGTGATGAGAAGGGCCATGGATCATTGTGAATACAAGGGACATGGAGCCTTGTGATGACAAGGGTCATGGATCATTGTAAAAACAGGTATCATTGGACATTGTGATGACAGGGGCATGGAACCTTTTTATGTAAGTTGCCATGGAGAATTGTGATGAAAGGGATCATGTGAATTTGTAATGACAAGGGCCATGGAGCATTGTGATGAAACAAATCTTGGAGTATTTTGATGAAAGTTGTCATGGAGCATTGCGATGAAAAGCACCAAGGAACATTGTGATGACAAGGGCCATCGAGCATTGTGATGACAAGTGTCATGGAGTATTGTGATGACAGGTGTCATGGAGCATCTTGATGACAAATGCCATGCAGAATTGTGATGAGAGGTGGCATTGGGCATTGTGATGAAAGGGGTCATGGAGTACTGTGATTACAGGGGCCATGGAGCATTGTGATGACAAGTGACATGGAGAATAGTGATGACAGGCGTCATAGAGCATTGTGATGACAAGTGCCATTTAGCATTTTGATGACAGGGGTCATCAAGCATTGTGTTGACAGGGTCACGGAGCATTGTGATGACATGGGCCATGAAGCATTGTGAAGACAAGATTCATGGAGCATTGTGATGACACGGCCATGAAGCATGGTGATGACAACAGACCTGGAGCATTGTGATGACAAGGATATGGAGCATGGCGATGAAACGGACATGGAGCATTATAATGACAAGTGTTCTGGAGCTTTGTGATGACAAGAGCATGGAGCATTGTGATTACAGGGGCCATGGAGCTGTGTGATGACAAAGGCTTGGAGAACTGTGATGACAAGGGCCATGGAGCATTGTGATTACAGGGGTCATGGGGCATTGTGATGAGTGAGGTCATGGAGCATTTATGTGAAACGGGTCATGGAGCACTGTGATTACAGGGGCCGTGGAACATTGCGATAACAAGTGACATGGAGAATAGTGATGACAGGTGTCATAGAGCATTGTGATGACAAGTGCTATTTAGCATTTTGATGACAGGGGTCATCAGTCATTGTGTTGACAGGGGTCACGGAGCATTGTGATTACAAGGGCAGGGAACCTTGTGGTGACCGGGGTCATGGAACATTTTGATGACAACTTTCATGGAACGTTGTGATGACAGGGGTCATGGAGCATTGTGTTGAAAGGGAACATGGAGCAGTGTGATTACAGGGTCCATGGAGCATTGTGAATACATAGGCCAGGGAACAATGTGATGACAGGGGTCATGTAGCGTTGTGATGACAGGGTCATGGAGCATTGTGATTACAGGGGTTATGGGGCACTGTGATGACGGGGGCATGGAGCATTGTGATGAAAATTGTCCTGGAGCATTGTGATGACAGCGGTCACAAAGAATTGGGATGAAAGGTATCATGCAGCATTGTGATGACAACGGGCATGGATCATTTTGATGACAGGGGTCATGGAACATTCTAATAACAAGGTTCATAAAGCATTTTGATGACAGGGGTCATGGAGCATTGTGTTGACACGGGCATGGAGCATTGTAATGATATTATATCTGGAGCATTGTGATGAAAAGGGGATGGAGCATTTTGATGACAGTCTCCAAGGAGCATTGTGCTGACAATGGCATGGAGCATTGTGATGAAAGGGGTACTGGAGCACTGTGAGGAAAGGAGTCATGGATCATTGTGTTGACACGGTCAAGGAACATTGCGATGACAAGCATTCTGGAGCATTGTGATGAAAGAGCATGGAGCATTGTGATGAAAGGTGACAAGGAGCATTGTGATGATATGGGCAGAGAACTTTGTGATGACATGGGTCATGGAGCATTGTGGTGAAAAGTGTCATGGAACATTGTACTGACAGGGATCATGGAGCTTTTTGGTAAGAGAGGCCTTGGAGATTTGTGATGGCAGGTGTCATGGGGCATTGTGATGACAGCGGTCTTGGAGCATTGTGATGAAAGGGGTCATGGAGCTCTATGATTAGAGGGGCCATGGAGCATTGTGAATACAAAGCCTATGGAGCATTGAGATGACAGGTTTCATGGAGCCTTTTGATGAAAGTGATCATGGATCATTGTGATGACATGTGTCCTGGAACCTTGTGATGAAACGGTTCATGAAGCATTTTGATGACAGGGATCATGGCAAATTGTGATGACATCTGTCATGGGGCATTGTGATGACAGTGGTCCTCTAGAATTGTGATGAATGGTATCATGGAGCACTGTGATGACAGGGGCCATGGAACATTGTGATGACAAATGACGTGGAGGATTGTGATGACAAGTGTCATGGGGCATTTTGATGACATTGGCATGGAGCATTATGATGACAAGAGTTCTGGAGCATTTTGATGACAAGCGCATGGAGCATTGTGATGAGAGGCCCCAGGGAACATTGTGATGAAAAGGACAGGGAACATTGTGAAGACAGGGTTAATGGCGCATTGTGATGAAGGGGCCATGGAGCATTGAGATGACAGGCGTCATGAGGCATGGTGATGACAGTGGTCATGGAGCATTGTGATGAAAGTGATCATGGAGCAATATGATAACAGGGGCCATGGAGCATTGTGATGACAGGTGTATTGGAGCATTGTGATGAAAGTCGTCATGGATCATTGTGATGACATGTGCCCTGGAACACTGTGATGACATGGTTCATCGAGTATTGTGATGACAAGGGTCATAGCAAATTGTGATGACAGGTGTCATGGGGCATTGTGATGACATTGATCATCTAGGAATTGTGATGAAAGGTATCATGGAGCACTGTGATGACTGGGGGCATGAAGCATTGTTATGAAAATTGTCCTGGATTATTGTGGTGACAGCAGTCATGGAGAATTGTGATGACAGGGATTATGCAGCATTGTGTTGACAAGGGTATGGACTATTGTGATGATAATGGTCGTGGAGCAATGTGATGAAAGTTTTCATGGAACATCGTGATGAAAAGTGCCTGGGAGCATTGTAACGATAAAGGCCATGGAGCATTGTGATGACAAGTGTCATGGAGCATTGTAATGAAAGGTTTCATTGTGCACTGTGATGACAAGGGTATGGAGTATTGTGATGAAACTGGTCCTGGAGCATTGTGATAACAAACTCCACGGAGCATTGTGATGAAAGGCATCATGGAGCATTGTGAAGAAAGGGGCCATGGGGAATTGTAATGACAATAGAGAATTGTGATAAAAATTGTCAGCGATCATAGTGATTAAAGTGGTCATTGAGAATTGTGATGAAAAGCGACATAGAGCATTGTGATGACAAAGGTCATGGAGAATTGTGATGAGCAGGGTCATGTAGGATTGTGATGCCACGGTCATGGAACATTGTGTTGAAAAGAATTCTGCAGCATTGTGAGGAAAAAGGCATGGAGCATTGTGATTATAGGGGACATGGAGCATTGGGATGACATGGGCAGGGAACACTGTGATGACAGGTGTTATGGAGCAATGTGATGACAAGTGTCATGGAGCATTGTGATGAGAGGTGCCTTGGAGAATTGTGATGACAGGCCTCATGGGGCATTGAGATGACAGTCGTCATGGAGCGTTATGATGAAAGGTGTTATGGAGCACTGTGATTACAGGGGCCAGGGAGCATTGTGAACACAAAGGCCATGGAGCATTGAGATGACAGTGGTCATGGAGCATTGTGATGAAAGTGGTCATGGATCATTGTGATGACAAGTGTCCTGGGACCCTGTGATGACATGGTTCATGGAGCATTGTGATGACAATGGTAATGGCAAATTGTGATGACAATGTCATGAGGCATTGTGATGGCAGTGGTCATCTAGGAATGTGGTTAAAGTTATTATGGAGCACAGTAATGAGAGGGGCCATGGAGCATTGTGATGACAAGTGTCATGGAGCATGGTGATGAAACGGACATGGAGCATTATAATGACAAGAGTTCTGGAGCCTTGTGATGACAAGGGCATGGAGCATTGTGATTACAGGGGTCATGGAGCAGTGTGATGACAAAGGCTTGGAGCACTGTGATGACAAGGTCCATGGAGCATTGTGATTACAGGGGTCATGGGGCATTGTGATGAGTGAGGTCATGGAGCATTAAGATGAAATGAGTCATGGAGCACTGTGATTACAGGGGCCATGGCGCATTGTGATGCCAAAGGCCATGGAGCATTATGATGACAGGTGTCATGGAACATTGAGATGAAACGGGTCATGGACCATTACGATGACAGGGGTCATGGAGAATTGTGATGACTGTGGCCATGGGGAATTTGGATGAAAGGCGTACTGGAGCATTGTGAGGAAATGTTTCATGGAGCATTGTGATGACAAGGGCCATGGAGCATCGTGATGACAGGGGTCATGGGGTATTGTGCTGAAAGCGGTCATGGAGCATTGTGATGGAAAGCGCTATGGAGCACTGTGATGAGAAGGGCCATGGATCATTGTGAATACAAGGGACATGGAGCCTTGTGATGACAAGGGTCATGGATCATTGTAAAAACAGGTATCATTGGACATTGTGATGACAGGGGCATGGAACCTTTTTATGTAAGTTGCCATGGAGAATTGTGATGAAAGGGATCATGTGAATTTGTAATGACAAGGGCCATGGAGCATTGTGATGAAACAAATCTTGGAGTATTTTGATGAAAGTTGTCATGGAGCATTGCGATGAAAAGCACCAAGGAACATTGTGATGACAAGGGCCATCGAGCATTGTGATGACAAGTGTCATGGAGTATTGTGATGACAGGTGTCATGGAGCATCTTGATGACAAATGCCATGCAGAATTGTGATGAGAGGTGGCATTGGGCATTGTGATGAAAGGGGTCATGGAGTACTGTGATTACAGGGGCCATGGAGCATTGTGATGACAAGTGACATGGAGAATAGTGATGACAGGCGTCATAGAGCATTGTGATGACAAGTGCCATTTAGCATTTTGATGACAGGGGTCATCAAGCATTGTGTTGACAGGGTCACGGAGCATTGTGATGACATGGGCCATGAAGCATTGTGAAGACAAGATTCATGGAGCATTGTGATGACACGGCCATGAAGCATGGTGATGACAACAGACCTGGAGCATTGTGATGACAAGGATATGGAGCATGGCGATGAAACGGACATGGAGCATTATAATGACAAGTGTTCTGGAGCCTTGTGATGACAAGAGCATGGAGCATTGTGATTACAGGGGCCATGGAGCTGTGTGATGACAAAGGCTTGGAGAACTGTGATGACAAGGGCCATGGAGCATTGTGATTACAGGGGTCATGGGGCATTGTGATGAGTGAGGTCATGGAGCATTTATGTGAAACGGGTCATGGAGCACTGTGATTACAGGGGCCGTGGAACATTGCGATAACAAGTGACATGGAGAATAGTGATGACAGGTGTCATAGAGCATTGTGATGACAAGTGCTATTTAGCATTTTGATGACAGGGGTCATCAGTCATTGTGTTGACAGGGGTCACGGAGCATTGTGATTACAAGGGCAGGGAACCTTGTGGTGACCGGGTTCATGGAACATTTTGATGACAACTTTCATGGAACGTTGTGATGAGAGGGGTCATGGAGCATTGTGTTGAAAGGGAACATGGAGCAGTGTGATTACAGGGTCCATGGAGCATTGTGAATACATAGGCCAGGGAACAATGTGATGACAGGGGTCATGTAGCGTTGTGATGACAGGGTCATGGAGCATTGTGATTACAGGGGTTATGGGGCACTGTGATGACGGGGGCATGGAGCATTGTGATGAAAATTGTCCTGGAGCATTGTGATGACAGCGGTCACAAAGAATTGGGATGAAAGGTATCATGCAGCATTGTGATGACAACGGTCATGGATCATTTTGATGACAGGGGTCATGGAACATTCTAATAACAAGGTTCATAAAGCATTTTGATGACAGGGGTCATGGAGCATTGTGTTGACACGGGCATGGAGCATTGTAATGATATTATATCTGGAGCATTGTGATGAAAAGGGGATGGAGCATTTTGATGACAGTCTCCAAGGAGCATTGTGCTGACAATGGCATGGAGCATTGTGATGAAAGGGGTACTGGAGCACTGTGAGGAAAGGAGTCATGGATCATTGTGTTGACACGGTCAAGGAACATTGCGATGACAAGCATTCTGGAGCATTGTGATGAAAGAGCATGGAGCATTGTGATGAAAGGTGACAAGGAGCATTGTGATGATATGGGCAGAGAACTTTGTGATGACATGGGTCATGGAGCATTGTGGTGAAAAGTGTCATGGAACATTGTACTGACAGGGATCATGGAGCTTTTTGGTAAGAGAGGCCTTGGAGATTTGTGATGGCAGGCGTCATGGGGCATTGTGATGACAGCGGTCTTGGAGCATTGTGATGAAAGGGGTCATGGAGCTCTATGATTAGAGGGGCCATGGAGCATTGTGAATACAAAGCCTATGGAGCATTGAGATGACAGGTTTCATGGAGCCTTTTGATGAAAGTGATCATGGATCATTGTGATGACAAGTGTCCTGGAACCTTGTGATGAAACGGTTCATGAAGCATTTTGATGACAGGGATCATGGCAAATTGTGATGACATCTGTCATGGGGCATTGTGATGACAGTGGTCCTCTAGAATTGTGATGAATGGTATCATGGAGCACTGTGATGACAGGGGCCATGGAACATTGTGATGACAAATGACGTGGAGGATTGTGATGACAAGTGTCATGGGGCATTTTGATGACATTGGCATGGAGCATTATGATGACAAGAGTTCTGGAGCATTTTGATGACAAGCGCATGGAGCATTGTGATGAGAGGCCCCAGGGAACATTGTGATGAAAAGGACAGGGAACATTGTGAAGACTGGGTTAATGGAGCATTGTGATGAAGGGGCCATGGAGCATTGAGATGACAGGCGTCATGAGGCATGGTGATGACAGTGGTCATGGAGCATTGTGATGAAAGTGATCATGGAGCAATATGATAACAGGGGCCATGGAGCATTGTGATGACAGGTGTATTGGAGCATTGTGATGAAAGTCGTCATGGATCATTGTGATGACATGTGCCCTGGAACACTGTGATGACATGGTTCATCGAGTATTGTGATGACAAGGGTCATAACAAATTGTGATGACAGGTGTCATGGGGCATTGTGATGACATTGATCATCTAGGAATTGTGATGAAAGGTATCATGGAGCACTGTGATGACTGGGGGCATGAAGCATTGTTATGAAAATTGTCCTGGATTATTGTGGTGACAGCAGTCATGGAGAATTGTGATGACAGGGATTATGCAGCATTGTGTTGACAAGGGTATGGACTATTGTGATGATAATGGTCGTGGAGCAATGTGATGAAAGTTTTCATGGAACATCGTGATGAAAAGTGCCTGGGAGCATTGTAACGATAAAGGCCATGGAGCATTGTGATGACAAGTGTCATGGAGCATTGTAATGAAAGGTTTCATTGTGCACTGTGATGACAAGGGTATGGAGTATTGTGATGAAACTGGTCCTGGAGCATTGTGATAACAAACTCCACGGAGCATTGTGATGAAAGGCATCATGGAGCATTGTGAAGAAAGGGGCCATGGGGAATTGTAATGACAATAGAGAATTGTGATAAAAATTGTCAGCGATCATAGTGATTAAAGTGGTCATTGAGAATTGTGATGAAAAGCGACATAGAGCATTGTGATGACAAAGGTCATGGAGAATTGTGATGAGCAGGGTCATGTAGGATTGTGATGCCATGGTCATGGAACATTGTGTTGAAAAGAATTCTGCAGCATTGTGAGGAAAAAGGCATGGAGCATTGTGATTATAGGGGACATGGAGCATTGTGATGACATGGGCAGGGAACACTGTGATGACAGGTGTTATGGAGCAATGTGATGACAAGTGTCATGGAGCATTGTGATGAGAGGTGCCTTGGAGAATTGTGATGACAGGCCTCATGGGGCATTGAGATGACAGTCGTCATGGAGCGTTATGATGAAAGGTGTTATGGAGCACTGTGATTACAGGGGCCAGGGAGCATTGTGAACACAAAGGCCATGGAGCATTGAGATGACAGTGGTCATGGAGCATTGTGATGAAAGTGGTCATGGATCATTGTGATGACAAGTGTCCTGGGACCCTGTGATGACATGGTTCATGGAGCATTGTGATGACAATGGTAATGGCGAATTGTGATGACAATGTCATGAGGCATTGTGATGGCAGTGGTCATCTAGGAATGTGGTTAAAGTTATTATGGAGCACAGTAATGAGAGGGGCCATGGAGCATTGTGATGACAAGTGTCATGGAGCATGGTGATGAAACGGACATGGAGCATTATAATGACAAGAGTTCTGGAGCCTTGTGATGACAAGGGCATGGAGCATTGTGATTACAGGGGTCATGGAGCAGTGTGATGACAAAGGCTTGGAGCACTGTGATGACAAGGTCCATGGAGCATTGTGATTACAGGGGTCATGGGGCATTGTGATGAGTGAGGTCATGGAGCATTAAGATGAAATGAGTCATGGAGCACTGTGATTACAGGGGCCATGGCGCATTGTGATGCCAAAGGCCATGGAGCATTATGATGACAGGTGTCATGGAACATTGAGATGAAACGGGTCATGGACCATTACGATGACAGGGGTCATGGAGAATTGTGATGACTGTGGCCATGGGGAATTTGGATGAAAGGCGTACTGGAGCATTGTGAGGAAATGTTTCATGGAGCATTGTGATGACAAGGGCCATGGAGCATCGTGATGACAGGGGTCATGGGGTATTGTGCTGAAAGCGGTCATGGAGCATTATGATGGAAAGCGCTATGGAGCACTGTGATGAGAAGGGCCATGGATCATTGTGAATACAAGGGACATGGAGCCTTGTGATGACAAGGGTCATGGATCATTGTAAAAACAGGTATCATTGGACATTGTGATGACAGGGGCATGGAACATTTTTATGTAAGTTGCCATGGAGAATTGTGATGAAAGGGATCATGTGAATTTGTAATGACAAGGGCCATGGAGCATTGTGATGAAACAAATCTTGGAGTATTTTGATGAAAGTTGTCATGGAGCATTGCGATGAAAAGCACCAAGGAACATTGTGATGACAAGGGCCATCGAGCATTGTGATGACAAGTGTCATGGAGTATTGTGATGACAGGTGTCATGGAGCATCTTGATGACAAATGCCATGCAGAATTGTGATGAGAGGTGGCATTGGGCATTGTGATGAAAGGGGTCATGGAGTACTGTGATTACAGGGGTCATGGAGCATTGTGATGACAAGTGACATGGAGAATAGTGATGACAGGCGTCATAGAGCATTGTGATGACAAGTGCCATTTAGCATTTTGATGACAGGGGTCATCAAGCATTGTGTTGACAGGGTCACGGAGCATTGTGATGACATGGGCCATGAAGCATTGTGAAGACAAGATTCATGGAGCATTGTGATGACACGGCCATGAAGCATGGTGATGACAACAGACCTGGAGCATTGTGATGACAAGGATATGGAGCATGGCGATGAAACGGACATGGAGCATTATAATGACAAGTGTTCTGGAGCCTTGTGATGACAAGAGCATGGAGCATTGTGATTACAGGGGCCATGGAGCTGTGTGATGACAAAGGCTTGGAGAACTGTGATGACACGGGCCATGGAGCATTGTGATTACAGGGGTCATGGGGCATTGTGATGAGTGAGGTCATGGAGCATTTATGTGAAACGGGTCATGGAGCACTGTGATTACAGGGGCCGTGGAACATTGCGATAACAAGTGACATGGAGAATAGTGATGACAGGTGTCATAGAGCATTGTGATGACAAGTGCTATTTAGCATTTTGATGACAGGGGTCATCAGTCATTGTGTTGACAGGGGTCACGGAGCATTGTGATTACAAGGGCAGGGAACCTTGTGGTGACCGGGGTCATGGAACATTTTGATGACAACTTTCATGGAACGTTGTGATGACAGGGGTCATGGAGCATTGTGTTGAAAGGGAACATGGAGCAGTGTGATTACAGGGTCCATGGAGCATTGTGAATACATAGGCCAGGGAACAATGTGATGACAGGGGTCATGTAGCGTTGTGATGACAGGGTCATGGAGCATTGTGATTACAGGGGTTATGGGGCACTGTGATGACGGGGGCATGGAGCATTGTGATGAAAATTGTCCTGGAGCATTGTGATGACAGCGGTCACAAAGAATTGGGATGAAAGGTATCATGCAGCATTGTGATGACAACGGTCATGGATCATTTTGATGACAGGGGTCATGGAACATTCTAATAACAAGGTTCATAAAGCATTTTGATGACAGGGGTCATGGAGCATTGTGTTGACACGGGCATGGAGCATTGTAATGATATTATATCTGGAGCATTGTGATGAAAAGGGGATGGAGCATTTTGATGACAGTCTCCAAGGAGCATTGTGCTGACAATGGCATGGAGCATTGTGATGAAAGGGGTACTGGAGCACTGTGAGGAAAGGAGTCATGGATCATTGTGTTGACACGGTCAAGGAACATTGCGATGACAAGCATTCTGGAGCATTGTGATGAAAGAGCATGGAGCATTGTGATGACAGGTGACAAGGAGCATTGTGATGATATGGGCAGAGAACTTTGTGATGACATGGGTCATGGAGCATTGTGGTGAAAAGTGTCATGGAACATTGTACTGACAGGGATCATGGAGCTTTTTGGTAAGAGAGGCCTTGGAGATTTGTGATGGCAGGCGTCATGGGGCATTGTGATGACAGCGGTCTTGGAGCATTGTGATGAAAGGGGTCATGGAGCTCTATGATTAGAGGGGCCATGGAGCATTGTGAATACAAAGCCTATGGAGCATTGAGATGACAGGTTTCATGGAGCCTTTTGATGAAAGTGATCATGGATCATTGTGATGACAAGTGTCCTGGAACCTTGTGATGAAACGGTTCATGAAGCATTTTGATGACAGGGATCATGGCAAATTGTGATGACATCTGTCATGGGGCATTGTGATGACAGTGGTCCTCTAGAATTGTGATGAATGGTATCATGGAGCACTGTGATGACAGGGGCCATGGAACATTGTGATGACAAATGACGTGGAGGATTGTGATGACAAGTGTCATGGGGCATTTTGATGACATTGGCATGGAGCATTATGATGACAAGAGTTCTGGAGCATTTTGATGACAAGCGCATGGAGCATTGTGATGAGAGGCCCCAGGGAACATTGTGATGAAAAGGACAGGGAACATTGTGATGACTGGGTTAATGGAGCATTGTGATGAAGGGGCCATGGAGCATTGAGATGACAGGCGTCATGAGGCATGGTGATGACAGTGGTCATGGAGCATTGTGATGAAAGTGATCATGGAGCAATATGATAACAGGGGCCATGGAGCATTGTGATGACAGGTGTATTGGAGCATTGTGATGAAAGTCGTCATGGATCATTGTGATGACATGTGCCCTGGAACACTGTGATGACATGGTTCATCGAGTATTGTGATGACAAGGGTCATAGCAAATTGTGATAACAGGTGTCATGGGGCATTGTGATGACATTGATCATCTAGGAATTGTGATGAAAGGTATCATGGAGCACTGTGATGACTGGGGGCATGAAGCATTGTTATGAAAATTGTCCTGGATTATTGTGGTGACAGCAGTCATGGAGAATTGTGATGACAGGGATTATGCAGCATTGTGTTGACAAGGGTATGGACTATTGTGATGATAATGGTCGTGGAGCAATGTGATGAAAGTTTTCATGGAACATCGTGATGAAAAGTGCCTGGGAGCATTGTAACGATAAAGGCCATGGAGCATTGTGATGACAAGTGTCATGGAGCATTGTAATGAAAGGTTTCATTGTGCACTGTGATGACAAGGGTATGGAGTATTGTGATGAAACTGGTCCTGGAGCATTGTGATAACAAACTCCACGGAGCATTGTGATGAAAGGCATCATGGAGCATTGTGAAGAAAGGGGCCATGGGGAATTGTAATGACAATAGAGAAATGTGATAAAAATTGTCAGCGATCATAGTGATTAAAGTGGTCATTGAGAATTGTGATGAAAAGCGACATAGAGCATTGTGATGACAAAGGTCATGGAGAATTGTGATGAGCAGGGTCATGTAGGATTGTGATGCCACGGTCATGGAACATTGTGTTGAAAAGAATTCTGCAGCATTGTGAGGAAAAAGGCATGGAGCATTGTGATTATAGGGGACATGGAGCATTGTGATGACATGGGCAGGGAACACTGTGATGACAGGTGTTATGGAGCAATGTGATGACAAGTGTCATGGAGCATTGTGATGAGAGGTGCCTTGGAGAATTGTGATGACAGGCCTCATGGGGCATTGAGATGACAGTCGTCATGGAGCGTTATGATGAAAGGTGTTATGGAGCACTGTGATTACAGGGGCCAGGGAGCATTGTGAACACAAAGGCCATGGAGCATTGAGATGACAGTGGTCATGGAGCATTGTGATGAAAGTGGTCATGGATCATTGTGATGACAAGTGTCCTGGGACCCTGTGATGACATGGTTCATGGAGCATTGTGATGACAATGGTAATGGCGAATTGTGATGACAATGTCATGAGGCATTGTGATGGCAGTGGTCATCTAGGAATGTGGTTAAAGTTATTATGGAGCACAGTAATGAGAGGGGCCATGGAGCATTGTGATGACAAGTGTCATGGAGCATGGTGATGAAACGGACATGGAGCATTATAATGACAAGAGTTCTGGAGCCTTGTGATGACAAGGGCATGGAGCATTGTGATTACAGGGGTCATGGAGCAGTGTGATGACAAAGGCTTGGAGCACTGTGATGACAAGGTCCATGGAGCATTGTGATTACAGGGGTCATGGGGCATTGTGATGAGTGAGGTCATGGAGCATTAAGATGAAATGAGTCATGGAGCACTGTGATTACAGGGGCCATGGCGCATTGTGATGCCAAAGGCCATGGAGCATTATGATGACAGGTGTCATGGAACATTGAGATGAAACGGGTCATGGACCATTACGATGACAGGGGTCATGGAGAATTGTGATGACTGTGGCCATGGGGAATTTGGATGAAAGGCGTACTGGAGCATTGTGAGGAAATGTTTCATGGAGCATTGTGATGACAAGGGCCATGGAGCATCGTGATGACAGGGGTCATGGGGTATTGTGCTGAAAGCGGTCATGGAGCATTGTGATGGAAAGCGCTATGGAGCACTGTGATGAGAAGGGCCATGGATCATTGTGAATACAAGGGACATGGAGCCTTGTGATGACAAGGGTCATGGATCATTGTAAAAACAGGTATCATTGGACATTGTGATGACAGGGGCATGGAACCTTTTTATGTAAGTTGCCATGGAGAATTGTGATGAAAGGGATCATGTGAATTTGTAATGACAAGGGCCATGGAGCATTGTGATGAAACAAATCTTGGAGTATTTTGATGAAAGTTGTCATGGAGCATTGCGATGAAAAGCACCAAGGAACATTGTGATGACAAGGGCCATCGAGCATTGTGATGACAAGTGTCATGGAGTATTGTGATGACAGGTGTCATGGAGCATCTTGATGACAAATGCCATGCAGAATTGTGATGAGAGGTGGCATTGGGCATTGTGATGAAAGGGGTCATGGAGTACTGTGATTACAGGGGCCATGGAGCATTGTGATGACAAGTGACATGGAGAATAGTGATGACAGGCGTCATAGAGCATTGTGATGACAAGTGCCATTTAGCATTTTGATGACAGGGGTCATCAAGCATTGTGTTGACAGGGTCACGGAGCATTGTGATGACATGGGCCATGAAGCATTGTGAAGACAAGATTCATGGAGCATTGTGATGACACGGCCATGAAGCATGGTGATGACAACAGACCTGGAGCATTGTGATGACAAGGATATGGAGCATGGCGATGAAACGGACATGGAGCATTATATTGACAAGTGTTCTGGAGCCTTGTGATGACAAGAGCATGGAGCATTGTGATTACAGGGGCCATGGAGCTGTGTGATGACAAAGGCTTGGAGAACTGTGATGACAAGGGCCATGGAGCATTGTGATTACAGGGGTCATGGGGCATTGTGATGAGTGAGGTCATGGAGCATTTATGTGAAACGGGTCATGGAGCACTGTGATTACAGGGGCCGTGGAACATTGCGATAACAAGTGACATGGAGAATAGTGATGACAGGTGTCATAGAGCATTGTGATGACAAGTGCTATTTAGCATTTTGATGACAGGGGTCATCAGTCATTGTGTTGACAGGGGTCACGGAGCATTGTGATTACAAGGGCAGGGAACCTTGTGGTGACCGGGTTCATGGAACATTTTGATGACAACTTTCATGGAACGTTGTGATGAGAGGGGTCATGGAGCATTGTGTTGAAAGGGAACATGGAGCAGTGTGATTACAGGGTCCATGGAGCATTGTGAATACATAGGCCAGGGAACAATGTGATGACAGGGGTCATGTAGCGTTGTGATGACAGGGTCATGGAGCATTGTGATTACAGGGGTTATGGGGCACTGTGATGACGGGGGCATGGAGCATTGTGATGAAAATTGTCCTGGAGCATTGTGATGACAGCGGTCACAAAGAATTGGGATGAAAGGTATCATGCAGCATTGTGATGACAACGGTCATGGATCATTTTGATGACAGGGGTCATGGAACATTCTAATAACAAGGTTCATAAAGCATTTTGATGACAGGGGTCATGGAGCATTGTGTTGACACGGGCATGGAGCATTGTAATGATATTATATCTGGAGCATTGTGATGAAAAGGGGATGGAGCATTTTGATGACAGTCTCCAAGGAGCATTGTGCTGACAATGGCATGGAGCATTGTGATGAAAGGGGTACTGGAGCACTGTGAGGAAAGGAGTCATGGATCATTGTGTTGACACGGTCAAGGAACATTGCGATGACAAGCATTCTGGAGCATTGTGATGAAAGAGCATGGAGCATTGTGATGAAAGGTGACAAGGAGCATTGTGATGATATGGGCAGAGAACTTTGTGATGACATGGGTCATGGAGCATTGTGGTGAAAAGTGTCATGGAACATTGTACTGACAGGGAGCATGGAGCTTTTTGGTAAGAGAGGCCTTGGAGATTTGTGATGGCAGGCGTCATGGGGCATTGTGATGACAGCGGTCTTGGAGCATTGTGATGAAAGGGGTCATGGAGCTCTATGATTAGAGGGGCCATGGAGCATTGTGAATACAAAGTCTATGGAGCATTGAGATGACAGGTTTCATGGAGCCTTTTGATGAAAGTGATCATGGATCATTGTGATGACAAGTGTCCTGGAACCTTGTGATGAAACGGTTCATGAAGCATTTTGATGACAGGGATCATGGCAAATTGTGATGACATCTGTCATGGGGCATTGTGATGACAGTGGTCCTCTAGAATTGTGATGAATGGTATCATGGAGCACTGTGATGACAGGGGCCATGGAACATTGTGATGACAAATGACGTGGAGGATTGTGATGACAAGTGTCATGGGGCATTTTGATGACATTGGCATGGAGCATTATGATGACAAGAGTTCTGGAGCATCTTGATGACAAGCGCATGGAGCATTGTGATGAGAGGCCCCAGGGAACATTGTGATGAAAAGGACAGGGAACATTGTGATGACTGGGTTAATGGAGCATTGTGATGAAGGGGCCATGGAGCATTGAGATGACAGGCGTCATGAGGCATGGTGATGACAGTGGTCATGGAGCATTGTGATGAAAGTGATCATGGAGCAATATGATAACAGGGGCCATGGAGCATTGTGATGACAGGTGTATTGGAGCATTGTGATGAAAGTCGTCATGGATCATTGTGATGACATGTGCCCTGGAACACTGTGATGACATGGTTCATCGAGTATTGTGATGACAAGGGTCATAGCAAATTGTGATGACAGGTGTCATGGGGCATTGTGATGACATTGATCATCTAGGAATTGTGATGAAAGGTATCATGGAGCACTGTGATGACTGGGGGCATGAAGCATTGTTATGAAAATTGTCCTGGATTATTGTGGTGACAGCAGTCATGGAGAATTGTGATGACAGGGATTATGCAGCATTGTGTTGACAAGGGTATGGACTATTGTGATGATAATGGTCGTGGAGCAATGTGATGAAAGTTTTCATGGAACATCGTGATGAAAAGTGCCTGGGAGCATTGTAACGATAAAGGCCATGGAGCATTGTGATGACAAGTGTCATGGAGCATTGTAATGAAAGGTTTCATTGTGCACTGTGATGACAAGGGTATGGAGTATTGTGATGAAACTGGTCCTGGAGCATTGTGATAACAAACTCCACGGAGCATTGTGATGAAAGGCATCATGGAGCATTGTGAAGAAAGGGGCCATGGGGAATTGTAATGACAATAGAGAAATGTGATAAAAATTGTCAGCGATCATAGTGATTAAAGTGGTCATTGAGAATTGTGATGAAAAGCGACATAGAGCATTGTGATGACAAAGGTCATGGAGAATTGTGATGAGCAGGGTCATGTAGGATTGTGATGCCACGGTCATGGAACATTGTGTTGAAAAGAATTCTGCAGCATTGTGAGGAAAAAGGCATGGAGCATTGTGATTATAGGGGACATGGAGCATTGGGATGACATGGGCAGGGAACACTGTGATGACAGGTGTTATGGAGCAATGTGATGACAAGTGTCATGGAGCATTGTGATGAGAGGTGCCTTGGAGAATTGTGATGACAGGCCTCATGGGGCATTGAGATGACAGTCGTCATGGAGCGTTATGATGAAAGGTGTTATGGAGCACTGTGATTACAGGGGCCAGGGAGCATTGTGAACACAAAGGCCATGGAGCATTGAGATGACAGTGGTCATGGAGCATTGTGATGAAAGTGGTCATGGATCATTGTGATGACAAGTGTCCTGGGACCCTGTGATGACATGGTTCATGGAGCATTGTGATGACAATGGTAATGGCGAATTGTGATGACAATGTCATGAGGCATTGTGATGGCAGTGGTCATCTAGGAATGTGGTTAAAGTTATTATGGAGCACAGTAATGAGAGGGGCCATGGAGCATTGTGATGACAAGTGTCATGGAGCATGGTGATGAAACGGACATGGAGCATTATAATGACAAGAGTTCTGGAGCCTTGTGATGACAAGGGCATGGAGCATTGTGATTACAGGGGTCATGGAGCAGTGTGATGACAAAGGCTTGGAGCACTGTGATGACAAGGTCCATGGAGCATTGTGATTACAGGGGTCATGGGGCATTGTGATGAGTGAGGTCATGGAGCATTAAGATGAAATGAGTCATGGAGCACTGTGATTACAGGGGCCATGGCGCATTGTGATGCCAAAGGCCATGGAGCATTATGATGACAGGTGTCATGGAACATTGAGATGAAACGGGTCATGGACCATTACGATGACAGGGGTCATGGAGAATTGTGATGACTGTGGCCATGGGGAATTTGGATGAAAGGCGTACTGGAGCATTGTGAGGAAATGTTTCATGGAGCATTGTGATGACAAGGGCCATGGAGCATCGTGATGACAGGGGTCATGGGGTATTGTGCTGAAAGCGGTCATGGAGCATTGTGATGGAAAGCGCTATGGAGCACTGTGATGAGAAGGGCCATGGATCATTGTGAATACAAGGGACATGGAGCCTTGTGATGACAAGGGTCATGGATCATTGTAAAAACAGGTATCATTGGACATTGTGATGACAGGGGCATGGAACCTTTTTATGTAAGTTGCCATGGAGAATTGTGATGAAAGGGATCATGTGAATTTGTAATGACAAGGGCCATGGAGCATTGTGATGAAACAAATCTTGGAGTATTTTGATGAAAGTTGTCATGGAGCATTGCGATGAAAAGCACCAAGGAACATTGTGATGACAAGGGCCATCGAGCATTGTGATGACAAGTGTCATGGAGTATTGTGATGACAGGTGTCATGGAGCATCTTGATGACAAATGCCATGCAGAATTGTGATGAGAGGTGGCATTGGGCATTGTGATGAAAGGGGTCATGGAGTACTGTGATTACAGGGGCCATGGAGCATTGTGATGACAAGTGACATGGAGAATAGTGATGACAGGCGTCATAGAGCATTGTGATGACAAGTGCCATTTAGCATTTTGATGACAGGGGTCATCAAGCATTGTGTTGACAGGGTCACGGAGCATTGTGATGACATGGGCCATGAAGCATTGTGAAGACAAGATTCATGGAGCATTGTGATGACACGGCCATGAAGCATGGTGATGACAACAGACCTGGAGCATTGTGATGACAAGGATATGGAGCATGGCGATGAAACGGACATGGAGCATTATATTGACAAGTGTTCTGGAGCCTTGTGATGACAAGAGCATGGAGCATTGTGATTACAGGGGCCATGGAGCTGTGTGATGACAAAGGCTTGGAGAACTGTGATGACAAGGGCCATGGAGCATTGTGATTACAGGGGTCATGGGGCATTGTGATGAGTGAGGTCATGGAGCATTTATGTGAAACGGGTCATGGAGCACTGTGATTACAGGGGCCGTGGAACATTGCGATAACAAGTGACATGGAGAATAGTGATGACAGGTGTCATAGAGCATTGTGATGACAAGTGCTATTTAGCATTTTGATGACAGGGGTCATCAGTCATTGTGTTGACAGGGGTCACGGAGCATTGTGATTACAAGGGCAGGGAACCTTGTGGTGACCGGGTTCATGGAACATTTTGATGACAACTTTCATGGAACGTTGTGATGAGAGGGGTCATGGAGCATTGTGTTGAAAGGGAACATGGAGCAGTGTGATTACAGGGTCCATGGAGCATTGTGAATACATAGGCCAGGGAACAATGTGATGACAGGGGTCATGTAGCGTTGTGATGACAGGGTCATGGAGCATTGTGATTACAGGGGTTATGGGGCACTGTGATGACGGGGGCATGGAGCATTGTGATGAAAATTGTCCTGGAGCATTGTGATGACAGCGGTCACAAAGAATTGGGATGAAAGGTATCATGCAGCATTGTGATGACAACGGTCATGGATCATTTTGATGACAGGGGTCATGGAACATTCTAATAACAAGGTTCATAAAGCATTTTGATGACAGGGGTCATGGAGCATTGTGTTGACACGGGCATGGAGCATTGTAATGATATTATATCTGGAGCATTGTGATGAAAAGGGGATGGAGCATTTTGATGACAGTCTCCAAGGAGCATTGTGCTGACAATGGCATGGAGCATTGTGATGAAAGGGGTACTGGAGCACTGTGAGGAAAGGAGTCATGGATCATTGTGTTGACACGGTCAAGGAACATTGCGATGACAAGCATTCTGGAGCATTGTGATGAAAGAGCATGGAGCATTGTGATGAAAGGTGACAAGGAGCATTGTGATGATATGGGCAGAGAACTTTGTGATGACATGGGTCATGGAGCATTGTGGTGAAAAGTGTCATGGAACATTGTACTGACAGGGATCATGGAGCTTTTTGGTAAGAGAGGCCTTGGAGATTTGTGATGGCAGGCGTCATGGGGCATTGTGATGACAGCGGTCTTGGAGCATTGTGATGAAAGGGGTCATGGAGCTCTATGATTAGAGGGGCCATGGAGCATTGTGAATACAAAGCCTATGGAGCATTGAGATGACAGGTTTCATGGAGCCTTTTGATGAAAGTGATCATGGATCATTGTGATGACAAGTGTCCTGGAACCTTGTGATGAAACGGTTCATGAAGCATTTTGATGACAGGGATCATGGCAAATTGTGATGACATCTGTCATGGGGCATTGTGATGACAGTGGTCCTCTAGAATTGTGATGAATGGTATCATGGAGCACTGTGATGACAGGGGCCATGGAACATTGTGATGACAAATGACGTGGAGGATTGTGATGACAAGTGTCATGGGGCATTTTGATGACATTGGCATGGAGCATTATGATGACAAGAGTTCTGGAGCATTTTGATGACAAGCGCATGGAGCATTGTGATGAGAGGCCCCAGGGAACATTGTGATGAAAAGGACAGGGAACATTGTGATGACTGGGTTAATGGAGCATTGTGATGAAGGGGCCATGGAGCATTGAGATGACAGGCGTCATGAGGCATGGTGATGACAGTGGTCATGGAGCATTGTGATGAAAGTGATCATGGAGCAATATGATAACAGGGGCCATGGAGCATTGTGATGACAGGTGTATTGGAGCATTGTGATGAAAGTCGTCATGGATCATTGTGATGACATGTGCCCTGGAACACTGTGATGACATGGTTCATCGAGTATTGTGATGACAAGGGTCATAGCAAATTGTGATGACAGGTGTCATGGGGCATTGTGATGACATTGATCATCTAGGAATTGTGATGAAAGGTATCATGGAGCACTGTGATGACTGGGGGCATGAAGCATTGTTATGAAAATTGTCCTGGATTATTGTGGTGACAGCAGTCATGGAGAATTGTGATGACAGGGATTATGCAGCATTGTGTTGACAAGGGTATGGACTATTGTGATGATAATGGTCGTGGAGCAATGTGATGAAAGTTTTCATGGAACATCGTGATGAAAAGTGCCTGGGAGCATTGTAACGATAAAGGCCATGGAGCATTGTGATGACAAGTGTCATGGAGCATTGTAATGAAAGGTTTCATTGTGCACTGTGATGACAAGGGTATGGAGTATTGTGATGAAACTGGTCCTGGAGCATTGTGATAACAAACTCCACGGAGCATTGTGATGAAAGGCATCATGGAGCATTGTGAAGAAAGGGGCCATGGGGAATTGTAATGACAATAGAGAAATGTGATAAAAATTGTCAGCGATCATAGTGATTAAAGTGGTCATTGAGAATTGTGATGAAAAGCGACATAGAGCATTGTGATGACAAAGGTCATGGAGAATTGTGATGAGCAGGGTCATGTAGGATTGTGATGCCACGGTCATGGAACATTGTGTTGAAAAGAATTCTGCAGCATTGTGAGGAAAAAGGCATGGAGCATTGTGATTATAGGGGACATGGAGCATTGTGATGACATGGGCAGGGAACACTGTGATGACAGGTGTTATGGAGCAATGTGATGACAAGTGTCATGGAGCATTGTGATGAGAGGTGCCTTGGAGAATTGTGATGACAGGCCTCATGGGGCATTGAGATGACAGTCGTCATGGAGCGTTATGATGAAAGGTGTTATGGAGCACTGTGATTACAGGGGCCAGGGAGCATTGTGAACACAAAGGCCATGGAGCATTGAGATGACAGTGGTCATGGAGCATTGTGATGAAAGTGGTCATGGATCATTGTGATGACAAGTGTCCTGGGACCCTGTGATGACATGGTTCATGGAGCATTGTGATGACAATGGTAATGGCAAATTGTGATGACAATGTCATGAGGCATTGTGATGGCAGTGGTCATCTAGGAATGTGGTTAAAGTTATTATGGAGCACAGTAATGAGAGGGGCCATGGAGCATTGTGATGACAAGTGTCATGGAGCATGGTGATGAAACGGACATGGAGCATTATAATGACAAGAGTTCTGGAGCCTTGTGATGACAAGGGCATGGAGCATTGTGATTACAGGGGTCATGGAGCAGTGTGATGACAAAGGCTTGGAGCACTGTGATGACAAGGTCCATGGAGCATTGTGATTACAGGGGTCATGGGGCATTGTGATGAGTGAGGTCAGGGAGCATTAAGATGAAATGAGTCATGGAGCACTGTGATTACAGGGGCCATGGCGCATTGTGATGCCAAAGGCCATGGAGCATTATGATGACAGGTGTCATGGAACATTGAGATGAAACGGGTCATGGACCATTACGATGACAGGGGTCATGGAGAATTGTGATGACTGTGGCCATGGGGAATTTGGATGAAAGGCGTACTGGAGCATTGTGAGGAAATGTTTCATGGAGCATTGTGATGACAAGGGCCATGGAGCATCGTGATGACAGGGGTCATGGGGTATTGTGCTGAAAGCGGTCATGGAGCATTGTGATGGAAAGCGCTATGGAGCACTGTGATGAGAAGGGCCATGGATCATTGTGAATACAAGGGACATGGAGCCTTGTGATGACAAGGGTCATGGATCATTGTAAAAACAGGTATCATTGGACATTGTGATGACAGGGGCATGGAACCTTTTTATGTAAGTTGCCATGGAGAATTGTGATGAAAGGGATCATGTGAATTTGTAATGACAAGGGCCATGGAGCATTGTGATGAAACAAATCTTGGAGTATTTTGATGAAAGTTGTCATGGAGCATTGCGATGAAAAGCACCAAGGAACATTGTGATGACAAGGGCCATCGAGCATTGTGATGACAAGTGTCATGGAGTATTGTGATGACAGGTGTCATGGAGCATCTTGATGACAAATGCCATGCAGAATTGTGATGAGAGGTGGCATTGGGCATTGTGATGAAAGGGGTCATGGAGTACTGTGATTACAGGGGCCATGGAGCATTGTGATGACAAGTGACATGGAGAATAGTGATGACAGGCGTCATAGAGCATTGTGATGACAAGTGCCATTTAGCATTTTGATGACAGGGGTCATCAAGCATTGTGTTGACAGGGTCACGGAGCATTGTGATGACATGGGCCATGAAGCATTGTGAAGACAAGATTCATGGAGCATTGTGATGACACGGCCATGAAGCATGGTGATGACAACAGACCTGGAGCATTGTGATGACAAGGATATGGAGCATGGCGATGAAACGGACATGGAGCATTATATTGACAAGTGTTCTGGAGCCTTGTGATGACAAGAGCATGGAGCATTGTGATTACAGGGGCCATGGAGCTGTGTGATGACAAAGGCTTGGAGAACTGTGATGACAAGGGCCATGGAGCATTGTGATTACAGGGGTCATGGGGCATTGTGATGAGTGAGGTCATGGAGCATTTATGTGAAACGGGTCATGGAGCACTGTGATTACAGGGGCCGTGGAACATTGCGATAACAAGTGACATGGAGAATAGTGATGACAGGTGTCATAGAGCATTGTGATGACAAGTGCTATTTAGCATTTTGATGACAGGGGTCATCAGTCATTGTGTTGACAGGGGTCACGGAGCATTGTGATTACAAGGGCAGGGAACCTTGTGGTGACCGGGTTCATGGAACATTTTGATGACAACTTTCATGGAACGTTGTGATGAGAGGGGTCATGGAGCATTGTGTTGAAAGGGAACATGGAGCAGTGTGATTACAGGGTCCATGGAGCATTGTGAATACATAGGCCAGGGAACAATGTGATGACAGGGGTCATGTAGCGTTGTGATGACAGGGTCATGGAGCATTGTGATTACAGGGGTTATGGGGCACTGTGATGACGGGGGCATGGAGCATTGTGATGAAAATTGTCCTGGAGCATTGTGATGACAGCGGTCACAAAGAATTGGGATGAAAGGTATCATGCAGCATTGTGATGACAACGGTCATGGATCATTTTGATGACAGGGGTCATGGAACATTCTAATAACAAGGTTCATAAAGCATTTTGATGACAGGGGTCATGGAGCATTGTGTTGACACGGGCATGGAGCATTGTAATGATATTATATCTGGAGCATTGTGATGAAAAGGGGATGGAGCATTTTGATGACAGTCTCCAAGGAGCATTGTGCTGACAATGGCATGGAGCATTGTGATGAAAGGGGTACTGGAGCACTGTGAGGAAAGGAGTCATGGATCATTGTGTTGACACGGTCAAGGAACATTGCGATGACAAGCATTCTGGAGCATTGTGATGAAAGAGCATGGAGCATTGTGATGAAAGGTGACAAGGAGCATTGTGATGATATGGGCAGAGAACTTTGTGATGACATGGGTCATGGAGCATTGTGGTGAAAAGTGTCATGGAACATTGTACTGACAGGGATCATGGAGCTTTTTGGTAAGAGAGGCCTTGGAGATTTGTGATGGCAGGCGTCATGGGGCATTGTGATGACAGCGGTCTTGGAGCATTGTGATGAAAGGGGTCATGGAGCTCTATGATTAGAGGGGCCATGGAGCATTGTGAATACAAAGCCTATGGAGCATTGAGATGACAGGTTTCATGGAGCCTTTTGATGAAAGTGATCATGGATCATTGTGATGACAAGTGTCCTGGAACCTTGTGATGAAACGGTTCATGAAGCATTTTGATGACAGGGATCATGGCAAATTGTGATGACATCTGTCATGGGGCATTGTGATGACAGTGGTCCTCTAGAATTGTGATGAATGGTATCATGGAGCACTGTGATGACAGGGGCCATGGAACATTGTGATGACAAATGACGTGGAGGATTGTGATGACAAGTGTCATGGGGCATTTTGATGACATTGGCATGGAGCATTATGATGACAAGAGTTCTGGAGCATTTTGATGACAAGCGCATGGAGCATTGTGATGAGAGGCCCCAGGGAACATTGTGATGAAAAGGACAGGGAACATTGTGATGACTGGGTTAATGGAGCATTGTGATGAAGGGGCCATGGAGCATTGAGATGACAGGCGTCATGAGGCATGGTGATGACAGTGGTCATGGAGCATTGTGATGAAAGTGATCATGGAGCAATATGATAACAGGGGCCATGGAGCATTGTGATGACAGGTGTATTGGAGCATTGTGATGAAAGTCGTCATGGATCATTGTGATGACATGTGCCCTGGAACACTGTGATGACATGGTTCATCGAGTATTGTGATGACAAGGGTCATAGCAAATTGTGATGACAGGTGTCATGGGGCATTGTGATGACATTGATCATCTAGGAATTGTGATGAAAGGTATCATGGAGCACTGTGATGACTGGGGGCATGAAGCATTGTTATGAAAATTGTCCTGGATTATTGTGGTGACAGCAGTCATGGAGAATTGTGATGACAGGGATTATGCAGCATTGTGTTGACAAGGGTATGGACTATTGTGATGATAATGGTCGTGGAGCAATGTGATGAAAGTTTTCATGGAACATCGTGATGAAAAGTGCCTGGGAGCATTGTAACGATAAAGGCCATGGAGCATTGTGATGACAAGTGTCATGGAGCATTGTAATGAAAGGTTTCATTGTGCACTGTGATGACAAGGGTATGGAGTATTGTGATGAAACTGGTCCTGGAGCATTGTGATAACAAACTCCACGGAGCATTGTGATGAAAGGCATCATGGAGCATTGTGAAGAAAGGGGCCATGGGGAATTGTAATGACAATAGAGAAATGTGATAAAAATTGTCAGCGATCATAGTGATTAAAGTGGTCATTGAGAATTGTGATGAAAAGCGACATAGAGCATTGTGATGACAAAGGTCATGGAGAATTGTGATGAGCAGGGTCATGTAGGATTGTGATGCCACGGTCATGGAACATTGTGTTGAAAAGAATTCTGCAGCATTGTGAGGAAAAAGGCATGGAGCATTGTGATTATAGGGGACATGGAGCATTGTGATGACATGGGCAGGGAACACTGTGATGACAGGTGTTATGGAGCAATGTGATGACAAGTGTCATGGAGCATTGTGATGAGAGGTGCCTTGGAGAATTGTGATGACAGGCCTCATGAGGCATTGAGATGACAGTCGTCATGGAGCGTTATGATGAAAGGTGTTATGGAGCACTGTGATTACAGGGGCCAGGGAGCATTGTGAACACAAAGGCCATGGAGCATTGAGATGACAGTGGTCATGGAGCATTGTGATGAAAGTGGTCATGGATCATTGTGATGACAAGTGTCCTGGGACCCTGTGATGACATGGTTCATGGAGCATTGTGATGACAATGGTAATGGCAAATTGTGATGACAATGTCATGAGGCATTGTGATGGCAGTGGTCATCTAGGAATGTGGTTAAAGTTATTATGGAGCACAGTAATGAGAGGGGCCATGGAGCATTGTGATGACAAGTGTCATGGAGCATGGTGATGAAACGGACATGGAGCATTATAATGACAAGAGTTCTGGAGCCTTGTGATGACAAGGGCATGGAGCATTGTGATTACAGGGGTCATGGAGCAGTGTGATGACAAAGGCTTGGAGCACTGTGATGACAAGGTCCATGGAGCATTGTGATTACAGGGGTCATGGGGCATTGTGATGAGTGAGGTCATGGAGCATTAAGATGAAATGAGTCATGGAGCACTGTGATTACAGGGGCCATGGCGCATTGTGATGCCAAAGGCCATGGAGCATTATGATGACAGGTGTCATGGAACATTGAGATGAAACGGGTCATGGACCATTACGATGACAGGGGTCATGGAGAATTGTGATGACTGTGGCCATGGGGAATTTGGATGAAAGGCGTACTGGAGCATTGTGAGGAAATGTTTCATGGAGCATTGTGATGACAAGGGCCATGGAGCATCGTGATGACAGGGGTCATGGGGTATTGTGCTGAAAGCGGTCATGGAGCATTGTGATGGAAAGCGCTATGGAGCACTGTGATGAGAAGGGCCATGGATCATTGTGAATACAAGGGACATGGAGCCTTGTGATGACAAGGGTCATGGATCATTGTAAAAACAGGTATCATTGGACATTGTGATGACAGGGGCATGGAACCTTTTTATGTAAGTTGCCATGGAGAATTGTGATGAAAGGGATCATGTGAATTTGTAATGACAAGGGCCATGGAGCATTGTGATGAAACAAATCTTGGAGTATTTTGATGAAAGTTGTCATGGAGCATTGCGATGAAAAGCACCAAGGAACATTGTGATGACAAGGGCCATCGAGCATTGTGATGACAAGTGTCATGGAGTATTGTGATGACAGGTGTCATGGAGCATCTTGATGACAAATGCCATGCAGAATTGTGATGAGAGGTGGCATTGGGCATTGTGATGAAAGGGGTCATGGAGTACTGTGATTACAGGGGCCATGGAGCATTGTGATGACAAGTGACATGGAGAATAGTGATGACAGGCGTCATAGAGCATTGTGATGACAAGTGCCATTTAGCATTTTGATGACAGGGGTCATCAAGCATTGTGTTGACAGGGTCACGGAGCATTGTGATGACATGGGCCATGAAGCATTGTGAAGACAAGATTCATGGAGCATTGTGATGACACGGCCATGAAGCATGGTGATGACAACAGACCTGGAGCATTGTGATGACAAGGATATGGAGCATGGCGATGAAACGGACATGGAGCATTATATTGACAAGTGTTCTGGAGCCTTGTGATGACAAGAGCATGGAGCATTGTGATTACAGGGGCCATGGAGCTGTGTGATGACAAAGGCTTGGAGAACTGTGATGACAAGGGCCATGGAGCATTGTGATTACAGGGGTCATGGGGCATTGTGATGAGTGAGGTCATGGAGCATTTATGTGAAACGGGTCATGGAGCACTGTGATTACAGGGGCCGTGGAACATTGCGATAACAAGTGACATGGAGAATAGTGATGACAGGTGTCATAGAGCATTGTGATGACAAGTGCTATTTAGCATTTTGATGACAGGGGTCATCAGTCATTGTGTTGACAGGGGTCACGGAGCATTGTGATTACAAGGGCAGGGAACCTTGTGGTGACCGGGTTCATGGAACATTTTGATGACAACTTTCATGGAACGTTGTGATGAGAGGGGTCATGGAGCATTGTGTTGAAAGGGAACATGGAGCAGTGTGATTACAGGGTCCATGGAGCATTGTGAATACATAGGCCAGGGAACAATGTGATGACAGGGGTCATGTAGCGTTGTGATGACAGGGTCATGGAGCATTGTGATTACAGGGGTTATGGGGCACTGTGATGACGGGGGCATGGAGCATTGTGATGAAAATTGTCCTGGAGCATTGTGATGACAGCGGTCACAAAGAATTGGGATGAAAGGTATCATGCAGCATTGTGATGACAACGGTCATGGATCATTTTGATGACAGGGGTCATGGAACATTCTAATAACAAGGTTCATAAAGCATTTTGATGACAGGGGTCATGGAGCATTGTGTTGACACGGGCATGGAGCATTGTAATGATATTATATCTGGAGCATTGTGATGAAAAGGGGATGGAGCATTTTGATGACAGTCTCCAAGGAGCATTGTGCTGACAATGGCATGGAGCATTGTGATGAAAGGGGTACTGGAGCACTGTGAGGAAAGGAGTCATGGATCATTGTGTTGACACGGTCAAGGAACATTGCGATGACAAGCATTCTGGAGCATTGTGATGAAAGAGCATGGAGCATTGTGATGAAAGGTGACAAGGAGCATTGTGATGATATGGGCAGAGAACGTTGTGATGACATGGGTCATGGAGCATTGTGGTGAAAAGTGTCATGGAACATTGTACTGACAGGGATCATGGAGCTTTTTGGTAAGAGAGGCCTTGGAGATTTGTGATGGCAGGCGTCATGGGGCATTGTGATGACAGCGGTCTTGGAGCATTGTGATGAAAGGGGTCATGGAGTTCTATGATTAGAGGGGCCATGGAGCATTGTGAATACAAAGCCTATGGAGCATTGAGATGACAGGTTTCATGGAGCCTTTTGATGAAAGTGATCATGGATCATTGTGATGACAAGTGTCCTGGAACCTTGTGATGAAACGGTTCATGAAGCATTTTGATGACAGGGATCATGGCAAATTGTGATGACATCTGTCATGGGGCATTGTGATGACAGTGGTCCTCTAGAATTGTGATGAATGGTATCATGGAGCACTGTGATGACAGGGGCCATGGAACATTGTGATGACAAATGACGTGGAGGATTGTGATGACAAGTGTCATGGGGCATTTTGATGACATTGGCATGGAGCATTATGATGACAAGAGTTCTGGAGCATTTTGATGACAAGCGCATGGAGCATTGTGATGAGAGGCCCCAGGGAACATTGTGATGAAAAGGACAGGGAACATTGTGAAGACAGGGTTAATGGCGCATTGTGATGAAGGGGCCATGGAGCATTGAGATGACAGGCGTCATGAGGCATGGTGATGACAGTGGTCATGGAGCATTGTGATGAAAGTGATCATGGAGCAATATGATAACAGGGGCCATGGAGCATTGTGATGACAGGTGTATTGGAGCATTGTGATGAAAGTCGTCATGGATCATTGTGATGACATGTGCCCTGGAACACTGTGATGACATGGTTCATCGAGTATTGTGATGACAAGGGTCATAGCAAATTGTGATGACAGGTGTCATGGGGCATTGTGATGACATTGATCATCTAGGAATTGTGATGAAAGGTATCATGGAGCACTGTGATGACTGGGGGCATGAAGCATTGTTATGAAAATTGTCCTGGATTATTGTGGTGACAGCAGTCATGGAGAATTGTGATGACAGGGATTATGCAGCATTGTGTTGACAAGGGTATGGACTATTGTGATGATAATGGTCGTGGAGCAATGTGATGAAAGTTTTCATGGAACATCGTGATGAAAAGTGCCTGGGAGCATTGTAACGATAAAGGCCATGGAGCATTGTGATGACAAGTGTCATGGAGCATTGTAATGAAAGGTTTCATTGTGCACTGTGATGACAAGGGTATGGAGTATTGTGATGAAACTGGTCCTGGAGCATTGTGATAACAAACTCCACGGAGCATTGTGATGAAAGGCATCATGGAGCATTGTGAAGAAAGGGGCCATGGGGAATTGTAATGACAATAGAGAATTGTGATAAAAATTGTCAGCGATCATAGTGATTAAAGTGGTCATTGAGAATTGTGATGAAAAGCGACATAGAGCATTGTGATGACAAAGGTCATGGAGAATTGTGATGAGCAGGGTCATGTAGGATTGTGATGCCACGGTCATGGAACATTGTGTTGAAAAGAATTCTGCAGCATTGTGAGGAAAAAGGCATGGAGCATTGTGATTATAGGGGACATGGAGCATTGTGATGACATGGGCAGGGAACACTGTGATGACAGGTGTTATGGAGCAATGTGATGACAAGTGTCATGGAGCATTGTGATGAGAGGTGCCTTGGAGAATTGTGATGACAGGCCTCATGGGGCATTGAGATGACAGTCGTCATGGAGCGTTATGATGAAAGGTGTTATGGAGCACTGTGATTACAGGGGCCAGGGAGCATTGTGAACACAAAGGCCATGGAGCATTGAGATGACAGTGGTCATGGAGCATTGTGATGAAAGTGGTCATGGATCATTGTGATGACAAGTGTCCTGGGACCCTGTGATGACATGGTTCATGGAGCATTGTGATGACAATGGTAATGGCGAATTGTGATGACAATGTCATGAGGCATTGTGATGGCAGTGGTCATCTAGGAATGTGGTTAAAGTTATTATGGAGCACAGTAATGAGAGGGGCCATGGAGCATTGTGATGACAAGTGTCATGGAGCATGGTGATGAAACGGACATGGAGCATTATAATGACAAGAGTTCTGGAGCCTTGTGATGACAAGGGCATGGAGCATTGTGATTACAGGGGTCATGGAGCAGTGTGATGACAAAGGCTTGGAGCACTGTGATGACAAGGTCCATGGAGCATTGTGATTACAGGGGTCATGGGGCATTGTGATGAGTGAGGTCATGGAGCATTAAGATGAAATGAGTCATGGAGCACTGTGATTACAGGGGCCATGGCGCATTGTGATGCCAAAGGCCATGGAGCATTATGATGACAGGTGTCATGGAACATTGAGATGAAACGGGTCATGGACCATTACGATGACAAGGGTCATGGAGAATTGTGATGACTGTGGCCATGGGGAATTTGGATGAAAGGCGTACTGGAGCATTGTGAGGAAATGTTTCATGGAGCATTGTGATGACAAGGGCCATGGAGCATCGTGATGACAGGGGTCATGGGGTATTGTGCTGAAAGCGGTCATGGAGCATTGTGATGGAAAGCGCTATGGAGCACTGTGATGAGAAGGGCCATGGATCATTGTGAATACAAGGGACATGGAGCCTTGTGATGACAAGGGTCATGGATCATTGTAAAAACAGGTATCATTGGACATTGTGATGACAGGGGCATGGAACATTTTTATGTAAGTTGCCATGGAGAATTGTGATGAAAGAGATCATGTGAATTTGTAATGACAAGGGCCATGGAGCATTGTGATGAAACAAATCTTGGAGTATTTTGATGAAAGTTGTCATGGAGCATTGCGATGAAAAGCACCAAGGAACATTGTGATGACAAGGGCCATCGAGCATTGTGATGACAAGTGTCATGGAGTATTGTGATGACAGGTGTCATGGAGCATCTTGATGACAAATGCCATGCAGAATTGTGATGAGAGGTGGCATTGGGCATTGTGATGAAAGGGGTCATGGAGTACTGTGATTACAGGGGCCATGGAGCATTGTGATGACAAGTGACATGGAGAATAGTGATGACAGGCGTCATAGAGCATTGTGATGACAAGTGCCATTTAGCATTTTGATGACAGGGGTCATCAAGCATTGTGTTGACAGGGTCACGGAGCATTGTGATGACATGGGCCATGAAGCATTGTGAAGACAAGATTCATGGAGCATTGTGATGACACGGCCATGAAGCATGGTGATGACAACAGACCTGGAGCATTGTGATGACAAGGATATGGAGCATGGCGATGAAACGGACATGGAGCATTATATTGACAAGTGTTCTGGAGCCTTGTGATGACAAGAGCATGGAGCATTGTGATTACAGGGGCCATGGAGCTGTGTGATGACAAAGGCTTGGAGAACTGTGATGACAAGGGCCATGGAGCATTGTGATTACAGGGGTCATGGGGCATTGTGATGAGTGAGGTCATGGAGCATTTATGTGAAACGGGTCATGGAGCACTGTGATTACAGGGGCCGTGGAACATTGCGATAACAAGTGACATGGAGAATAGTGATGACAGGTGTCATAGAGCATTGTGATGACAAGTGCTATTTAGCATTTTGATGACAGGGGTCATCAGTCATTGTGTTGACAGGGGTCACGGAGCATTGTGATTACAAGGGCAGGGAACCTTGTGGTGACCGGGGTCATGGAACATTTTGATGACAACTTTCATGGAACGTTGTGATGACAGGGGTCATGGAGCATTGTGTTGAAAGGGAACATGGAGCAGTGTGATTACAGGGTCCATGGAGCATTGTGAATACATAGGCCAGGGAACAATGTGATGACAGGGGTCATGTAGCGTTGTGATGACAGGGTCATGGAGCATTGTGATTACAGGGGTTATGGGGCACTGTGATGACGGGGGCATGGAGCATTGTGATGAAAATTGTCCTGGAGCATTGTGATGACAGCGGTCACAAAGAATTGGGATGAAAGGTATCATGCAGCATTGTGATGACAACGGTCATGGATCATTTTGATGACAGGGGTCATGGAACATTCTAATAACAAGGTTCATAAAGCATTTTGATGACAGGGGTCATGGAGCATTGTGTTGACACGGGCATGGAGCATTGTAATGATATTATATCTGGAGCATTGTGATGAAAAGGGGATGGAGCATTTTGATGACAGTCTCCAAGGAGCATTGTGCTGACAATGGCATGGAGCATTGTGATGAAAGGGGTACTGGAGCACTGTGAGGAAAGGAGTCATGGATCATTGTGTTGACACGGTCAAGGAACATTGCGATGACAAGCATTCTGGAGCATTGTGATGAAAGAGCATGGAGCATTGTGATGAAAGGTGACAAGGAGCATTGTGATGATATGGGCAGAGAACTTTGTGATGACATGGGTCATGGAGCATTGTGGTGAAAAGTGTCATGGAACATTGTACTGACAGGGATCATGGAGCTTTTTGGTAAGAGAGGCCTTGGAGATTTGTGATGGCAGGCGTCATGGGGCATTGTGATGACAGCGGTCTTGGAGCATTGTGATGAAAGGGGTCATGGAGCTCTATGATTAGAGGGGCCATGGAGCATTGTGAATACAAAGCCTATGGAGCATTGAGATGACAGGTTTCATGGAGCCTTTTGATGAAAGTGATCATGGATCATTGTGATGACAAGTGTCCTGGAACCTTGTGATGAAACGGTTCATGAAGCATTTTGATGACAGGGATCATGGCAAATTGTGATGACATCTGTCATGGGGCATTGTGATGACAGTGGTCCTCTAGAATTGTGATGAATGGTATCATGGAGCACTGTGATGACAGGGGCCATGGAACATTGTGATGACAAATGACGTGGAGGATTGTGATGACAAGTGTCATGGGGCATTTTGATGACATTGGCATGGAGCATTATGATGACAAGAGTTCTGGAGCATTTTGATGACAAGCGCATGGAGCATTGTGATGAGAGGCCCCAGGGAACATTGTGATGAAAAGGACAGGGAACATTGTGAAGACTGGGTTAATGGAGCATTGTGATGAAGGGGCCATGGAGCATTGAGATGACAGGCGTCATGAGGCATGGTGATGACAGTGGTCATGGAGCATTGTGATGAAAGTGATCATGGAGCAATATGATAACAGGGGCCATGGAGCATTGTGATGACAGGTGTATTGGAGCATTGTGATGAAAGTCGTCATGGATCATTGTGATGACATGTGCCCTGGAACACTGTGATGACATGGTTCATCGAGTATTGTGATGACAAGGGTCATAACAAATTGTGATGACAGGTGTCATGGGGCATTGTGATGACATTGATCATCTAGGAATTGTGATGAAAGGTATCATGGAGCACTGTGATGACTGGGGGCATGAAGCATTGTTATGAAAATTGTCCTGGATTATTGTGGTGACAGCAGTCATGGAGAATTGTGATGACAGGGATTATGCAGCATTGTGTTGACAAGGGTATGGACTATTGTGATGATAATGGTCGTGGAGCAATGTGATGAAAGTTTTCATGGAACATCGTGATGAAAAGTGCCTGGGAGCATTGTAACGATAAAGGCCATGGAGCATTGTGATGACAAGTGTCATGGAGCATTGTAATGAAAGGTTTCATTGTGCACTGTGATGACAAGGGTATGGAGTATTGTGATGAAACTGGTCCTGGAGCATTGTGATAACAAACTCCACGGAGCATTGTGATGAAAGGCATCATGGAGCATTGTGAAGAAAGGGGCCATGGGGAATTGTAATGACAATAGAGAATTGTGATAAAAATTGTCAGCGATCATAGTGATTAAAGTGGTCATTGAGAATTGTGATGAAAAGCGACATAGAGCATTGTGATGACAAAGGTCATGGAGAATTGTGATGAGCAGGGTCATGTAGGATTGTGATGCCACGGTCATGGAACATTGTGTTGAAAAGAATTCTGCAGCATTGTGAGGAAAAAGGCATGGAGCATTGTGATTATAGGGGACATGGAGCATTGGGATGACATGGGCAGGGAACACTGTGATGACAGGTGTTATGGAGCAATGTGATGACAAGTGTCATGGAGCATTGTGATGAGAGGTGCCTTGGAGAATTGTGATGACAGGCCTCATGGGGCATTGAGATGACAGTCGTCATGGAGCGTTATGATGAAAGGTGTTATGGAGCACTGTGATTACAGGGGCCAGGGAGCATTGTGAACACAAAGGCCATGGAGCATTGAGATGACAGTGGTCATGGAGCATTGTGATGAAAGTGGTCATGGATCATTGTGATGACAAGTGTCCTGGGACCCTGTGATGACATGGTTCATGGAGCATTGTGATGACAATGGTAATGGCGAATTGTGATGACAATGTCATGAGGCATTGTGATGGCAGTGGTCATCTAGGAATGTGGTTAAAGTTATTATGGAGCACAGTAATGTGAGGGGCCATGGAGCATTGTGATGACAAGTGTCATGGAGCATGGTGATGAAACGGACATGGAGCATTATAATGACAAGAGTTCTGGAGCCTTGTGATGACAAGGGCATGGAGCATTGTGATTACAGGGGTCATGGAGCAGTGTGATGACAAAGGCTTGGAGCACTGTGATGACAAGGTCCATGGAGCATTGTGATTACAGGGGTCATGGGGCATTGTGATGAGTGAGGTCATGGAGCATTAAGATGAAATGAGTCATGGAGCACTGTGATTACAGGGGCCATGGCGCATTGTGATGCCAAAGGCCATGGAGCATTATGATGACAGGTGTCATGGAACATTGAGATGAAACGGGTCATGGACCATTACGATGACAGGGGTCATGGAGAATTGTGATGACTGTGGCCATGGGGAATTTGGATGAAAGGCGTACTGGAGCATTGTGAGGAAATGTTTCATGGAGCATTGTGATGACAAGGGCCATGGAGCATCGTGATGACAGGGGTCATGGGGTATTGTGCTGAAAGCGGTCATGGAGCATTGTGATGGAAAGCGCTATGGAGCACTGTGATGAGAAGGGCCATGGATCATTGTGAATACAAGGGACATGGAGCCTTGTGATGACAAGGGTCATGGATCATTGTAAAAACAGGTATCATTGGACATTGTGATGACAGGGGCATGGAACCTTTTTATGTAAGTTGCCATGGAGAATTGTGATGAAAGGGATCATGTGAATTTGTAATGACAAGGGCCATGGAGCATTGTGATGAAACAAATCTTGGAGTATTTTGATGAAAGTTGTCATGGAGCATTGCGATGAAAAGCACCAAGGAACATTGTGATGACAAGGGCCATCGAGCATTGTGATGACAAGTGTCATGGAGTATTGTGATGACAGGTGTCATGGAGCATCTTGATGACAAATGCCATGCAGAATTGTGATGAGAGGTGGCATTGGGCATTGTGATGAAAGGGGTCATGGAGTACTGTGATTACAGGGGCCATGGAGCATTGTGATGACAAGTGACATGGAGAATAGTGATGACAGGCGTCATAGAGCATTGTGATGACAAGTGCCATTTAGCATTTTGATGACAGGGGTCATCAAGCATTGTGTTGACAGGGTCACGGAGCATTGTGATGACATGGGCCATGAAGCATTGTGAAGACAAGATTCATGGAGCATTGTGATGACACGGCCATGAAGCATGGTGATGACAACAGACCTGGAGCATTGTGATGACAAGGATATGGAGCATGGCGATGAAACGGACATGGAGCATTATAATGACAAGTGTTCTGGAGCCTTGTGATGACAAGAGCATGGAGCATTGTGATTACAGGGGCCATGGAGCTGTGTGATGACAAAGGCTTGGAGAACTGTGATGACAAGGGCCATGGAGCATTGTGATTACAGGGGTCATGGGGCATTGTGATGAGTGAGGTCATGGAGCATTTATGTGAAACGGGTCATGGAGCACTGTGATTACAGGGGCCGTGGAACATTGCGATAACAAGTGACATGGAGAATAGTGATGACAGGTGTCATAGAGCATTGTGATGACAAGTGCTATTTAGCATTTTGATGACAGGGGTCATCAGTCATTGTGTTGACAGGGGTCACGGAGCATTGTGATTACAAGGGCAGGGAACCTTGTGGTGACCGGGGTCATGGAACATTTTGATGACAACTTTCATGGAACGTTGTGATGACAGGGGTCATGGAGCATTGTGTTGAAAGGGAACATGGAGCAGTGTGATTACAGGGTCCATGGAGCATTGTGAATACATAGGCCAGGGAACAATGTGATGACAGGGGTCATGTAGCGTTGTGATGACAGGGTCATGGAGCATTGTGATTACAGGGGTTATGGGGCACTGTGATGACGGGGGCATGGAGCATTGTGATGAAAATTGTCCTGGAGCATTGTGATGACAGCGGTCACAAAGAATTGGGATGAAAGGTATCATGCAGCATTGTGATGACAACGGGCATGGATCATTTTGATGACAGGGGTCATGGAACATTCTAATAACAAGGTTCATAAAGCATTTTGATGACAGGGGTCATGGAGCATTGTGTTGACACGGGCATGGAGCATTGTAATGATATTATATCTGGAGCATTGTGATGAAAAGGGGATGGAGCATTTTGATGACAGTCTCCAAGGAGCATTGTGCTGACAATGGCATGGAGCATTGTGATGAAAGGGGTACTGGAGCACTGTGAGGAAAGGAGTCATGGATCATTGTGTTGACACGGTCAAGGAACATTGCGATGACAAGCATTCTGGAGCATTGTGATGAAAGAGCATGGAGCATTGTGATGAAAGGTGACAAGGAGCATTGTGATGATATGGGCAGAGAACTTTGTGATGACATGGGTCATGGAGCATTGTGGTGAAAAGTGTCATGGAACATTGTACTGACAGGGATCATGGAGCTTTTTGGTAAGAGAGGCCTTGGAGATTTGTGATGGCAGGCGTCATGGGGCATTGTGATGACAGCGGTCTTGGAGCATTGTGATGAAAGGGGTCATGGAGCTCTATGATTAGAGGGGCCATGGAGCATTGTGAATACAAAGCCTATGGAGCATTGAGATGACAGGTTTCATGGAGCCTTTTGATGAAAGTGATCATGGATCATTGTGATGACATGTGTCCTGGAACCTTGTGATGAAACGGTTCATGAAGCATTTTGATGACAGGGATCATGGCAAATTGTGATGACATCTGTCATGGGGCATTGTGATGACAGTGGTCCTCTAGAATTGTGATGAATGGTATCATGGAGCACTGTGATGACAGGGGCCATGGAACATTGTGATGACAAATGACGTGGAGGATTGTGATGACAAGTGTCATGGGGCATTTTGATGACATTGGCATGGAGCATTATGATGACAAGAGTTCTGGAGCATTTTGATGACAAGCGCATGGAGCATTGTGATGAGAGGCCCCAGGGAACATTGTGATGAAAAGGACAGGGAACATTGTGAAGACAGGGTTAATGGCGCATTGTGATGAAGGGGCCATGGAGCATTGAGATGACAGGCGTCATGAGGCATGGTGATGACAGTGGTCATGGAGCATTGTGATGAAAGTGATCATGGAGCAATATGATAACAGGGGCCATGGAGCATTGTGATGACAGGTGTATTGGAGCATTGTGATGAAAGTCGTCATGGATCATTGTGATGACATGTGCCCTGGAACACTGTGATGACATGGTTCATCGAGTATTGTGATGACAAGGGTCATAGCAAATTGTGATGACAGGTGTCATGGGGCATTGTGATGACATTGATCATCTAGGAATTGTGATGAAAGGTATCATGGAGCACTGTGATGACTGGGGGCATGAAGCATTGTTATGAAAATTGTCCTGGATTATTGTGGTGACAGCAGTCATGGAGAATTGTGATGACAGGGATTATGCAGCATTGTGTTGACAAGGGTATGGACTATTGTGATGATAATGGTCGTGGAGCAATGTGATGAAAGTTTTCATGGAACATCGTGATGAAAAGTGCCTGGGAGCATTGTAACGATAAAGGCCATGGAGCATTGTGATGACAAGTGTCATGGAGCATTGTAATGAAAGGTTTCATTGTGCACTGTGATGACAAGGGTATGGAGTATTGTGATGAAACTGGTCCTGGAGCATTGTGATAACAAACTCCACGGAGCATTGTGATGAAAGGCATCATGGAGCATTGTGAAGAAAGGGGCCATGGGGAATTGTAATGACAATAGAGAATTGTGATAAAAATTGTCAGCGATCATAGTGATTAAAGTGGTCATTGAGAATTGTGATGAAAAGCGACATAGAGCATTGTGATGACAAAGGTCATGGAGAATTGTGATGAGCAGGGTCATGTAGGATTGTGATGCCACGGTCATGGAACATTGTGTTGAAAAGAATTCTGCAGCATTGTGAGGAAAAAGGCATGGAGCATTGTGATTATAGGGGACATGGAGCATTGGGATGACATGGGCAGGGAACACTGTGATGACAGGTGTTATGGAGCAATGTGATGACAAGTGTCATGGAGCATTGTGATGAGAGGTGCCTTGGAGAATTGTGATGACAGGCCTCATGGGGCATTGAGATGACAGTCGTCATGGAGCGTTATGATGAAAGGTGTTATGGAGCACTGTGATTACAGGGGCCAGGGAGCATTGTGAACACAAAGGCCATGGAGCATTGAGATGACAGTGGTCATGGAGCATTGTGATGAAAGTGGTCATGGATCATTGTGATGACAAGTGTCCTGGGACCCTGTGATGACATGGTTCATGGAGCATTGTGATGACAATGGTAATGGCGAATTGTGATGACAATGTCATGAGGCATTGTGATGGCAGTGGTCATCTAGGAATGTGGTTAAAGTTATTATGGAGCACAGTAATGAGAGGGGCCATGGAGCATTGTGATGACAAGTGTCATGGAGCATGGTGATGAAACGGACATGGAGCATTATAATGACAAGAGTTCTGGAGCCTTGTGATGACAAGGGCATGGAGCATTGTGATTACAGGGGTCATGGAGCAGTGTGATGACAAAGGCTTGGAGCACTGTGATGACAAGGTCCATGGAGCATTGTGATTACAGGGGTCATGGGGCATTGTGATGAGTGAGGTCATGGAGCATTAAGATGAAATGAGTCATGGAGCACTGTGATTACAGGGGCCATGGCGCATTGTGATGCCAAAGGCCATGGAGCATTATGATGACAGGTGTCATGGAACATTGAGATGAAACGGGTCATGGACCATTACGATGACAGGGGTCATGGAGAATTGTGATGACTGTGGCCATGGGGAATTTGGATGAAAGGCGTACTGGAGCATTGTGAGGAAATGTTTCATGGAGCATTGTGATGACAAGGGCCATGGAGCATCGTGATGACAGGGGTCATGGGGTATTGTGCTGAAAGCGGTCATGGAGCATTGTGATGGAAAGCGCTATGGAGCACTGTGATGAGAAGGGCCATGGATCATTGTGAATACAAGGGACATGGAGCCTTGTGATGACAAGGGTCATGGATCATTGTAAAAACAGGTATCATTGGACATTGTGATGACAGGGGCATGGAACCTTTTTATGTAAGTTGCCATGGAGAATTGTGATGAAAGGGATCATGTGAATTTGTAATGACAAGGGCCATGGAGCATTGTGATGAAACAAATCTTGGAGTATTTTGATGAAAGTTGTCATGGAGCATTGCGATGAAAAGCACCAAGGAACATTGTGATGACAAGGGCCATCGAGCATTGTGATGACAAGTGTCATGGAGTATTGTGATGACAGGTGTCATGGAGCATCTTGATGACAAATGCCATGCAGAATTGTGATGAGAGGTGGCATTGGGCATTGTGATGAAAGGGGTCATGGAGTACTGTGATTACAGGGGCCATGGAGCATTGTGATGACAAGTGACATGGAGAATAGTGATGACAGGCGTCATAGAGCATTGTGATGACAAGTGCCATTTAGCATTTTGATGACAGGGGTCATCAAGCATTGTGTTGACAGGGTCACGGAGCATTGTGATGACATGGGCCATGAAGCATTGTGAAGACAAGATTCATGGAGCATTGTGATGACACGGCCATGAAGCATGGTGATGACAACAGACCTGGAGCATTGTGATGACAAGGATATGGAGCATGGCGATGAAACGGACATGGAGCATTATAATGACAAGTGTTCTGGAGCCTTGTGATGACAAGAGCATGGAGCATTGTGATTACAGGGGCCATGGAGCTGTGTGATGACAAAGGCTTGGAGAACTGTGATGACAAGGGCCATGGAGCATTGTGATTACAGGGGTCATGGGGCATTGTGATGAGTGAGGTCATGGAGCATTTATGTGAAACGGGTCATGGAGCACTGTGATTACAGGGGCCGTGGAACATTGCGATAACAAGTGACATGGAGAATAGTGATGACAGGTGTCATAGAGCATTGTGATGACAAGTGCTATTTAGCATTTTGATGACAGGGGTCATCAGTCATTGTGTTGACAGGGGTCACGGAGCATTGTGATTACAAGGGCAGGGAACCTTGTGGTGACCGGGTTCATGGAACATTTTGATGACAACTTTCATGGAACGTTGTGATGACAGGGGTCATGGAGCATTGTGTTGAAAGGGAACATGGAGCAGTGTGATTACAGGGTCCATGGAGCATTGTGAATACATAGGCCAGGGAACAATGTGATGACAGGGGTCATGTAGCGTTGTGATGACAGGGTCATGGAGCATTGTGATTACAGGGGTTATGGGGCACTGTGATGACGGGGGCATGGAGCATTGTGATGAAAATTGTCCTGGAGCATTGTGATGACAGCGGTCACAAAGAATTGGGATGAAAGGTATCATGCAGCATTGTGATGACAACGGTCATGGATCATTTTGATGACAGGGGTCATGGAACATTCTAATAACAAGGTTCATAAAGCATTTTGATGACAGGGGTCATGGAGCATTGTGTTGACACGGGCATGGAGCATTGTAATGATATTATATCTGGAGCATTGTGATGAAAAGGGGATGGAGCATTTTGATGACAGTCTCCAAGGAGCATTGTGCTGACAATGGCATGGAGCATTGTGATGAAAGGGGTACTGGAGCACTGTGAGGAAAGGAGTCATGGATCATTGTGTTGACACGGTCAAGGAACATTGCGATGACAAGCATTCTGGAGCATTGTGATGAAAGAGCATGGAGCATTGTGATGAAAGGTGACAAGGAGCATTGTGATGATATGGGCAGAGAACTTTGTGATGACATGGGTCATGGAGCATTGTGGTGAAAAGTGTCATGGAACATTGTACTGACAGGGATCATGGAGCTTTTTGGTAAGAGAGGCCTTGGAGATTTGTGATGGCAGGCGTCATGGGGCATTGTGATGACAGCGGTCTTGGAGCATTGTGATGAAAGGGGTCATGGAGCTCTATGATTAGAGGGGCCATGGAGCATTGTGAATACAAAGCCTATGGAGCATTGAGATGACAGGTTTCATGGAGCCTTTTGATGAAAGTGATCATGGATCATTGTGATGACAAGTGTCCTGGAACCTTGTGATGAAACGGTTCATGAAGCATTTTGATGACAGGGATCATGGCAAATTGTGATGACATCTGTCATGGGGCATTGTGATGACAGTGGTCCTCTAGAATTGTGATGAATGGTATCATGGAGCACTGTGATGACAGGGGCCATGGAACATTGTGATGACAAATGACGTGGAGGATTGTGATGACAAGTGTCATGGGGCATTTTGATGACATTGGCATGGAGCATTATGATGACAAGAGTTCTGGAGCATTTTGATGACAAGCGCATGGAGCATTGTGATGAGAGGCCCCAGGGAACATTGTGATGAAAAGGACAGGGAACATTGTGAAGACTGGGTTAATGGAGCATTGTGATGAAGGGGCCATGGAGCATTGAGATGACAGGCGTCATGAGGCATGGTGATGACAGTGGTCATGGAGCATTGTGATGAAAGTGATCATGGAGCAATATGATAACAGGGGCCATGGAGCATTGTGATGACAGGTGTATTGGAGCATTGTGATGAAAGTCGTCATGGATCATTGTGATGACATGTGCCCTGGAACACTGTGATGACATGGTTCATCGAGTATTGTGATGACAAGGGTCATAACAAATTGTGATGACAGGTGTCATGGGGCATTGTGATGACATTGATCATCTAGGAATTGTGATGAAAGGTATCATGGAGCACTGTGATGACTGGGGGCATGAAGCATTGTTATGAAAATTGTCCTGGATTATTGTGGTGACAGCAGTCATGGAGAATTGTGATGACAGGGATTATGCAGCATTGTGTTGACAAGGGTATGGACTATTGTGATGATAATGGTCGTGGAGCAATGTGATGAAAGTTTTCATGGAACATCGTGATGAAAAGTGCCTGGGAGCATTGTAACGATAAAGGCCATGGAGCATTGTGATGACAAGTGTCATGGAGCATTGTAATGAAAGGTTTCATTGTGCACTGTGATGACAAGGGTATGGAGTATTGTGATGAAACTGGTCCTGGAGCATTGTGATAACAAACTCCACGGAGCATTGTGATGAAAGGCATCATGGAGCATTGTGAAGAAAGGGGCCATGGGGAATTGTAATGACAATAGAGAAATGTGATAAAAATTGTCAGCGATCATAGTGATTAAAGTGGTCATTGAGAATTGTGATGAAAAGCGACATAGAGCATTGTGATGACAAAGGTCATGGAGAATTGTGATGAGCAGGGTCATGTAGGATTGTGATGCCACGGTCATGGAACATTGTGTTGAAAAGAATTCTGCAGCATTGTGAGGAAAAAGGCATGGAGCATTGTGATTATAGGGGACATGGAGCATTGGGATGACATGGGCAGGGAACACTGTGATGACAGGTGTTATGGAGCAATGTGATGACAAGTGTCATGGAGCATTGTGATGAGAGGTGCCTTGGAGAATTGTGATGACAGGCCTCATGGGGCATTGAGATGACAGTCGTCATGGAGCGTTATGATGAAAGGTGTTATGGAGCACTGTGATTACAGGGGCCAGGGAGCATTGTGAACACAAAGGCCATGGAGCATTGAGATGACAGTGGTCATGGAGCATTGTGATGAAAGTGGTCATGGATCATTGTGATGACAAGTGTCCTGGGACCCTGTGATGACATGGTTCATGGAGCATTGTGATGACAATGGTAATGGCGAATTGTGATGACAATGTCATGAGGCATTGTGATGGCAGTGGTCATCTAGGAATGTGGTTAAAGTTATTATGGAGCACAGTAATGAGAGGGGCCATGGAGCATTGTGATGACAAGTGTCATGGAGCATGGTGATGAAACGGACATGGAGCATTATAATGACAAGAGTTCTGGAGCCTTGTGATGACAAGGGCATGGAGCATTGTGATTACAGGGGTCATGGAGCAGTGTGATGACAAAGGCTTGGAGCACTGTGATGACAAGGTCCATGGAGCATTGTGATTACAGGGGTCATGGGGCATTGTGATGAGTGAGGTCATGGAGCATTAAGATGAAATGAGTCATGGAGCACTGTGATTACAGGGGCCATGGCGCATTGTGATGCCAAAGGCCATGGAGCATTATGATGACAGGTGTCATGGAACATTGAGATGAAACGGGTCATGGACCATTACGATGACAGGGGTCATGGAGAATTGTGATGACTGTGGCCATGGGGAATTTGGATGAAAGGCGTACTGGAGCATTGTGAGGAAATGTTTCATGGAGCATTGTGATGACAAGGGCCATGGAGCATCGTGATGACAGGGGTCATGGGGTATTGTGCTGAAAGCGGTCATGGAGCATTGTGATGGAAAGCGCTATGGAGCACTGTGATGAGAAGGGCCATGGATCATTGTGAATACAAGGGACATGGAGCCTTGTGATGACAAGGGTCATGGATCATTGTAAAAACAGGTATCATTGGACATTGTGATGACAGGGGCATGGAACCTTTTTATGTAAGTTGCCATGGAGAATTGTGATGAAAGGGATCATGTGAATTTGTAATGACAAGGGCCATGGAGCATTGTGATGAAACAAATCTTGGAGTATTTTGATGAAAGTTGTCATGGAGCATTGCGATGAAAAGCACCAAGGAACATTGTGATGACAAGGGCCATCGAGCATTGTGATGACAAGTGTCATGGAGTATTGTGATGACAGGTGTCATGGAGCATCTTGATGACAAATGCCATGCAGAATTGTGATGAGAGGTGGCATTGGGCATTGTGATGAAAGGGGTCATGGAGTACTGTGATTACAGGGGCCATGGAGCATTGTGATGACAAGTGACATGGAGAATAGTGATGACAGGCGTCATAGAGCATTGTGATGACAAGTGCCATTTAGCATTTTGATGACAGGGGTCATCAAGCATTGTGTTGACAGGGTCACGGAGCATTGTGATGACATGGGCCATGAAGCATTGTGAAGACAAGATTCATGGAGCATTGTGATGACACGGCCATGAAGCATGGTGATGACAACAGACCTGGAGCATTGTGATGACAAGGATATGGAGCATGGCGATGAAACGGACATGGAGCATTATAATGACAAGTGTTCTGGAGCCTTGTGATGACAAGAGCATGGAGCATTGTGATTACAGGGGCCATGGAGCTGTGTGATGACAAAGGCTTGGAGAACTGTGATGACAAGGGCCATGGAGCATTGTGATTACAGGGGTCATGGGGCATTGTGATGAGTGAGGTCATGGAGCATTTATGTGAAACGGGTCATGGAGCACTGTGATTACAGGGGCCGTGGAACATTGCGATAACAAGTGACATGGAGAATAGTGATGACAGGTGTCATAGAGCATTGTGATGACAAGTGCTATTTAGCATTTTGATGACAGGGGTCATCAGTCATTGTGTTGACAGGGGTCACGGAGCATTGTGATTACAAGGGCAGGGAACCTTGTGGTGACCGGGTTCATGGAACATTTTGATGACAACTTTCATGGAACGTTGTGATGACAGGGGTCATGGAGCATTGTGTTGAAAGGGAACATGGAGCAGTGTGATTACAGGGTCCATGGAGCATTGTGAATACATAGGCCAGGGAACAATGTGATGACAGGGGTCATGTAGCGTTGTGATGACAGGGTCATGGAGCATTGTGATTACAGGGGTTATGGGGCACTGTGATGACGGGGGCATGGAGCATTGTGATGAAAATTGTCCTGGAGCATTGTGATGACAGCGGTCACAAAGAATTGGGATGAAAGGTATCATGCAGCATTGTGATGACAACGGTCATGGATCATTTTGATGACAGGGGTCATGGAACATTCTAATAACAAGGTTCATAAAGCATTTTGATGACAGGGGTCATGGAGCATTGTGTTGACACGGGCATGGAGCATTGTAATGATATTATATCTGGAGCATTGTGATGAAAAGGGGATGGAGCATTTTGATGACAGTCTCCAAGGAGCATTGTGCTGACAATGGCATGGAGCATTGTGATGAAAGGGGTACTGGAGCACTGTGAGGAAAGGAGTCATGGATCATTGTGTTGACACGGTCAAGGAACATTGCGATGACAAGCATTCTGGAGCATTGTGATGAAAGAGCATGGAGCATTGTGATGAAAGGTGACAAGGAGCATTGTGATGATATGGGCAGAGAACTTTGTGATGACATGGGTCATGGAGCATTGTGGTGAAAAGTGTCATGGAACATTGTACTGACAGGGATCATGGAGCTTTTTGGTAAGAGAGGCCTTGGAGATTTGTGATGGCAGGCGTCATGGGGCATTGTGATGACAGCGGTCTTGGAGCATTGTGATGAAAGGGGTCATGGAGCTCTATGATTAGAGGGGCCATGGAGCATTGTGAATACAAAGCCTATGGAGCATTGAGATGACAGGTTTCATGGAGCCTTTTGATGAAAGTGATCATGGATCATTGTGATGACAAGTGTCCTGGAACCTTGTGATGAAACGGTTCATGAAGCATTTTGATGACAGGGATCATGGCAAATTGTGATGACATCTGTCATGGGGCATTGTGATGACAGTGGTCCTCTAGAATTGTGATGAATGGTATCATGGAGCACTGTGATGACAGGGGCCATGGAACATTGTGATGACAAATGACGTGGAGGATTGTGATGACAAGTGTCATGGGGCATTTTGATGACATTGGCATGGAGCATTATGATGACAAGAGTTCTGGAGCATTTTGATGACAAGCGCATGGAGCATTGTGATGAGAGGCCCCAGGGAACATTGTGATGAAAAGGACAGGGAACATTGTGAAGACAGGGTTAATGGCGCATTGTGATGAAGGGGCCATGGAGCATTGAGATGACAGGCGTCATGAGGCATGGTGATGACAGTGGTCATGGAGCATTGTGATGAAAGTGATCATGGAGCAATATGATAACAGGGGCCATGGAGCATTGTGATGACAGGTGTATTGGAGCATTGTGATGAAAGTCGTCATGGATCATTGTGATGACATGTGCCCTGGAACACTGTGATGACATGGTTCATCGAGTATTGTGATGACAAGGGTCATAGCAAATTGTGATGACAGGTGTCATGGGGCATTGTGATGACATTGATCATCTAGGAATTGTGATGAAAGGTATCATGGAGCACTGTGATGACTGGGGGCATGAAGCATTGTTATGAAAATTGTCCTGGATTATTGTGGTGACAGCAGTCATGGAGAATTGTGATGACAGGGATTATGCAGCATTGTGTTGACAAGGGTATGGACTATTGTGATGATAATGGTCGTGGAGCAATGTGATGAAAGTTTTCATGGAACATCGTGATGAAAAGTGCCTGGGAGCATTGTAACGATAAAGGCCATGGAGCATTGTGATGACAAGTGTCATGGAGCATTGTAATGAAAGGTTTCATTGTGCACTGTGATGACAAGGGTATGGAGTATTGTGATGAAACTGGTCCTGGAGCATTGTGATAACAAACTCCACGGAGCATTGTGATGAAAGGCATCATGGAGCATTGTGAAGAAAGGGGCCATGGGGAATTGTAATGACAATAGAGAATTGTGATAAAAATTGTCAGCGATCATAGTGATTAAAGTGGTCATTGAGAATTGTGATGAAAAGCGACATAGAGCATTGTGATGACAAAGGTCATGGAGAATTGTGATGAGCAGGGTCATGTAGGATTGTGATGCCACGGTCATGGAACATTGTGTTGAAAAGAATTCTGCAGCATTGTGAGGAAAAAGGCATGGAGCATTGTGATTATAGGGGACATGGAGCATTGGGATGACATGGGCAGGGAACACTGTGATGACAGGTGTTATGGAGCAATGTGATGACAAGTGTCATGGAGCATTGTGATGAGAGGTGCCTTGGAGAATTGTGATGACAGGCCTCATGGGGCATTGAGATGACAGTCGTCATGGAGCGTTATGATGAAAGGTGTTATGGAGCACTGTGATTACAGGGGCCAGGGAGCATTGTGAACACAAAGGCCATGGAGCATTGAGATGACAGTGGTCATGGAGCATTGTGATGAAAGTGGTCATGGATCATTGTGATGACAAGTGTCCTGGGACCCTGTGATGACATGGTTCATGGAGCATTGTGATGACAATGGTAATGGCGAATTGTGATGACAATGTCATGAGGCATTGTGATGGCAGTGGTCATCTAGGAATGTGGTTAAAGTTATTATGGAGCACAGTAATGAGAGGGGCCATGGAGCATTGTGATGACAAGTGTCATGGAGCATGGTGATGAAACGGACATGGAGCATTATAATGACAAGAGTTCTGGAGCCTTGTGATGACAAGGGCATGGAGCATTGTGATTACAGGGGTCATGGAGCAGTGTGATGACAAAGGCTTGGAGCACTGTGATGACAAGGTCCATGGAGCATTGTGATTACAGGGGTCATGGGGCATTGTGATGAGTGAGGTCATGGAGCATTAAGATGAAATGAGTCATGGAGCACTGTGATTACAGGGGCCATGGCGCATTGTGATGCCAAAGGCCATGGAGCATTATGATGACAGGTGTCATGGAACATTGAGATGAAACGGGTCATGGACCATTACGATGACAGGGGTCATGGAGAATTGTGATGACTGTGGCCATGGGGAATTTGGATGAAAGGCGTACTGGAGCATTGTGAGGAAATGTTTCATGGAGCATTGTGATGACAAGGGCCATGGAGCATCGTGATGACAGGGGTCATGGGGTATTGTGCTGAAAGCGGTCATGGAGCATTGTGATGGAAAGCGCTATGGAGCACTGTGATGAGAAGGGCCATGGATCATTGTGAATACAAGGGACATGGAGCCTTGTGATGACAAGGGTCATGGATCATTGTAAAAACAGGTATCATTGGACATTGTGATGACAGGGGCATGGAACCTTTTTATGTAAGTTGCCATGGAGAATTGTGATGAAAGGGATCATGTGAATTTGTAATGACAAGGGCCATGGAGCATTGTGATGAAACAAATCTTGGAGTATTTTGATGAAAGTTGTCATGGAGCATTGCGATGAAAAGCACCAAGGAACATTGTGATGACAAGGGCCATCGAGCATTGTGATGACAAGTGTCATGGAGTATTGTGATGACAGGTGTCATGGAGCATCTTGATGACAAATGCCATGCAGAATTGTGATGAGAGGTGGCATTGGGCATTGTGATGAAAGGGGTCATGGAGTACTGTGATTACAGGGGCCATGGAGCATTGTGATGACAAGTGACATGGAGAATAGTGATGACAGGCGTCATAGAGCATTGTGATGACAAGTGCCATTTAGCATTTTGATGACAGGGGTCATCAAGCATTGTGTTGACAGGGTCACGGAGCATTGTGATGACATGGGCCATGAAGCATTGTGAAGACAAGATTCATGGAGCATTGTGATGACACGGCCATGAAGCATGGTGATGACAACAGACCTGGAGCATTGTGATGACAAGGATATGGAGCATGGCGATGAAACGGACATGGAGCATTATAATGACAAGTGTTCTGGAGCCTTGTGATGACAAGAGCATGGAGCATTGTGATTACAGGGGCCATGGAGCTGTGTGATGACAAAGGCTTGGAGAACTGTGATGACAAGGGCCATGGAGCATTGTGATTACAGGGGTCATGGGGCATTGTGATGAGTGAGGTCATGGAGCATTTATGTGAAACGGGTCATGGAGCACTGTGATTACAGGGGCCGTGGAACATTGCGATAACAAGTGACATGGAGAATAGTGATGACAGGTGTCATAGAGCATTGTGATGACAAGTGCTATTTAGCATTTTGATGACAGGGGTCATCAGTCATTGTGTTGACAGGGGTCACGGAGCATTGTGATTACAAGGGCAGGGAACCTTGTGGTGACCGGGTTCATGGAACATTTTGATGACAACTTTCATGGAACGTTGTGATGACAGGGGTCATGGAGCATTGTGTTGAAAGGGAACATGGAGCAGTGTGATTACAGGGTCCATGGAGCATTGTGAATACATAGGCCAGGGAACAATGTGATGACAGGGGTCATGTAGCGTTGTGATGACAGGGTCATGGAGCATTGTGATTACAGGGGTTATGGGGCACTGTGATGACGGGGGCATGGAGCATTGTGATGAAAATTGTCCTGGAGCATTGTGATGACAGCGGTCACAAAGAATTGGGATGAAAGGTATCATGCAGCATTGTGATGACAACGGTCATGGATCATTTTGATGACAGGGGTCATGGAACATTCTAATAACAAGGTTCATAAAGCATTTTGATGACAGGGGTCATGGAGCATTGTGTTGACACGGGCATGGAGCATTGTAATGATATTATATCTGGAGCATTGTGATGAAAAGGGGATGGAGCATTTTGATGACAGTCTCCAAGGAGCATTGTGCTGACAATGGCATGGAGCATTGTGATGAAAGGGGTACTGGAGCACTGTGAGGAAAGGAGTCATGGATCATTGTGTTGACACGGTCAAGGAACATTGCGATGACAAGCATTCTGGAGCATTGTGATGAAAGAGCATGGAGCATTGTGATGAAAGGTGACAAGGAGCATTGTGATGATATGGGCAGAGAACTTTGTGATGACATGGGTCATGGAGCATTGTGGTGAAAAGTGTCATGGAACATTGTACTGACAGGGATCATGGAGCTTTTTGGTAAGAGAGGCCTTGGAGATTTGTGATGGCAGGCGTCATGGGGCATTGTGATGACAGCGGTCTTGGAGCATTGTGATGAAAGGGGTCATGGAGCTCTATGATTAGAGGGGCCATGGAGCATTGTGAATACAAAGCCTATGGAGCATTGAGATGACAGGTTTCATGGAGCCTTTTGATGAAAGTGATCATGGATCATTGTGATGACAAGTGTCCTGGAACCTTGTGATGAAACGGTTCATGAAGCATTTTGATGACAGGGATCATGGCAAATTGTGATGACATCTGTCATGGGGCATTGTGATGACAGTGGTCCTCTAGAATTGTGATGAATGGTATCATGGAGCACTGTGATGACAGGGGCCATGGAACATTGTGATGACAAATGACGTGGAGGATTGTGATGACAAGTGTCATGGGGCATTTTGATGACATTGGCATGGAGCATTATGATGACAAGAGTTCTGGAGCATTTTGATGACAAGCGCATGGAGCATTGTGATGAGAGGCCCCAGGGAACATTGTGATGAAAAGGACAGGGAACATTGTGAAGACTGGGTTAATGGAGCATTGTGATGAAGGGGCCATGGAGCATTGAGATGACAGGCGTCATGAGGCATGGTGATGACAGTGGTCATGGAGCATTGTGATGAAAGTGATCATGGAGCAATATGATAACAGGGGCCATGGAGCATTGTGATGACAGGTGTATTGGAGCATTGTGATGAAAGTCGTCATGGATCATTGTGATGACATGTGCCCTGGAACACTGTGATGACATGGTTCATCGAGTATTGTGATGACAAGGGTCATAACAAATTGTGATGACAGGTGTCATGGGGCATTGTGATGACATTGATCATCTAGGAATTGTGATGAAAGGTATCATGGAGCACTGTGATGACTGGGGGCATGAAGCATTGTTATGAAAATTGTCCTGGATTATTGTGGTGACAGCAGTCATGGAGAATTGTGATGACAGGGATTATGCAGCATTGTGTTGACAAGGGTATGGACTATTGTGATGATAATGGTCGTGGAGCAATGTGATGAAAGTTTTCATGGAACATCGTGATGAAAAGTGCCTGGGAGCATTGTAACGATAAAGGCCATGGAGCATTGTGATGACAAGTGTCATGGAGCATTGTAATGAAAGGTTTCATTGTGCACTGTGATGACAAGGGTATGGAGTATTGTGATGAAACTGGTCCTGGAGCATTGTGATAACAAACTCCACGGAGCATTGTGATGAAAGGCATCATGGAGCATTGTGAAGAAAGGGGCCATGGGGAATTGTAATGACAATAGAGAATTGTGATAAAAATTGTCAGCGATCATAGTGATTAAAGTGGTCATTGAGAATTGTGATGAAAAGCGACATAGAGCATTGTGATGACAAAGGTCATGGAGAATTGTGATGAGCAGGGTCATGTAGGATTGTGATGCCACGGTCATGGAACATTGTGTTGAAAAGAATTCTGCAGCATTGTGAGGAAAAAGGCATGGAGCATTGTGATTATAGGGGACATGGAGCATTGTGATGACATGGGCAGGGAACACTGTGATGACAGGTGTTATGGAGCAATGTGATGACAAGTGTCATGGAGCATTGTGATGAGAGGTGCCTTGGAGAATTGTGATGACAGGCCTCATGGGGCATTGAGATGACAGTCGTCATGGAGCGTTATGATGAAAGGTGTTATGGAGCACTGTGATTACAGGGGCCAGGGAGCATTGTGAACACAAAGGCCATGGAGCATTGAGATGACAGTGGTCATGGAGCATTGTGATGAAAGTGGTCATGGATCATTGTGATGACAAGTGTCCTGGGACCCTGTGATGACATGGTTCATGGAGCATTGTGATGACAATGGTAATGGCGAATTGTGATGACAATGTCATGAGGCATTGTGATGGCAGTGGTCATCTAGGAATGTGGTTAAAGTTATTATGGAGCACAGTAATGAGAGGGGCCATGGAGCATTGTGATGACAAGTGTCATGGAGCATGGTGATGAAACGGACATGGAGCATTATAATGACAAGAGTTCTGGAGCCTTGTGATGACAAGGGCATGGAGCATTGTGATTACAGGGGTCATGGAGCAGTGTGATGACAAAGGCTTGGAGCACTGTGATGACAAGGTCCATGGAGCATTGTGATTACAGGGGTCATGGGGCATTGTGATGAGTGAGGTCATGGAGCATTAAGATGAAATGAGTCATGGAGCACTGTGATTACAGGGGCCATGGCGCATTGTGATGCCAAAGGCCATGGAGCATTATGATGACAGGTGTCATGGAACATTGAGATGAAACGGGTCATGGACCATTACGATGACAGGGGTCATGGAGAATTGTGATGACTGTGGCCATGGGGAATTTGGATGAAAGGCGTACTGGAGCATTGTGAGGAAATGTTTCATGGAGCATTGTGATGACAAGGGCCATGGAGCATCGTGATGACAGGGGTCATGGGGTATTGTGCTGAAAGCGGTCTTGGAGCATTGTGATGGAAAGCGCTATGGAGCACTGTGATGAGAAGGGCCATGGATCATTGTGAATACAAGGGACATGGAGCCTTGTGATGACAAGGGTCATGGATCATTGTAAAAACAGGTATCATTGGACATTGTGATGACAGGGGCATGGAACCTTTTTATGTAAGTTGCCATGGAGAATTGTGATGAAAGGGATCATGTGAATTTGTAATGACAAGGGCCATGGAGCATTGTGATGAAACAAATCTTGGAGTATTTTGATGAAAGTTGTCATGGAGCATTGCGATGAAAAGCACCAAGGAACATTGTGATGACAAGGGCCATCGAGCATTGTGATGACAAGTGTCATGGAGTATTGTGATGACAGGTGTCATGGAGCATCTTGATGACAAATGCCATGCAGAATTGTGATGAGAGGTGGCATTGGGCATTGTGATGAAAGGGGTCATGGAGTACTGTGATTACAGGGGCCATGGAGCATTGTGATGACAAGTGACATGGAGAATAGTGATGACAGGCGTCATAGAGCATTGTGATGACAAGTGCCATTTAGCATTTTGATGACAGGGGTCATCAAGCATTGTGTTGACAGGGTCACGGAGCATTGTGATGACATGGGCCATGAAGCATTGTGAAGACAAGATTCATGGAGCATTGTGATGACACGGCCATGAAGCATGGTGATGACAACAGACCTGGAGCATTGTGATGACAAGGATATGGAGCATGGCGATGAAACGGACATGGAGCATTATAATGACAAGTGTTCTGGAGCCTTGTGATGACAAGAGCATGGAGCATTGTGATTACAGGGGCCATGGAGCTGTGTGATGACAAAGGCTTGGAGAACTGTGATGACAAGGGCCATGGAGCATTGTGATTACAGGGGTCATGGGGCATTGTGATGAGTGAGGTCATGGAGCATTTATGTGAAACGGGTCATGGAGCACTGTGATTACAGGGGCCGTGGAACATTGCGATAACAAGTGACATGGAGAATAGTGATGACAGGTGTCATAGAGCATTGTGATGACAAGTGCTATTTAGCATTTTGATGACAGGGGTCATCAGTCATTGTGTTGACAGGGGTCACGGAGCATTGTGATTACAAGGGCAGGGAACCTTGTGGTGACCGGGTTCATGGAACATTTTGATGACAACTTTCATGGAACGTTGTGATGAGAGGGGTCATGGAGCATTGTGTTGAAAGGGAACATGGAGCAGTGTGATTACAGGGTCCATGGAGCATTGTGAATACATAGGCCAGGGAACAATGTGATGACAGGGGTCATGTAGCGTTGTGATGACAGGGTCATGGAGCATTGTGATTACAGGGGTTATGGGGCACTGTGATGACGGGGGCATGGAGCATTGTGATGAAAATTGTCCTGGAGCATTGTGATGACAGCGGTCACAAAGAATTGGGATGAAAGGTATCATGCAGCATTGTGATGACAACGGTCATGGATCATTTTGATGACAGGGGTCATGGAACATTCTAATAACAAGGTTCATAAAGCAATTTGATGACAGGGGTCATGGAGCATTGTGTTGACACGGGCATGGAGCATTGTAATGATATTATATCTGGAGCATTGTGATGAAAAGGGGATGGAGCATTTTGATGACAGTCTCCAAGGAGCATTGTGCTGACAATGGCATGGAGCATTGTGATGAAAGGGGTACTGGAGCACTGTGAGGAAAGGAGTCATGGATCATTGTGTTGACACGGTCAAGGAACATTGCGATGACAAGCATTCTGGAGCATTGTGATGAAAGAGCATGGAGCATTGTGATGAAAGGTGACAAGGAGCATTGTGATGATATGGGCAGAGAACTTTGTGATGACATGGGTCATGGAGCATTGTGGTGAAAAGTGTCATGGAACATTGTACTGACAGGGATCATGGAGCTTTTTGGTAAGAGAGGCCTTGGAGATTTGTGATGGCAGGCGTCATGGGGCATTGTGATGACAGCGGTCTTGGAGCATTGTGATGAAAGGGGTCATGGAGCTCTATGATTAGAGGGGCCATGGAGCATTGTGAATACAAAGCCTATGGAGCATTGAGATGACAGGTTTCATGGAGCCTTTTGATGAAAGTGATCATGGATCATTGTGATGACAAGTGTCCTGGAACCTTGTGATGAAACGGTTCATGAAGCATTTTGATGACAGGGATCATGGCAAATTGTGATGACATCTGTCATGGGGCATTGTGATGACAGTGGTCCTCTAGAATTGTGATGAATGGTATCATGGAGCACTGTGATGACAGGGGCCATGGAACATTGTGATGACAAATGACGTGGAGGATTGTGATGACAAGTGTCATGGGGCATTTTGATGACATTGGCATGGAGCATTATGATGACAAGAGTTCTGGAGCATTTTGATGACAAGCGCATGGAGCATTGTGATGAGAGGCCCCAGGGAACATTGTGATGAAAAGGACAGGGAACATTGTGATGACTGGGTTAATGGAGCATTGTGATGAAGGGGCCATGGAGCATTGAGATGACAGGCGTCATGAGGCATGGTGATGACAGTGGTCATGGAGCATTGTGATGAAAGTGATCATGGAGCAATATGATAACAGGGGCCATGGAGCATTGTGATGACAGGTGTATTGGAGCATTGTGATGAAAGTCGTCATGGATCATTGTGATGACATGTGCCCTGGAACACTGTGATGACATGGTTCATCGAGTATTGTGATGACAAGGGTCATAGCAAATTGTGATGACAGGTGTCATGGGGCATTGTGATGACATTGATCATCTAGGAATTGTGATGAAAGGTATCATGGAGCACTGTGATGACTGGGGGCATGAAGCATTGTTATGAAAATTGTCCTGGATTATTGTGGTGACAGCAGTCATGGAGAATTGTGATGACAGGGATTATGCAGCATTGTGTTGACAAGGGTATGGACTATTGTGATGATAATGGTCGTGGAGCAATGTGATGAAAGTTTTCATGGAACATCGTGATGAAAAGTGCCTGGGAGCATTGTAACGATAAAGGCCATGGAGCATTGTGATGACAAGTGTCATGGAGCATTGTAATGAAAGGTTTCATTGTGCACTGTGATGACAAGGGTATGGAGTATTGTGATGAAACTGGTCCTGGAGCATTGTGATAACAAACTCCACGGAGCATTGTGATGAAAGGCATCATGGAGCATTGTGAAGAAAGGGGCCATGGGGAATTGTAATGACAATAGAGAAATGTGATAAAAATTGTCAGCGATCATAGTGATTAAAGTGGTCATTGAGAATTGTGATGAAAAGCGACATAGAGCATTGTGATGACAAAGGTCATGGAGAATTGTGATGAGCAGGGTCATGTAGGATTGTGATGCCACGGTCATGGAACATTGTGTTGAAAAGAATTCTGCAGCATTGTGAGGAAAAAGGCATGGAGCATTGTGATTATAGGGGACATGGAGCATTGGGATGACATGGGCAGGGAACACTGTGATGACAGGTGTTATGGAGCAATGTGATGACAAGTGTCATGGAGCATTGTGATGAGAGGTGCCTTGGAGAATTGTGATGACAGGCCTCATGGGGCATTGAGATGACAGTCGTCATGGAGCGTTATGATGAAAGGTGTTATGGAGCACTGTGATTACAGGGGCCAGGGAGCATTGTGAACACAAAGGCCATGGAGCATTGAGATGACAGTGGTCATGGAGCATTGTGATGAAAGTGGTCATGGATCATTGTGATGACAAGTGTCCTGGGACCCTGTGATGACATGGTTCATGGAGCATTGTGATGACAATGGTAATGGCGAATTGTGATGACAATGTCATGAGGCATTGTGATGGCAGTGGTCATCTAGGAATGTGGTTAAAGTTATTATGGAGCACAGTAATGAGAGGGGCCATGGAGCATTGTGATGACAAGTGTCATGGAGCATGGGGATGAAACGGACATGGAGCATTATAATGACAAGAGTTCTGGAGCCTTGTGATGACAAGGGCATGGAGCATTGTGATTACAGGGGTCATGGAGCAGTGTGATGACAAAGGCTTGGAGCACTGTGATGACAAGGTCCATGGAGCATTGTGATTACAGGGGTCATGGGGCATTGTGATGAGTGAGGTCATGGAGCATTAAGATGAAATGAGTCATGGAGCACTGTGATTACAGGGGCCATGGCGCATTGTGATGCCAAAGGCCATGGAGCATTATGATGACAGGTGTCATGGAACATTGAGATGAAACGGGTCATGGACCATTACGATGACAGGGGTCATGGAGAATTGTGATGACTGTGGCCATGGGGAATTTGGATGAAAGGCGTACTGGAGCATTGTGAGGAAATGTTTCATGGAGCATTGTGATGACAAGGGCCATGGAGCATCGTGATGACAGGGGTCATGGGGTATTGTGCTGAAAGCGGTCATGGAGCATTGTGATGGAAAGCGCTATGGAGCACTGTGATGAGAAGGGCCATGGATCATTGTGAATACAAGGGACATGGAGCCTTGTGATGACAAGTGTCATGGATCATTGTAAAAACAGGTATCATTGGACATTGTGATGACAGGGGCATGGAACCTTTTTATGTAAGTTGCCATGGAGAATTGTGATGAAAGGGATCATGTGAATTTGTAATGACAAGGGCCATGGAGCATTGTGATGAAACAAATCTTGGAGTATTTTGATGAAAGTTGTCATGGAGCATTGCGATGAAAAGCACCAAGGAACATTGTGATGACAAGGGCCATCGAGCATTGTGATGACAAGTGTCATGGAGTATTGTGATGACAGGTGTCATGGAGCATCTTGATGACAAATGCCATGCAGAATTGTGATGAGAGGTGGCATTGGGCATTGTGATGAAAGGGGTCATGGAGTACTGTGATTACAGGGGCCATGGAGCATTGTGATGACAAGTGACATGGAGAATAGTGATGACAGGCGTCATAGAGCATTGTGATGACAAGTGCCATTTAGCATTTTGATGACAGGGGTCATCAAGCATTGTGTTGACAGGGTCACGGAGCATTGTGATGACATGGGCCATGAAGCATTGTGAAGACAAGATTCATGGAGCATTGTGATGACACGGCCATGAAGCATGGTGATGACAACAGACCTGGAGCATTGTGATGACAAGGATATGGAGCATGGCGATGAAACGGACATGGAGCATTATAATGACAAGTGTTCTGGAGCTTTGTGATGACAAGAGCATGGAGCATTGTGATTACAGGGGCCATGGAGCTGTGTGATGACAAAGGCTTGGAGAACTGTGATGACAAGGGCCATGGAGCATTGTGATTACAGGGGTCATGGGGCATTGTGATGAGTGAGGTCATGGAGCATTTATGTGAAACGGGTCATGGAGCACTGTGATTACAGGGGCCGTGGAACATTGCGATAACAAGTGACATGGAGAATAGTGATGACAGGTGTCATAGAGCATTGTGATGACAAGTGCTATTTAGCATTTTGATGACAGGGGTCATCAGTCATTGTGTTGACAGGGGTCACGGAGCATTGTGATTACAAGGGCAGGGAACCTTGTGGTGACCGGGGTCATGGAACATTTTGATGACAACTTTCATGGAACGTTGTGATGACAGGGGTCATGGAGCATTGTGTTGAAAGGGAACATGGAGCAGTGTGATTACAGGGTCCATGGAGCATTGTGAATACATAGGCCAGGGAACAATGTGATGACAGGGGTCATGTAGCGTTGTGATGACAGGGTCATGGAGCATTGTGATTACAGGGGTTATGGGGCACTGTGATGACGGGGGCATGGAGCATTGTGATGAAAATTGTCCTGGAGCATTGTGATGACAGCGGTCACAAAGAATTGGGATGAAAGGTATCATGCAGCATTGTGATGACAACGGTCATGGATCATTTTGATGACAGGGGTCATGGAACATTCTAATAACAAGGTTCATAAAGCATTTTGATGACAGGGGTCATGGAGCATTGTGTTGACACGGGCATGGAGCATTGTAATGATATTATATCTGGAGCATTGTGATGAAAAGGGGATGGAGCATTTTGATGACAGTCTCCAAGGAGCATTGTGCTGACAATGGCATGGAGCATTGTGATGAAAGGGGTACTGGAGCACTGTGAGGAAAGGAGTCATGGATCATTGTGTTGACACGGTCAAGGAACATTGCGATGACAAGCATTCTGGAGCATTGTGATGAAAGAGCATGGAGCATTGTGATGAAAGGTGACAAGGAGCATTGTGATGATATGGGCAGAGAACTTTGTGATGACATGGGTCATGGAGCATTGTGGTGAAAAGTGTCATGGAACATTGTACTGACAGGGATCATGGAGCTTTTTGGTAAGAGAGGCCTTGGAGATTTGTGATGGCAGGCGTCATGGGGCATTGTGATGACAGCGGTCTTGGAGCATTGTGATGAAAGGGGTCATGGAGCTCTATGATTAGAGGGGCCATGGAGCATTGTGAATACAAAGCCTATGGAGCATTGAGATGACAGGTTTCATGGAGCCTTTTGATGAAAGTGATCATGGATCATTGTGATGACATGTGTCCTGGAACCTTGTGATGAAACGGTTCATGAAGCATTTTGATGACAGGGATCATGGCAAATTGTGATGACATCTGTCATGGGGCATTGTGATGACAGTGGTCCTCTAGAATTGTGATGAATGGTATCATGGAGCACTGTGATGACAGGGGCCATGGAACATTGTGATGACAAATGACGTGGAGGATTGTGATGACAAGTGTCATGGGGCATTTTGATGACATTGGCATGGAGCATTATGATGACAAGAGTTCTGGAGCATTTTGATGACAAGCGCATGGAGCATTGTGATGAGAGGCCCCAGGGAACATTGTGATGAAAAGGACAGGGAACATTGTGATGACTGGGTTAATGGAGCATTGTGATGAAGGGGCCATGGAGCATTGAGATGACAGGCGTCATGAGGCATGGTGATGACAGTGGTCATGGAGCATTGTGATGAAAGTGATCATGGAGCAATATGATAACAGGGGCCATGGAGCATTGTGATGACAGGTGTATTGGAGCATTGTGATGAAAGTCGTCATGGATCATTGTGATGACATGTGCCCTGGAACACTGTGATGACATGGTTCATCGAGTATTGTGATGACAAGGGTCATAGCAAATTGTGATGACAGGTGTCATGGGGCATTGTGATGACATTGATCATCTAGGAATTGTGATGAAAGGTATCATGGAGCACTGTGATGACTGGGGGCATGAAGCATTGTTATGAAAATTGTCCTGGATTATTGTGGTGACAGCAGTCATGGAGAATTGTGATGACAGGGATTATGCAGCATTGTGTTGACAAGGGTATGGACTATTGTGATGATAATGGTCGTGGAGCAATGTGATGAAAGTTTTCATGGAACATCGTGATGAAAAGTGCCTGGGAGCATTGTAACGATAAAGGCCATGGAGCATTGTGATGACAAGTGTCATGGAGCATTGTAATGAAAGGTTTCATTGTGCACTGTGATGACAAGGGTATGGAGTATTGTGATGAAACTGGTCCTGGAGCATTGTGATAACAAACTCCACGGAGCATTGTGATGAAAGGCATCATGGAGCATTGTGAAGAAAGGGGCCATGGGGAATTGTAATGACAATAGAGAATTGTGATAAAAATTGTCAGCGATCATAGTGATTAAAGTGGTCATTGAGAATTGTGATGAAAAGCGACATAGAGCATTGTGATGACAAAGGTCATGGAGAATTGTGATGAGCAGGGTCATGTAGGATTGTGATGCCACGGTCATGGAACATTGTGTTGAAAAGAATTCTGCAGCATTGTGAGGAAAAAGGCATGGAGCATTGTGATTATAGGGGACATGGAGCATTGGGATGACATGGGCAGGGAACACTGTGATGACAGGTGTTATGGAGCAATGTGATGACAAGTGTCATGGAGCATTGTGATGAGAGGTGCCTTGGAGAATTGTGATGACAGGCCTCATGGGGCATTGAGATGACAGTCGTCATGGAGCGTTATGATGAAAGGTGTTATGGAGCACTGTGATTACAGGGGCCAGGGAGCATTGTGAACACAAAGGCCATGGAGCATTGAGATGACAGTGGTCATGGAGCATTGTGATGAAAGTGGTCATGGATCATTGTGATGACAAGTGTCCTGGGACCCTGTGATGACATGGTTCATGGAGCATTGTGATGACAATGGTAATGGCAAATTGTGATGACAATGTCATGAGGCATTGTGATGGCAGTGGTCATCTAGGAATGTGGTTAAAGTTATTATGGAGCACAGTAATTAGAGGGGCCATGGAGCATTGTGATGACAAGTGTCATGGAGCATGGTGATGAAACGGACATGGAGCATTATAATGACAAGAGTTCTGGAGCCTTGTGATGACAAGGGCATGGAGCATTGTGATTACAGGGGTCATGGAGCAGTGTGATGACAAAGGCTTGGAGCACTGTGATGACAAGGTCCATGGAGCATTGTGATTACAGGGGTCATGGGGCATTGTGATGAGTGAGGTCATGGAGCATTAAGATGAAATGAGTCATGGAGCACTGTGATTACAGGGGCCATGGCGCATTGTGATGCCAAAGGCCATGGAGCATTATGATGACAGGTGTCATGGAACATTGAGATGAAACGGGTCATGGACCATTACGATGACAGGGGTCATGGAGAATTGTGATGACTGTGGCCATGGGGAATTTGGATGAAAGGCGTACTGGAGCATTGTGAGGAAATGTTTCATGGAGCATTGTGATGACAAGGGCCATGGAGCATCGTGATGACAGGGGTCATGGGGTATTGTGCTGAAAGCGGTCATGGAGCATTGTGATGGAAAGCGCTATGGAGCACTGTGATGAGAAGGGCCATGGATCATTGTGAATACAAGGGACATGGAGCCTTGTGATGACAAGGGTCATGGATCATTGTAAAAACAGGTATCATTGGACATTGTGATGACAGGGGCATGGAACCTTTTTATGTAAGTTGCCATGGAGAATTGTGATGAAAGGGATCATGTGAATTTGTAATGACAAGGGCCATGGAGCATTGTGATGAAACAAATCTTGGAGTATTTTGATGAAAGTTGTCATGGAGCATTGCGATGAAAAGCACCAAGGAACATTGTGATGACAAGGGCCATCGAGCATTGTGATGACAAGTGTCATGGAGTATTGTGATGACAGGTGTCATGGAGCATCTTGATGACAAATGCCATGCAGAATTGTGATGAGAGGTGGCATTGGGCATTGTGATGAAAGGGGTCATGGAGTAATGTGATTACAGGGGCCATGGAGCATTGTGATGACAAGTGACATGGAGAATAGTGATGACAGGCGTCATAGAGCATTGTGATGACAAGTGCCATTTAGCATTTTGATGACAGGGGTCATCAAGCATTGTGTTGACAGGGTCACGGAGCATTGTGATGACATGGGCCATGAAGCATTGTGAAGACAAGATTCATGGAGCATTGTGATGACACGGCCATGAAGCATGGTGATGACAACAGACCTGGAGCATTGTGATGACAAGGATATGGAGCATGGCGATGAAACGGACATGGAGCATTATAATGACAAGTGTTCTGGAGCCTTGTGATGACAAGAGCATGGAGCATTGTGATTACAGGGGCCATGGAGCTGTGTGATGACAAAGGCTTGGAGAACTGTGATGACAAGGGCCATGGAGCATTGTGATTACAGGGGTCATGGGGCATTGTGATGAGTGAGGTCATGGAGCATTTATGTGAAACGGGTCATGGAGCACTGTGATTACAGGGGCCGTGGAACATTGCGATAACAAGTGACATGGAGAATAGTGATGACAGGTGTCATAGAGCATTGTGATGACAAGTGCTATTTAGCATTTTGATGACAGGGGTCATCAGTCATTGTGTTGACAGGGGTCACGGAGCATTGTGATTACAAGGGCAGGGAACCTTGTGGTGACCGGGTTCATGGAACATTTTGATGACAACTTTCATGGAACGTTGTGATGACAGGGGTCATGGAGCATTGTGTTGAAAGGGAACATGGAGCAGTGTGATTACAGGGTCCATGGAGCATTGTGAATACATAGGCCAGGGAACAATGTGATGACAGGGGTCATGTAGCGTTGTGATGACAGGGTCATGGAGCATTGTGATTACAGGGGTTATGGGGCACTGTGATGACGGGGGCATGGAGCATTGTGATGAAAATTGTCCTGGAGCATTGTGATGACAGCGGTCACAAAGAATTGGGATGAAAGGTATCATGCAGCATTGTGATGACAACGGTCATGGATCATTTTGATGACAGGGGTCATGGAACATTCTAATAACAAGGTTCATAAAGCATTTTGATGACAGGGGTCATGGAGCATTGTTTTGACACGGGCATGGAGCATTGTAATGATATTATATCTGGAGCATTGTGATGAAAAGGGGATGGAGCATTTTGATGACAGTCTCCAAGGAGCATTGTGCTGACAATGGCATGGAGCATTGTGATGAAAGGGGTACTGGAGCACTGTGAGGAAAGGAGTCATGGATCATTGTGTTGACACGGTCAAGGAACATTGCGATGACAAGCATTCTGGAGCATTGTGATGAAAGAGCATGGAGCATTGTGATGAAAGGTGACAAGGAGCATTGTGATGATATGGGCAGAGAACGTTGTGATGACATGGGTCATGGAGCATTGTGGTGAAAAGTGTCATGGAACATTGTACTGACAGGGATCATGGAGCTTTTTGGTAAGAGAGGCCTTGGAGATTTGTGATGGCAGGCGTCATGGGGCATTGTGATGACAGCGGTCTTGGAGCATTGTGATGAAAGGGGTCATGGAGTTCTATGATTAGAGGGGCCATGGAGCATTGTGAATACAAAGCCTATGGAGCATTGAGATGACAGGTTTCATGGAGCCTTTTGATGAAAGTGATCATGGATCATTGTGATGACAAGTGTCCTGGAACCTTGTGATGAAACGGTTCATGAAGCATTTTGATGACAGGGATCATGGCAAATTGTGATGACATCTGTCATGGGGCATTGTGATGACAGTGGTCCTCTAGAATTGTGATGAATGGTATCATGGAGCACTGTGATGACAGGGGCCATGGAACATTGTGATGACAAATGACGTGGAGGATTGTGATGACAAGTGTCATGGGGCATTTTGATGACATTGGCATGGAGCATTATGATGACAAGAGTTCTGGAGCATTTTGATGACAAGCGCATGGAGCATTGTGATGAGAGGCCCCAGGGAACATTGTGATGAAAAGGACAGGGAACATTGTGAAGACAGGGTTAATGGCGCATTGTGATGAAGGGGCCATGGAGCATTGAGATGACAGGCGTCATGAGGCATGGTGATGACAGTGGTCATGGAGCATTGTGATGAAAGTGATCATGGAGCAATATGATAACAGGGGCCATGGAGCATTGTGATGACAGGTGTATTGGAGCATTGTGATGAAAGTCGTCATGGATCATTGTGATGACATGTGCCCTGGAACACTGTGATGACATGGTTCATCGAGTATTGTGATGACAAGGGTCATAGCAAATTGTGATGACAGGTGTCATGGGGCATTGTGATGACATTGATCATCTAGGAATTGTGATGAAAGGTATCATGGAGCACTGTGATGACTGGGGGCATGAAGCATTGTTATGAAAATTGTCCTGGATTATTGTGGTGACAGCAGTCATGGAGAATTGTGATGACAGGGATTATGCAGCATTGTGTTGACAAGGGTATGGACTATTGTGATGATAATGGTCGTGGAGCAATGTGATGAAAGTTTTCATGGAACATCGTGATGAAAAGTGCCTGGGAGCATTGTAACGATAAAGGCCATGGAGCATTGTGATGACAAGTGTCATGGAGCATTGTAATGAAAGGTTTCATTGTGCACTGTGATGACAAGGGTATGGAGTATTGTGATGAAACTGGTCCTGGAGCATTGTGATAACAAACTCCACGGAGCATTGTGATGAAAGGCATCATGGAGCATTGTGAAGAAAGGGGCCATGGGGAATTGTAATGACAATAGAGAATTGTGATAAAATTTGTCAGCGATCATAGTGATTAAAGTGGTCATTGAGAATTGTGATGAAAAGCGACATAGAGCATTGTGATGACAAAGGTCATGGAGAATTGTGATGAGCAGGGTCATGTAGGATTGTGATGCCACGGTCATGGAACATTGTGTTGAAAAGAATTCTGCAGCATTGTGAGGAAAAAGGCATGGAGCATTGTGATTATAGGGGACATGGAGCATTGTGATGACATGGGCAGGGAACACTGTGATGACAGGTGTTATGGAGCAATGTGATGACAAGTGTCATGGAGCATTGTGATGAGAGGTGCCTTGGAGAATTGTGATGACAGGCCTCATGGGGCATTGAGATGACAGTCGTCATGGAGCGTTATGATGAAAGGTGTTATGGAGCACTGTGATTACAGGGGCCAGGGAGCATTGTGAACACAAAGGCCATGGAGCATTGAGATGACAGTGGTCATGGAGCATTGTGATGAAAGTGGTCATGGATCATTGTGATGACAAGTGTCCTGGGACCCTGTGATGACATGGTTCATGGAGCATTGTGATGACAATGGTAATGGCGAATTGTGATGACAATGTCATGAGGCATTGTGATGGCAGTGGTCATCTAGGAATGTGGTTAAAGTTATTATGGAGCACAGTAATGAGAGGGGCCATGGAGCATTGTGATGACAAGTGTCATGGAGCATGGTGATGAAACGGACATGGAGCATTATAATGACAAGAGTTCTGGAGCCTTGTGATGACAAGGGCATGGAGCATTGTGATTACAGGGGTCATGGAGCAGTGTGATGACAAAGGCTTGGAGCACTGTGATGACAAGGTCCATGGAGCATTGTGATTACAGGGGTCATGGGGCATTGTGATGAGTGAGGTCATGGAGCATTAAGATGAAATGAGTCATGGAGCACTGTGATTACAGGGGCCATGGCGCATTGTGATGCCAAAGGCCATGGAGCATTATGATGACAGGTGTCATGGAACATTGAGATGAAACGGGTCATGGACCATTACGATGACAGGGGTCATGGAGAATTGTGATGACTGTGGCCATGGGGAATTTGGATGAAAGGCGTACTGGAGCATTGTGAGGAAATGTTTCATGGAGCATTGTGATGACAAGGGCCATGGAGCATCGTGATGACAGGGGTCATGGGGTATTGTGCTGAAAGCGGTCATGGAGCATTGTGATGGAAAGCGCTATGGAGCACTGTGATGAGAAGGGCCATGGATCATTGTGAATACAAGGGACATGGAGCCTTGTGATGACAAGGGTCATGGATCATTGTAAAAACAGGTATCATTGGACATTGTGATGACAGGGGCATGGAACATTTTTATGTAAGTTGCCATGGAGAATTGTGATGAAAGGGATCATGTGAATTTGTAATGACAAGGGCCATGGAGCATTGTGATGAAACAAATCTTGGAGTATTTTGATGAAAGTTGTCATGGAGCATTGCGATGAAAAGCACCAAGGAACATTGTGATGACAAGGGCCATCGAGCATTGTGATGACAAGTGTCATGGAGTATTGTGATGACAGGTGTCATGGAGCATCTTGATGACAAATGCCATGCAGAATTGTGATGAGAGGTGGCATTGGGCATTGTGATGAAAGGGGTCATGGAGTACTGTGATTACAGGGGCCATGGAGCATTGTGATGACAAGTGACATGGAGAATAGTGATGACAGGCGTCATAGAGCATTGTGATGACAAGTGCCATTTAGCATTTTGATGACAGGGGTCATCAAGCATTGTGTTGACAGGGTCACGGAGCATTGTGATGACATGGGCCATGAAGCATTGTGAAGACAAGATTCATGGAGCATTGTGATGACACGGCCATGAAGCATGGTGATGACAACAGACCTGGAGCATTGTGATGACAAGGATATGGAGCATGGCGATGAAACGGACATGGAGCATTATAATGACAAGTGTTCTGGAGCCTTGTGATGACAAGAGCATGGAGCATTGTGATTACAGGGGCCATGGAGCTGTGTGATGACAAAGGCTTGGAGAACTGTGATGACAAGGGCCATGGAGCATTGTGATTACAGGGGTCATGGGGCATTGTGATGAGTGAGGTCATGGAGCATTTATGTGAAACGGGTCATGGAGCACTGTGATTACAGGGGCCGTGGAACATTGCGATAACAAGTGACATGGAGAATAGTGATGACAGGTGTCATAGAGCATTGTGATGACAAGTGCTATTTAGCATTTTGATGACAGGGGTCATCAGTCATTGTATTGACAGGGGTCACGGAGCATTGTGATTACAAGGGCAGGGAACCTTGTGGTGACCGGGGTCATGGAACATTTTGATGACAACTTTCATGGAACGTTGTGATGACAGGGGTCATGGAGCATTGTGTTGAAAGGGAACATGGAGCAGTGTGATTACAGGGTCCATGGAGCATTGTGAATACATAGGCCAGGGAACAATGTGATGACAGGGGTCATGTAGCGTTGTGATGACAGGGTCATGGAGCATTGTGATTACAGGGGTTATGGGGCACTGTGATGACGGGGGCATGGAGCATTGTGATGAAAATTGTCCTGGAGCATTGTGATGACAGCGGTCACAAAGAATTGGGATGAAAGGTATCATGCAGCATTGTGATGACAACGGTCATGGATCATTTTGATGACAGGGGTCATGGAACATTCTAATAACAAGGTTCATAAAGCATTTTGATGACAGGGGTCATGGAGCATTGTGTTGACACGGGCATGGAGCATTGTAATGATATTATATCTGGAGCATTGTGATGAAAAGGGGATGGAGCATTTTGATGACAGTCTCCAAGGAGCATTGTGCTGACAATGGCATGGAGCATTGTGATGAAAGGGGTACTGGAGCACTGTGAGGAAAGGAGTCATGGATCATTGTGTTGACACGGTCAAGGAACATTGCGATGACAAGCATTCTGGAGCATTGTGATGAAAGAGCATGGAGCATTGTGATGAAAGGTGACAAGGAGCATTGTGATGATATGGGCAGAGAACTTTGTGATGACATGGGTCATGGAGCATTGTGGTGAAAAGTGTCATGGAACATTGTACTGACAGGGATCATGGAGCTTTTTGGTAAGAGAGGCCTTGGAGATTTGTGATGGCAGGCGTCATGGGGCATTGTGATGACAGCGGTCTTGGAGCATTGTGATGAAAGGGGTCATGGAGCTCTATGATTAGAGGGGCCATGGAGCATTGTGAATACAAAGCCTATGGAGCATTGAGATGACAGGTTTCATGGAGCCTTTTGATGAAAGTGATCATGGATCATTGTGATGACATGTGTCCTGGAACCTTGTGATGAAACGGTTCATGAAGCATTTTGATGACAGGGATCATGGCAAATTGTGATGACATCTGTCATGGGGCATTGTGATGACAGTGGTCCTCTAGAATTGTGATGAATGGTATCATGGAGCACTGTGATGACAGGGGCCATGGAACATTGTGATGACAAATGACGTGGAGGATTGTGATGACAAGTGTCATGGGGCATTTTGATGACATTGGCATGGAGCATTATGATGACAAGAGTTCTGGAGCATTTTGATGACAAGCGCATGGAGCATTGTGATGAGAGGCCCCAGGGAACATTGTGATGAAAAGGACAGGGAACATTGTGAAGACTGGGTTAATGGAGCATTGTGATGAAGGGGCCATGGAGCATTGAGATGACAGGCGTCATGAGGCATGGTGATGACAGTGGTCATGGAGCATTGTGATGAAAGTGATCATGGAGCAATATGATAACAGGGGCCATGGAGCATTGTGATGACAGGTGTATTGGAGCATTGTGATGAAAGTCGTCATGGATCATTGTGATGACATGTGCCCTGGAACACTGTGATGACATGGTTCATCGAGTATTGTGATGACAAGGGTCATAGCAAATTGTGATGACAGGTGTCATGGGGCATTGTGATGACATTGATCATCTAGGAATTGTGATGAAAGGTATCATGGAGCACTGTGATGACTGGGGGCATGAAGCATTGTTATGAAAATTGTCCTGGATTATTGTGGTGACAGCAGTCATGGAGAATTGTGATGACAGGGATTATGCAGCATTGTGTTGACAAGGGTATGGACTATTGTGATGATAATGGTCGTGGAGCAATGTGATGAAAGTTTTCATGGAACATCGTGATGAAAAGTGCCTGGGAGCATTGTAACGATAAAGGCCATGGAGCATTGTGATGACAAGTGTCATGGAGCATTGTAATGAAAGGTTTCATTGTGCACTGTGATGACAAGGGTATGGAGTATTGTGATGAAACTGGTCCTGGAGCATTGTGATAACAAACTCCACGGAGCATTGTGATGAAAGGCATCATGGAGCATTGTGAAGAAAGGGGCCATGGGGAATTGTAATGACAATAGAGAATTGTGATAAAAATTGTCAGCGATCATAGTGATTAAAGTGGTCATTGAGAATTGTGATGAAAAGCGACATAGAGCATTGTGATGACAAAGGTCATGGAGAATTGTGATGAGCAGGGTCATGTAGGATTGTGATGCCACGGTCATGGAACATTGTGTTGAAAAGAATTCTGCAGCATTGTGAGGAAAAAGGCATGGAGCATTGTGATTATAGGGGACATGGAGCATTGGGATGACATGGGCAGGGAACACTGTGATGACAGGTGTTATGGAGCAATGTGATGACAAGTGTCATGGAGCATTGTGATGAGAGGTGCCTTGGAGAATTGTGATGACAGGCCTCATGGGGCATTGAGATGACAGTCGTCATGGAGCGTTATGATGAAAGGTGTTATGGAGCACTGTGATTACAGGGGCCAGGGAGCATTGTGAACACAAAGGCCATGGAGCATTGAGATGACAGTGGTCATGGAGCATTGTGATGAAAGTGGTCATGGATCATTGTGATGACAAGTGTCCTGGGACCCTGTGATGACATGGTTCATGGAGCATTGTGATGACAATGGTAATGGCAAATTGTGATGACAATGTCATGAGGCATTGTGATGGCAGTGGTCATCTAGGAATGTGGTTAAAGTTATTATGGAGCACAGTAATGAGAGGGGCCATGGAGCATTGTGATGACAAGTGTCATGGAGCATGGTGATGAAACGGACATGGAGCATTATAATGACAAGAGTTCTGGAGCCTTGTGATGACAAGGGCATGGAGCATTGTGATTACAGGGGTCATGGAGCAGTGTGATGACAAAGGCTTGGAGCACTGTGATGACAAGGTCCATGGAGCATTGTGATTACAGGGGTCATGGGGCATTGTGATGAGTGAGGTCATGGAGCATTAAGATGAAATGAGTCATGGAGCACTGTGATTACAGGGGCCATGGCGCATTGTGATGCCAAAGGCCATGGAGCATTATGATGACAGGTGTCATGGAACATTGAGATGAAACGGGTCATGGACCATTACGATGACAGGGGTCATGGAGAATTGTGATGACTGTGGCCATGGGGAATTTGGATGAAAGGCGTACTGGAGCATTGTGAGGAAATGTTTCATGGAGCATTGTGATGACAAGGGCCATGGAGCATCGTGATGACAGGGGTCATGGGGTATTGTGCTGAAAGCGGTCATGGAGCATTGTGATGGAAAGCGCTATGGAGCACTGTGATGAGAAGGGCCATGGATCATTGTGAATACAAGGGACATGGAGCCTTGTGATGACAAGGGTCATGGATCATTGTAAAAACAGGTATCATTGGACATTGTGATGACAGGGGCATGGAACATTTTTATGTAAGTTGCCATGGAGAATTGTGATGAAAGGGATCATGTGAATTTGTAATGACAAGGGCCATGGAGCATTGTGATGAAACAAATCTTGGAGTATTTTGATGAAAGTTGTCATGGAGCATTGCGATGAAAAGCACCAAGGAACATTGTGATGACAAGGGCCATCGAGCATTGTGATGACAAGTGTCATGGAGTATTGTGATGACAGGTGTCATGGAGCATCTTGATGACAAATGCCATGCAGAATTGTGATGAGAGGTGGCATTGGGCATTGTGATGAAAGGGGTCATGGAGTACTGTGATTACAGGGGCCATGGAGCATTGTGATGACAAGTGACATGGAGAATAGTGATGACAGGCGTCATAGAGCATTGTGATGACAAGTGCCATTTAGCATTTTGATGACAGGGGTCATCAAGCATTGTGTTGACAGGGTCACGGAGCATTGTGATGACATGGGCCATGAAGCATTGTGAAGACAAGATTCATGGAGCATTGTGATGACACGGCCATGAAGCATGGTGATGACAACAGACCTGGAGCATTGTGATGACAAGGATATGGAGCATGGCGATGAAACGGACATGGAGCATTATAATGACAAGTGTTCTGGAGCCTTGTGATGACAAGAGCATGGAGCATTGTGATTACAGGGGCCATGGAGCTGTGTGATGACAAAGGCTTGGAGAACTGTGATGACAAGGGCCATGGAGCATTGTGATTACAGGGGTCATGGGGCATTGTGATGAGTGAGGTCATGGAGCATTTATGTGAAACGGGTCATGGAGCACTGTGATTACAGGGGCCGTGGAACATTGCGATAACAAGTGACATGGAGAATAGTGATGACAGGTGTCATAGAGCATTGTGATGACAAGTGCTATTTAGCATTTTGATGACAGGGGTCATCAGTCATTGTGTTGACAGGGGTCACGGAGCATTGTGATTACAAGGGCAGGGAACCTTGTGGTGACCGGGTTCATGGAACATTTTGATGACAACTTTCATGGAACGTTGTGATGACAGGGGTCATGGAGCATTGTGTTGAAAGGGAACATGGAGCAGTGTGATTACAGGGTCCATGGAGCATTGTGAATACATAGGCCAGGGAACAATGTGATGACAGGGGTCATGTAGCGTTGTGATGACAGGGTCATGGAGCATTGTGATTACAGGGGTTATGGGGCACTGTGATGACGGGGGCATGGAGCATTGTGATGAAAATTGTCCTGGAGCATTGTGATGACAGCGGTCACAAAGAATTGGGATGAAAGGTATCATGCAGCATTGTGATGACAACGGTCATGGATCATTTTGATGACAGGGGTCATGGAACATTCTAATAACAAGGTTCATAAAGCATTTTGATGACAGGGGTCATGGAGCATTGTGTTGACACGGGCATGGAGCATTGTAATGATATTATATCTGGAGCATTGTGATGAAAAGGGGATGGAGCATTTTGATGACAGTCTCCAAGGAGCATTGTGCTGACAATGGCATGGAGCATTGTGATGAAAGGGGTACTGGAGCACTGTGAGGAAAGGAGTCATGGATCATTGTGTTGACATGGTCAAGGAACATTGCGATGACAAGCATTCTGGAGCATTGTGATGAAAGAGCATGGAGCATTGTGATGAAAGGTGACAAGGAGCATTGTGATGATATGGGCAGAGAACTTTGTGATAACATGGGTCATGGTGCATTGTGGTGAAAAGTGTCATGGAACATTGTACTGACAGGGATCATGGAGCTTTTTGGTAAGAGAGGCCTTGGAGATTTGTGATGGCAGGCGTCATGGGGCATTGTGATGACAGCGGTCTTGGAGCATTGTGATGAAAGGGGTCATGGAGCTCTATGATTAGAGGGGCCATGGAGCATTGTGAATACAAAGCCTATGGAGCATTGAGATGACAGGTTTCATGGAGCCTTTTGATGAAAGTGATCATGGATCATTGTGATGACAAGTGTCCTGGAACCTTGTGATGAAACGGTTCATGAAGCATTTTGATGACAGGGATCATGGCAAATTGTGATGACATCTGTCATGGGGCATTGTGATGACAGTGGTCCTCTAGAATTGTGATGAATGGTATCATGGAGCACTGTGATGACAGGGGCCATGGAACATTGTGATGACAAATGACGTGGAGGATTGTGATGACAAGTGTCATGGGGCATTTTGATGACATTGGCATGGAGCATTATGATGACAAGAGTTCTGGAGCATTTTGATGACAAGCGCATGGAGCATTGTGATGAGAGGCCCCAGGGAACATTGTGATGAAAAGGACAGGGAACATTGTGATGACTGGGTTAATGGAGCATTGTGATGAAGGGGCCATGGAGCATTGAGATGACAGGCGTCATGAGGCATGGTGATGACAGTGGTCATGGAGCATTGTGATGAAAGTGATCATGGAGCAATATGATAACAGGGGCCATGGAGCATTGTGATGACAGGTGTATTGGAGCATTGTGATGAAAGTCGTCATGGATCATTGTGATGACATGTGCCCTGGAACACTGTGATGACATGGTTCATCGAGTATTGTGATGACAAAGGTCATAGCAAATTGTGATGACAGGTGTCATGGGGCATTGTGATGACATTGATCATCTAGGAATTGTGATGAAAGGTATCATGGAGCACTGTGATGACTGGGGGCATGAAGCATTGTTATGAAAATTGTCCTGGATTATTGTGGTGACAGCAGTCATGGAGAATTGTGATGACAGGGATTATGCAGCATTGTGTTGACAAGGGTATGGACTATTGTGATGATAATGGTCGTGGAGCAATGTGATGAAAGTTTTCATGGAACATCGTGATGAAAAGTGCCTGGGAGCATTGTAACGATAAAGGCCATGGAGCATTGTGATGACAAGTGTCATGGAGCATTGTAATGAAAGGTTTCATTGTGCACTGTGATGACAAGGGTATGGAGTATTGTGATGAAACTGGTCCTGGAGCATTGTGATAACAAACTCCACGGAGCATTGTGAAGAAAGGCATCATGGAGCATTGTGAAGAAAGGGGCCATGGGGAATTGTAATGACAATAGAGAAATGTGATAAAAATTGTCAGCGATCATAGTGATTAAAGTGGTCATTGAGAATTGTGATGAAAAGCGACATAGAGCATTGTGATGACAAAGGTCATGGAGAATTGTGATGAGCAGGGTCATGTAGGATTGTGATGCCACGGTCATGGAACATTGTGTTGAAAAGAATTCTGCAGCATTGTGAGGAAAAAGGCATGGAGCATTGTGATTATAGGGGACATGGAGCATTGGGATGACATGGGCAGGGAACACTGTGATGACAGGTGTTATGGAGCAATGTGATGACAAGTGTCATGGAGCATTGTGATGAGAGGTGCCTTGGAGAATTGTGATGACAGGCCTCATGGGGCATTGAGATGACAGTCGTCATGGAGCGTTATGATGAAAGGTGTTATGGAGCACTGTGATTACAGGGGCCAGGGAGCATTGTGAATACAAAGGCCATGGAGCATTGAGATGACAGTGGTCATGGAGCATTGTGATGAAAGTGGTCATGGATCATTGTGATGACAAGTGTCCTGGGACCCTGTGATGACATGGTTCATGGAGCATTGTGATGACAATGGTAATGGCGAATTGTGATGACAATGTCATGAGGCATTGTGATGGCAGTGGTCATCTAGGAATGTGGTTAAAGTTATTATGGAGCACAGTAATGAGAGGGGCCATGGAGCATTGTGATGACAAGTGTCATGGAGCATGGTGATGAAACGGACATGGAGCATTATAATGACAAGAGTTCTGGAGCCTTGTGATGACAAGGGCATGGAGCATTGTGATTACAGGGGTCATGGAGCAGTGTGATGACAAAGGCTTGGAGCACTGTGATGACAAGGTCCATGGAGCATTGTGATTACAGGGGTCATGGGGCATTGTGATGAGTGAGGTCATGGAGCATTAAGATGAAATGAGTCATGGAGCACTGTGATTACAGGGGCCATGGCGCATTGTGATGCCAAAGGCCATGGAGCATTATGATGACAGGTGTCATGGAACATTGAGATGAAACGGGTCATGGACCATTACGATGACAGGGGTCATGGAGAATTGTGATGACTGTGGCCATGGGGAATTTGGATGAAAGGCGTACTGGAGCATTGTGAGGAAATGTTTCATGGAGCATTGTGATGACAAGGGCCATGGAGCATCGTGATGACAGGGGTCATGGGGTATTGTGCTGAAAGCGGTCATGGAGCATTGTGATGGAAAGCGCTATGGAGCACTGTGATGAGAAGGGCCATGGATCATTGTGAATACAAGGGACATGGAGCCTTGTGATGACAAGGGTCATGGATCATTGTAAAAACAGGTATCATTGGACATTGTGATGACAGGGGCATGGAACCTTTTTATGTAAGTTGCCATGGAGAATTGTGATGAAAGGGATCATGTGAATTTGTAATGACAAGGGCCATGGAGCATTGTGATGAAACAAATCTTGGAGTATTTTGATGAAAGTTGTCATGGAGCATTGCGATGAAAAGCACCAAGGAACATTGTGATGACAAGGGCCATCGAGCATTGTGATGACAAGTGTCATGGAGTATTGTGATGACAGGTGTCATGGAGCATCTTGATGACAAATGCCATGCAGAATTGTGATGAGAGGTGGCATTGGGCATTGTGATGAAAGGGGTCATGGAGTACTGTGATTACAGGGGCCATGGAGCATTGTGATGACAAGTGACATGGAGAATAGTGATGACAGGCGTCATAGAGCATTGTGATGACAAGTGCCATTTAGCATTTTGATGACAGGGGTCATCAAGCATTGTGTTGACAGGGTCACGGAGCATTGTGATGACATGGGCCATGAAGCATTGTGAAGACAAGATTCATGGAGCATTGTGATGACACGGCCATGAAGCATGGTGATGACAACAGACCTGGAGCATTGTGATGACAAGGATATGGAGCATGGCGATGAAACGGACATGGAGCATTATAATGACAAGTGTTCTGGAGCCTTGTGATGACAAGAGCATGGAGCATTGTGATTACAGGGGCCATGGAGCTGTGTGATGACAAAGGCTTGGAGAACTGTGATGACAAGGGCCATGGAGCATTGTGATTACAGGGGTCATGGGGCATTGTGATGAGTGAGGTCATGGAGCATTTATGTGAAACGGGTCATGGAGCACTGTGATTACAGGGGCCGTGGAACATTGCGATAACAAGTGACATGGAGAATAGTGATGACAGGTGTCATAGAGCATTGTGATGACAAGTGCTATTTAGCATTTTGATGACAGGGGTCATCAGTCATTGTGTTGACAGGGGTCACGGAGCATTGTGATTACAAGGGCAGGGAACCTTGTGGTGACCGGGTTCATGGAACATTTTGATGACAACTTTCATGGAACGTTGTGATGACAGGGGTCATGGAGCATTGTGTTGAAAGGGAACATGGAGCAGTGTGATTACAGGGTCCATGGAGCATTGTGAATACATAGGCCAGGGAACAATGTGATGACAGGGGTCATGTAGCGTTGTGATGACAGGGTCATGGAGCATTGTGATTACAGGGGTTATGGGGCACTGTGATGACGGGGGCATGGAGCATTGTGATGAAAATTGTCCTGGAGCATTGTGATGACAGCGGTCACAAAGAATTGGGATGAAAGGTATCATGCAGCATTGTGATGACAACGGTCATGGATCATTTTGATGACAGGGGTCATGGAACATTCTAATAACAAGGTTCATAAAGCATTTTGATGACAGGGGTCATGGAGCATTGTGTTGACACGGGCATGGAGCATTGTAATGATATTATATCTGGAGCATTGTGATGAAAAGGGGATGGAGCATTTTGATGACAGTCTCCAAGGAGCATTGTGCTGACAATGGCATGGAGCATTGTGATGAAAGGGGTACTGGAGCACTGTGAGGAAAGGAGTCATGGATCATTGTGTTGACACGGTCAAGGAACATTGCGATGACAAGCATTCTGGAGCATTGTGATGAAAGAGCATGGAGCATTGTGATGAAAGGTGACAAGGAGCATTGTGATGATATGGGCAGAGAACTTTGTGATGACATGGGTCATGGAGCATTGTGGTGAAAAGTGTCATGGAACATTGTACTGACAGGGATCATGGAGCTTTTTGGTAAGAGAGGCCTTGGAGATTTGTGATGGCAGGCGTCATGGGGCATTGTGATGACAGCGGTCTTGGAGCATTGTGATGAAAGGGGTCATGGAGCTCTATGATTAGAGGGGCCATGGAGCATTGTGAATACAAAGCCTATGGAGCATTGAGATGACAGGTTTCATGGAGCCTTTTGATGAAAGTGATCATGGATCATTGTGATGACAAGTGTCCTGGAACCTTGTGATGAAACGGTTCATGAAGCATTTTGATGACAGGGATCATGGCAAATTGTGATGACATCTGTCATGGGGCATTGTGATGACAGTGGTCCTCTAGAATTGTGATGAATGGTATCATGGAGCACTGTGATGACAGGGGCCATGGAACATTGTGATGACAAATGACGTGGAGGATTGTGATGACAAGTGTCATGGGGCATTTTGATGACATTGGCATGGAGCATTATGATGACAAGAGTTCTGGAGCATTTTGATGACAAGCGCATGGAGCATTGTGATGAGAGGCCCCAGGGAACATTGTGATGAAAAGGACAGGGAACATTGTGATGACTGGGTTAATGGAGCATTGTGATGAAGGGGCCATGGAGCATTGAGATGACAGGCGTCATGAGGCATGGTGATGACAGTGGTCATGGAGCATTGTGATGAAAGTGATCATGGAGCAATATGATAACAGGGGCCATGGAGCATTGTGATGACAGGTGTATTGGAGCATTGTGATGAAAGTCGTCATGGATCATTGTGATGACATGTGCCCTGGAACACTGTGATGACATGGTTCATCGAGTATTGTGATGACAAGGGTCATAGCAAATTGTGATGACAGGTGTCATGGGGCATTGTGATGACATTGATCATCTAGGAATTGTGATGAAAGGTATCATGGAGCACTGTGATGACTGGGGGCATGAAGCATTGTTATGAAAATTGTCCTGGATTATTGTGGTGACAGCAGTCATGGAGAATTGTGATGACAGGGATTATGCAGCATTGTGTTGACAAGGGTATGGACTATTGTGATGATAATGGTCGTGGAGCAATGTGATGAAAGTTTTCATGGAACATCGTGATGAAAAGTGCCTGGGAGCATTGTAACGATAAAGGCCATGGAGCATTGTGATGACAAGTGTCATGGAGCATTGTAATGAAAGGTTTCATTGTGCACTGTGATGAAAAGGGTATGGAGTATTGTGATGAAACTGGTCCTGGAGCATTGTGATAACAAACTCCACGGAGCATTGTGATGAAAGGCATCATGGAGCATTGTGAAGAAAGGGGCCATGGGGAATTGTAATGACAATAGAGAAATGTGATAAAAATTGTCAGCGATCATAGTGATTAAAGTGGTCATTGAGAATTGTGATGAAAAGCGACATAGAGCATTGTGATGACAAAGGTCATGGAGAATTGTGATGAGCAGGGTCATGTAGGATTGTGATGCCACGGTCATGGAACATTGTGTTGAAAAGAATTCTGCAGCATTGTGAGGAAAAAGGCATGGAGCATTGTGATTATAGGGGACATGGAGCATTGGGATGACATGGGCAGGGAACACTGTGATGACAGGTGTTATGGAGCAATGTGATGACAAGTGTCATGGAGCATTGTGATGAGAGGTGCCTTGGAGAATTGTGATGACAGGCCTCATGGGGCATTGAGATGACAGTCGTCATGGAGCGTTATGATGAAAGGTGTTATGGAGCACTGTGATTACAGGGGCCAGGGAGCATTGTGAACACAAAGGCCATGGAGCATTGAGATGACAGTGGTCATGGAGCATTGTGATGAAAGTGGTCATGGATCATTGTGATGACAAGTGTCCTGGGACCCTGTGATGACATGGTTCATGGAGCATTGTGATGACAATGGTAATGGCGAATTGTGATGACAATGTCATGAGGCATTGTGATGGCAGTGGTCATCTAGGAATGTGGTTAAAGTTATTATGGAGCACAGTAATGAGAGGGGCCATGGAGCATTGTGATGACAAGTGTCATGGAGCATGGTGATGAAACGGACATGGAGCATTATAATGACAAGAGTTCTGGAGCCTTGTGATGACAAGGGCATGGAGCATTGTGATTACAGGGGTCATGGAGCAGTGTGATGACAAAGGCTTGGAGCACTGTGATGACAAGGTCCATGGAGCATTGTGATTACAGGGGTCATGGGGCATTGTGATGAGTGAGGTCATGGAGCATTAAGATGAAATGAGTCATGGAGCACTGTGATTACAGGGGCCATGGCGCATTGTGATGCCAAAGGCCATGGAGCATTATGATGACAGGTGTCATGGAACATTGAGATGAAACGGGTCATGGACCATTACGATGACAGGGGTCATGGAGAATTGTGATGACTGTGGCCATGGGGAATTTGGATGAAAGGCGTACTGGAGCATTGTGAGGAAATGTTTCATGGAGCATTGTGATGACAAGGGCCATGGAGCATCGTGATGACAGGGGTCATGGGGTATTGTGCTGAAAGCGGTCATGGAGCATTGTGATGGAAAGCGCTATGGAGCACTGTGATGAGAAGGGCCATGGATCATTGTGAATACAAGGGACATGGAGCCTTGTGATGACAAGGGTCATGGATCATTGTAAAAACAGGTATCATTGGACATTGTGATGACAGGGGCATGGAACCTTTTTATGTAAGTTGCCATGGAGAATTGTGATGAAAGGGATCATGTGAATTTGTAATGACAAGGGCCATGGAGCATTGTGATGAAACAAATCTTGGAGTATTTTGATGAAAGTTGTCATGGAGCATTGCGATGAAAAGCACCAAGGAACATTGTGATGACAAGGGCCATCGAGCATTGTGATGACAAGTGTCATGGAGTATTGTGATGACAGGTGTCATGGAGCATCTTGATGACAAATGCCATGCAGAATTGTGATGAGAGGTGGCATTGGGCATTGTGATGAAAGGGGTCATGGAGTACTGTGATTACAGGGGCCATGGAGCATTGTGATGACAAGTGACATGGAGAATAGTGATGACAGGCGTCATAGAGCATTGTGATGACAAGTGCCATTTAGCATTTTGATGACAGGGGTCATCAAGCATTGTGTTGACAGGGTCACGGAGCATTGTGATGACATGGGCCATGAAGCATTGTGAAGACAAGATTCATGGAGCATTGTGATGACACGGCCATGAAGCATGGTGATGACAACAGACCTGGAGCATTGTGATGACAAGGATATGGAGCATGGCGATGAAACGGACATGGAGCATTATAATGACAAGTGTTCTGGAGCCTTGTGATGACAAGAGCATGGAGCATTGTGATTACAGGGGCCATGGAGCTGTGTGATGACAAAGGCTTGGAGAACTGTGATGACAAGGGCCATGGAGCATTGTGATTACAGGGGTCATGGGGCATTGTGATGAGTGAGGTCATGGAGCATTTATGTGAAACGGGTCATGGAGCACTGTGATTACAGGGGCCGTGGAACATTGCGATAACAAGTGACATGGAGAATAGTGATGACAGGTGTCATAGAGCATTGTGATGACAAGTGCTATTTAGCATTTTGATGACAGGGGTCATCAGTCATTGTGTTGACAGGGGTCACGGAGCATTGTGATTACAAGGGCAGGGAACCTTGTGGTGACCGGGTTCATGGAACATTTTGATGACAACTTTCATGGAACGTTGTGATGACAGGGGTCATGGAGCATTGTGTTGAAAGGGAACATGGAGCAGTGTGATTACAGGGTCCATGGAGCATTGTGAATACATAGGCCAGGGAACAATGTGATGACAGGGGTCATGTAGCGTTGTGATGACAGGGTCATGGAGCATTGTGATTACAGGGGTTATGGGGCACTGTGATGACGGGGGCATGGAGCATTGTGATGAAAATTGTCCTGGAGCATTGTGATGACAGCGGTCACAAAGAATTGGGATGAAAGGTATCATGCAGCATTGTGATGACAACGGTCATGGATCATTTTGATGACAGGGGTCATGGAACATTCTAATAACAAGGTTCATAAAGCATTTTGATGACAGGGGTCATGGAGCATTGTGTTGACACGGGCATGGAGCATTGTAATGATATTATATCTGGAGCATTGTGATGAAAAGGGGATGGAGCATTTTGATGACAGTCTCCAAGGAGCATTGTGCTGACAATGGCATGGAGCATTGTGATGAAAGGGGTACTGGAGCACTGTGAGGAAAGGAGTCATGGATCATTGTGTTGACACGGTCAAGGAACATTGCGATGACAAGCATTCTGGAGCATTGTGATGAAAGAGCATGGAGCATTGTGATGAAAGGTGACAAGGAGCATTGTGATGATATGGGCAGAGAACTTTGTGATGACATGGGTCATGGAGCATTGTGGTGAAAAGTGTCATGGAACATTGTACTGACAGGGATCATGGAGCTTTTTGGTAAGAGAGGCCTTGGAGATTTGTGATGGCAGGCGTCATGGGGCATTGTGATGACAGCGGTCTTGGAGCATTGTGATGAAAGGGGTCATGGAGCTCTATGATTAGAGGGGCCATGGAGCATTGTGAATACAAAGCCTATGGAGCATTGAGATGACAGGTTTCATGGAGCCTTTTGATGAAAGTGATCATGGATCATTGTGATGACAAGTGTCCTGGAACCTTGTGATGAAACGGTTCATGAAGCATTTTGATGACAGGGATCATGGCAAATTGTGATGACATCTGTCATGGGGCATTGTGATGACAGTGGTCCTCTAGAATTGTGATGAATGGTATCATGGAGCACTGTGATGACAGGGGCCATGGAACATTGTGATGACAAATGACGTGGAGGATTGTGATGACAAGTGTCATGGGGCATTTTGATGACATTGGCATGGAGCATTATGATGACAAGAGTTCTGGAGCATTTTGATGACAAGCGCATGGAGCATTGTGATGAGAGGCCCCAGGGAACATTGTGATGAAAAGGACAGGGAACATTGTGATGACTGGGTTAATGGAGCATTGTGATGAAGGGGCCATGGAGCATTGAGATGACAGGCGTCATGAGGCATGGTGATGACAGTGGTCATGGAGCATTGTGATGAAAGTGATCATGGAGCAATATGATAACAGGGGCCATGGAGCATTGTGATGACAGGTGTATTGGAGCATTGTGATGAAAGTCGTCATGGATCATTGTGATGACATGTGCCCTGGAACACTGTGATGACATGGTTCATCGAGTATTGTGATGACAAGGGTCATAGCAAATTGTGATGACAGGTGTCATGGGGCATTGTGATGACATTGATCATCTAGGAATTGTGATGAAAGGTATCATGGAGCACTGTGATGACTGGGGGCATGAAGCATTGTTATGAAAATTGTCCTGGATTATTGTGGTGACAGCAGTCATGGAGAATTGTGATGACAGGGATTATGCAGCATTGTGTTGACAAGGGTATGGACTATTGTGATGATAATGGTCGTGGAGCAATGTGATGAAAGTTTTCATGGAACATCGTGATGAAAAGTGCCTGGGAGCATTGTAACGATAAAGGCCATGGAGCATTGTGATGACAAGTGTCATGGAGCATTGTAATGAAAGGTTTCATTGTGCACTGTGATGACAAGGGTATGGAGTATTGTGATGAAACTGGTCCTGGAGCATTGTGATAACAAACTCCACGGAGCATTGTGATGAAAGGCATCATGGAGCATTGTGAAGAAAGGGGCCATGGGGAATTGTAATGACAATAGAGAAATGTGATAAAAATTGTCAGCGATCATAGTGATTAAAGTGGTCATTGAGAATTGTGATGAAAAGCGACATAGAGCATTGTGATGACAAAGGTCATGGAGAATTGTGATGAGCAGGGTCATGTAGGATTGTGATGCCACGGTCATGGAACATTGTGTTGAAAAGAATTCTGCAGCATTGTGAGGAAAAAGGCATGGAGCATTGTGATTATAGGGGACATGGAGCATTGGGATGACATGGGCAGGGAACACTGTGATGACAGGTGTTATGGAGCAATGTGATGACAAGTGTCATGGAGCATTGTGATGAGAGGTGCCTTGGAGAATTGTGATGACAGGCCTCATGGGGCATTGAGATGACAGTCGTCATGGAGCGTTATGATGAAAGGTGTTATGGAGCACTGTGATTACAGGGGCCAGGGAGCATTGTGAACACAAAGGCCATGGAGCATTGAGATGACAGTGGTCATGGAGCATTGTGATGAAAGTGGTCATGGATCATTGTGATGACAAGTGTCCTGGGACCCTGTGATGACATGGTTCATGGAGCATTGTGATGACAATGGTAATGGCGAATTGTGATGACAATGTCATGAGGCATTGTGATGGCAGTGGTCATCTAGGAATGTGGTTAAAGTTATTATGGAGCACAGTAATGAGAGGGGCCATGGAGCATTGTGATGACAAGTGTCATGGAGCATGGTGATGAAACGGACATGGAGCATTATAATGACAAGAGTTCTGGAGCCTTGTGATGACAAGGGCATGGAGCATTGTGATTACAGGGGTCATGGAGCAGTGTGATGACAAAGGCTTGGAGCACTGTGATGACAAGGGCCATGGAGCATTGTGATTACAGGGGTCATGGGGCATTGTGATGAGTGAGGTCATGGAGCATTTATGTGAAACGGGTCATGGAGCACTGTGATTACAGGGGCCGTGGAACATTGCGATAACAAGTGACATGGAGAATAGTGATGACAGGTGTCATAGAGCATTGTGATGACAAGTGCTATTTAGCATTTTGATGACAGGGGTCATCAGTCATTGTGTTGACAGGGGTCACGGAGCATTGTGATTACAAGGGCAGGGAACCTTGTGGTGACCGGGTTCATGGAACATTTTGATGACAACTTTCATGGAACGTTGTGATGACAGGGGTCATGGAGCATTGTGTTGAAAGGGAACATGGAGCAGTGTGATTACAGGGTCCATGGAGCATTGTGAATACATAGGCCAGGGAACAATGTGATGACAGGGGTCATGTAGCGTTGTGATGACAGGGTCATGGAGCATTGTGATTACAGGGGTTATGGGGCACTGTGATGACGGGGGCATGGAGCATTGTGAGGAAAATTGTCCTGGAGCATTGTGATGACAGCGGTCACAAAGAATTGGGATGAAAGGTATCATGCAGCATTGTGATGACAACGGTCATGGATCATTTTGATGACAGGGGTCATGGAACATTCTAATAACAAGGTTCATAAAGCATTTTGATGACAGGGGTCATGGAGCATTGTGTTGACACGGGCATGGAGCATTGTAATGATATTATATCTGGAGCATTGTGATGAAAAGGGGATGGAGCATTTTGATGACAGTCTCCAAGGAGCATTGTGCTGACAATGGCATGGAGCATTGTGATGAAAGGGGTACTGGAGCACTGTGAGGAAAGGAGTCATGGATCATTGTGTTGACACGGTCAAGGAACATTGCGATGACAAGCATTCTGGAGCATTGTGATGAAAGAGCATGGAGCATTGTGATGAAAGGTGACAAGGAGCATTGTGATGATATGGGCAGAGAACTTTGTGATGACATGGGTCATGGAGCATTGTGGTGAAAAGTGTCATGGAACATTGTACTGACAGGGATCATGGAGCTTTTTGGTAAGAGAGGCCTTGGAGATTTGTGATGGCAGGCGTCATGGGGCATTGTGATGACAGCGGTCTTGGAGCATTGTGATGAAAGGGGTCATGGAGCTCTATGATTAGAGGGGCCATGGAGCATTGTGAATACAAAGCCTATGGAGCATTGAGATGACAGGTTTCATGGAGCCTTTTGATGAAAGTGATCATGGATCATTGTGATGACAAGTGTCCTGGAACCTTGTGATGAAACGGTTCATGAAGCATTTTGATGACAGGGATCATGGCAAATTGTGATGACATCTGTCATGGGGCATTGTGATGACAGTGGTCCTCTAGAATTGTGATGAATGGTATCATGGAGCACTGTGATGACAGGGGCCATGGAACATTGTGATGACAAATGACGTGGAGGATTGTGATGACAAGTGTCATGGGGCATTTTGATGACATTGGCATGGAGCATTATGATGACAAGAGTTCTGGAGCATTTTGATGACAAGCGCATGGAGCATTGTGATGAGAGGCCCCAGGGAACATTGTGATGAAAAGGACAGGGAACATTGTGATGACTGGGTTAATGGAGCATTGTGATGAAGGGGCCATGGAGCATTGAGATGACAGGCGTCATGAGGCATGGTGATGACAGTGGTCATGGAGCATTGTGATGAAAGTGATCATGGAGCAATATGATAACAGGGGCCATGGAGCATTGTGATGACAGGTGTATTGGAGCATTGTGATGAAAGTCGTCATGGATCATTGTGATGACATGTGCCCTGGAACACTGTGATGACATGGTTCATCGAGTATTGTGATGACAAGGGTCATAGCAAATTGTGATGACAGGTGTCATGGGGCATTGTGATGACATTGATCATCTAGGAATTGTGATGAAAGGTATCATGGAGCACTGTGATGACTGGGGGCATGAAGCATTGTTATGAAAATTGTCCTGGATTATTGTGGTGACAGCAGTCATGGAGAATTGTGATGACAGGGATTATGCAGCATTGTGTTGACAAGGGTATGGACTATTGTGATGATAATGGTCGTGGAGCAATGTGATGAAAGTTTTCATGGAACATCGTGATGAAAAGTGCCTGGGAGCATTGTAACGATAAAGGCCATGGAGCATTGTGATGACAAGTGTCATGGAGCATTGTAATGAAAGGTTTCATTGTGCACTGTGATGACAAGGGTATGGAGTATTGTGATGAAACTGGTCCTGGAGCATTGTGATAACAAACTCCACGGAGCATTGTGATGAAAGGCATCATGGAGCATTGTGAAGAAAGGGGCCATGGGGAATTGTAATGACAATAGAGAAATGTGATAAAAATTGTCAGCGATCATAGTGATTAAAGTGGTCATTGAGAATTGTGATGAAAAGCGACATAGAGCATTGTGATGACAAAGGTCATGGAGAATTGTGATGAGCAGGGTCATGTAGGATTGTGATGCCACGGTCATGGAACATTGTGTTGAAAAGAATTCTGCAGCATTGTGAGGAAAAAGGCATGGAGCATTGTGATTATAGGGGACATGGAGCATTGGGATGACATGGGCAGGGAACACTGTGATGACAGGTGTTATGGAGCAATGTGATGACAAGTGTCATGGAGCATTGTGATGAGAGGTGCCTTGGAGAATTGTGATGACAGGCCTCATGGGGCATTGAGATGACAGTCGTCATGGAGCGTTATGATGAAAGGTGTTATGGAGCACTGTGATTACAGGGGCCAGGGAGCATTGTGAACACAAAGGCCATGGAGCATTGAGATGACAGTGGTCATGGAGCATTGTGATGAAAGTGGTCATGGATCATTGTGATGACAAGTGTCCTGGGACCCTGTGATGACATGGTTCATGGAGCATTGTGATGACAATGGTAATGGCGAATTGTGATGACAATGTCATGAGGCATTGTGATGGCAGTGGTCATCTAGGAATGTGGTTAAAGTTATTATGGAGCACAGTAATGAGAGGGGCCATGGAGCATTGTGATGACAAGTGTCATGGAGCATGGTGATGAAACGGACATGGAGCATTATAATGACAAGAGTTCTGGAGCCTTGTGATGACAAGGGCATGGAGCATTGTGATTACAGGGGTCATGGAGCAGTGTGATGACAAAGGCTTGGAGCACTGTGATGACAAGGTCCATGGAGCATTGTGATTACAGGGGTCATGGGGCATTGTGATGAGTGAGGTCATGGAGCATTAAGATGAAATGAGTCATGGAGCACTGTGATTACAGGGGCCATGGCGCATTGTGATGCCAAAGGCCATGGAGCATTATGATGACAGGTGTCATGGAACATTGAGATGAAACGGGTCATGGACCATTACGATGACAGGGGTCATGGAGAATTGTGATGACTGTGGCCATGGGGAATTTGGATGAAAGGCGTACTGGAGCATTGTGAGGAAATGTTTCATGGAGCATTGTGATGACAAGGGCCATGGAGCATCGTGATGACAGGGGTCATGGGGTATTGTGCTGAAAGCGGTCATGGAGCATTGTGATGGAAAGCGCTATGGAGCACTGTGATGAGAAGGGCCATGGATCATTGTGAATACAAGGGACATGGAGCCTTGTGATGACAAGGGTCATGGATCATTGTAAAAACAGGTATCATTGGACATTGTGATGACAGGGGCATGGAACCTTTTTATGTAAGTTGCCATGGAGAATTGTGATGAAAGGGATCATGTGAATTTGTAATGACAAGGGCCATGGAGCATTGTGATGAAACAAATCTTGGAGTATTTTGATGAAAGTTGTCATGGAGCATTGCGATGAAAAGCACCAAGGAACATTGTGATGACAAGGGCCATCGAGCATTGTGATGACAAGTGTCATGGAGTATTGTGATGACAGGTGTCATGGAGCATCTTGATGACAAATGCCATGCAGAATTGTGATGAGAGGTGGCATTGGGCATTGTGATGAAAGGGGTCATGGAGTACTGTGATTACAGGGGCCATGGAGCATTGTGATGACAAGTGACATGGAGAATAGTGATGACAGGCGTCATAGAGCATTGTGATGACAGGGGTCATCAAGCATTGTGTTGACAGGGTCACGGAGCATTGTGATGACATGGGCCATGAAGCATTGTGAAGACAAGATTCATGGAGCATTGTGATGACACGGCCATGAAGCATGGTGATGACAACAGACCTGGAGCATTGTGATGACAAGGATATGGAGCATGGCGATGAAACGGACATGGAGCATTATAATGACAAGTGTTCTGGAGCCTTGTGATGACAAGAGCATGGAGCATTGTGATTACAGGGGCCATGGAGCTGTGTGATGACAAAGGCTTGGAGAACTGTGATGACAAGGGCCATGGAGCATTGTGATTACAGGGGTCATGGGGCATTGTGATGAGTGAGGTCATGGAGCATTTATGTGAAACGGGTCATGGAGCACTGTGATTACAGGGGCCGTGGAACATTGCGATAACAAGTGACATGGAGAATAGTGATGACAGGTGTCATAGAGCATTGTGATGACAAGTGCTATTTAGCATTTTGATGACAGGGGTCATCAGTCATTGTGTTGACAGGGGTCACGGAGCATTGTGATTACAAGGGCAGGGAACCTTGTGGTGACCGGGTTCATGGAACATTTTGATGACAACTTTCATGGAACGTTGTGATGACAGGGGTCATGGAGCATTGTGTTGAAAGGGAACATGGAGCAGTGTGATTACAGGGTCCATGGAGCATTGTGAATACATAGGCCAGGGAACAATGTGATGACAGGGGTCATGTAGCGTTGTGATGACAGGGTCATGGAGCATTGTGATTACAGGGGTTATGGGGCACTGTGATGACGGGGGCATGGAGCATTGTGATGAAAATTGTCCTGGAGCATTGTGATGACAGCGGTCACAAAGAATTGGGATGAAAGGTATCATGCAGCATTGTGATGACAACGGTCATGGATCATTTTGATGACAGGGGTCATGGAACATTCTAATAACAAGGTTCATAAAGCATTTTGATGACAGGGGTCATGGAGCATTGTGTTGACACGGGCATGGAGCATTGTAATGATATTATATCTGGAGCATTGTGATGAAAAGGGGATGGAGCATTTTGATGACAGTCTCCAAGGAGCATTGTGCTGACAATGGCATGGAGCATTGTGATGAAAGGGGTACTGGAGCACTGTGAGGAAAGGAGTCATGGATCATTGTGTTGACACGGTCAAGGAACATTGCGATGACAAGCATTCTGGAGCATTGTGATGAAAGAGCATGGAGCATTGTGATGAAAGGTGACAAGGAGCATTGTGATGATATGGGCAGAGAACTTTGTGATGACATGGGTCATGGAGCATTGTGGTGAAAAGTGTCATGGAACATTGTACTGACAGGGATCATGGAGCTTTTTGGTAAGAGAGGCCTTGGAGATTTGTGATGGCAGGCGTCATGGGGCATTGTGATGACAGCGGTCTTGGAGCATTGTGATGAAAGGGGTCATGGAGCTCTATGATTAGAGGGGCCATGGAGCATTGTGAATACAAAGCCTATGGAGCATTGAGATGACAGGTTTCATGGAGCCTTTTGATGAAAGTGATCATGGATCATTGTGATGACAAGTGTCCTGGAACCTTGTGATGAAACGGTTCATGAAGCATTTTGATGACAGGGATCATGGCAAATTGTGATGACATCTGTCATGGGGCATTGTGATGACAGTGGTCCTCTAGAATTGTGATGAATGGTATCATGGAGCACTGTGATGACAGGGGCCATGGAACATTGTGATGACAAATGACGTGGAGGATTGTGATGACAAGTGTCATGGGGCATTTTGATGACATTGGCATGGAGCATTATGATGACAAGAGTTCTGGAGCATTTTGATGACAAGCGCATGGAGCATTGTGATGAGAGGCCCCAGGGAACATTGTGATGAAAAGGACAGGGAACATTGTGATGACTGGGTTAATGGAGCATTGTGATGAAGGGGCCATGGAGCATTGAGATGACAGGCGTCATGAGGCATGGTGATGACAGTGGTCATGGAGCATTGTGATGAAAGTGATCATGGAGCAATATGATAACAGGGGCCATGGAGCATTGTGATGACAGGTGTATTGGAGCATTGTGATGAAAGTCGTCATGGATCATTGTGATGACATGTGCCCTGGAACACTGTGATGACATGGTTCATCGAGTATTGTGATGACAAGGGTCATAGCAAATTGTGATGACAGGTGTCATGGGGCATTGTGATGACATTGATCATCTAGGAATTGTGATGAAAGGTATCATGGAGCACTGTGATGACTGGGGGCATGAAGCATTGTTATGAAAATTGTCCTGGATTATTGTGGTGACAGCAGTCATGGAGAATTGTGATGACAGGGATTATGCAGCATTGTGTTGACAAGGGTATGGACTATTGTGATGATAATGGTCGTGGAGCAATGTGATGAAAGTTTTCATGGAACATCGTGATGAAAAGTGCCTGGGAGCATTGTAACGATAAAGGCCATGGAGCATTGTGATGACAAGTGTCATGGAGCATTGTAATGAAAGGTTTCATTGTGCACTGTGATGACAAGGGTATGGATTATTGTGATGAAACTGGTCCTGGAGCATTGTGATAACAAACTCCACGGAGCATTGTGATGAAAGGCATCATGGAGCATTGTGAAGAAAGGGGCCATGGGGAATTGTAATGACAATAGAGAAATGTGATAAAAATTGTCAGCGATCATAGTGATTAAAGTGGTCATTGAGAATTGTGATGAAAAGCGACATAGAGCATTGTGATGACAAAGGTCATGGAGAATTGTGATGAGCAGGGTCATGTAGGATTGTGATGCCACGGTCATGGAACATTGTGTTGAAAAGAATTCTGCAGCATTGTGAGGAAAAAGGCATGGAGCATTGTGATTATAGGGGACATGGAGCATTGGGATGACATGGGCAGGGAACACTGTGATGACAGGTGTTATGGAGCAATGTGATGACAAGTGTCATGGAGCATTGTGATGAGAGGTGCCTTGGAGAATTGTGATGACAGGCCTCATGGGGCATTGAGATGACAGTCGTCATGGAGCGTTATGATGAAAGGTGTTATGGAGCACTGTGATTACAGGGGCCAGGGAGCATTGTGAACACAAAGGCCATGGAGCATTGAGATGACAGTGGTCATGGAGCATTGTGATGAAAGTGGTCATGGATCATTGTGATGACAAGTGTCCTGGGACCCTGTGATGACATGGTTCATGGAGCATTGTGATGACAATGGCAATGGCGAATTGTGATGACAATGTCATGAGGCATTGTGATGGCAGTGGTCATCTAGGAATGTGGTTAAAGTTATTATGGAGCACAGTAATGAGAGGGGCCATGGAGCATTGTGATGACAAGTGTCATGGAGCATGGTGATGAAACGGACATGGAGCATTATAATGACAAGAGTTCTGGAGCCTTGTGATGACAAGGGCATGGAGCATTGTGATTACAGGGGTCATGGAGCAGTGTGATGACAAAGGCTTGGAGCACTGTGATGACAAGGTCCATGGAGCATTGTGATTACAGGGGTCATGGGGCATTGTGATGAGTGAGGTCATGGAGCATTAAGATGAAATGAGTCATGGAGCACTGTGATTACAGGGGCCATGGCGCATTGTGATGCCAAAGGCCATGGAGCATTATGATGACAGGTGTCATGGAACATTGAGATGAAACGGGTCATGGACCATTACGATGACAGGGGTCATGGAGAATTGTGATGACTGTGGCCATGGGGAATTTGGATGAAAGGCGTACTGGAGCATTGTGAGGAAATGTTTCATGGAGCATTGTGATGACAAGGGCCATGGAGCATCGTGATGACAGGGGTCATGGGGTATTGTGCTGAAAGCGGTCATGGAGCATTGTGATGGAAAGCGCTATGGAGCACTGTGATGAGAAGGGCAATGGATCATTGTGAATACAAGGGACATGGAGCCTTGTGATGACAAGGGTCATGGATCATTGTAAAAACAGGTATCATTGGACATTGTGATGACAGGGGCATGGAACCTTTTTATGTAAGTTGCCATGGAGAATTGTGATGAAAGGGATCATGTGAATTTGTAATGACAAGGGCCATGGAGCATTGTGATGAAACAAATCTTGGAGTATTTTGATGAAAGTTGTCATGGAGCATTGCGATGAAAAGCACCAAGGAACATTGTGATGACAAGGGCCATCGAGCATTGTGATGACAAGTGTCATGGAGTATTGTGATGACAGGTGTCATGGAGCATCTTGATGACAAATGCCATGCAGAATTGTGATGAGAGGTGGCATTGGGCATTGTGATGAAAGGGGTCATGGAGTACTGTGATTACAGGGGCCATGGAGCATTGTGATGACAAGTGACATGGAGAATAGTGATGACAGGCGTCATAGAGCATTGTGATGACAAGTGCCATTTAGCATTTTGATGACAGGGGTCATCAAGCATTGTGTTGACAGGGTCACGGAGCATTGTGATGACATGGGCCATGAAGCATTGTGAAGACAAGATTCATGGAGCATTGTGATGACACGGCCATGAAGCATGGTGATGACAACAGACCTGGAGCATTGTGATGACAAGGATATGGAGCATGGCGATGAAACGGACATGGAGCATTATAATGACAAGTGTTCTGGAGCCTTGTGATGACAAGAGCATGGAGCATTGTGATTACAGGGGCCATGGAGCTGTGTGATGACAAAGGCTTGGAGAACTGTGATGACAAGGGCCATGGAGCATTGTGATTACAGGGGTCATGGGGCATTGTGATGAGTGAGGTCATGGAGCATTTATGTGAAACGGGTCATGGAGCACTGTGATTACAGGGGCCGTGGAACATTGCGATAACAAGTGACATGGAGAATAGTGATGACAGGTGTCATAGAGCATTGTGATGACAAGTGCTATTTAGCATTTTGATGACAGGGGTCATCAGTCATTGTGTTGACAGGGGTCACGGAGCATTGTGATTACAAGGGCAGGGAACCTTTTGGTGACCGGGTTCATGGAACATTTTGATGACAACTTTCATGGAACGTTGTGATGAGAGGGGTCATGGAGCATTGTGTTGAAAGGGAACATGGAGCAGTGTGATTACAGGGTCCATGGAGCATTGTGAATACATAGGCCAGGGAACAATGTGATGACAGGGGTCATGTAGCGTTGTGATGACAGGGTCATGGAGCATTGTGATTACAGGGGTTATGGGGCACTGTGATGACGGGGGCATGGAGCATTGTGAGGAAAATTGTCCTGGAGCATTGTGATGACAGCGGTCACAAAGAATTGGGATGAAAGGTATCATGCAGCATTGTGATGACAACGGTCATGGATCATTTTGATGACAGGGGTCATGGAACATTCTAATAACAAGGTTCATAAAGCATTTTGATGACAGGGGTCATGGAGCATTGTGTTGACACGGGCATGGAGCATTGTAATGATATTATATCTGGAGCATTGTGATGAAAAGGGGATGGAGCATTTTGATGACAGTCTCCAAGGAGCATTGTGCTGACAATGGCATGGAGCATTGTGATGAAAGGGGTACTGGAGCACTGTGAGGAAAGGAGTCATGGATCATTGTGTTGACACGGTCAAGGAACATTGCGATGACAAGCATTCTGGAGCATTGTGATGAAAGAGCATGGAGCATTGTGATGAAAGGTGACAAGGAGCATTGTGATGATATGGGCAGAGAACTTTGTGATGACATGGGTCATGGAGCATTGTGGTGAAAAGTGTCATGGAACATTGTACTGACAGGGATCATGGAGCTTTTTGGTAAGAGAGGCCTTGGAGATTTGTGATGGCAGGCGTCATGGGGCATTGTGATGACAGCGGTCTTGGAGCATTGTGATGAAAGGGGTCATGGAGCTCTATGATTAGAGGGGCCATGGAGCATTGTGAATACAAAGCCTATGGAGCATTGAGATGACAGGTTTCATGGAGCCTTTTGATGAAAGTGATCATGGATCATTGTGATGACAAGTGTCCTGGAACCTTGTGATGAAACGGTTCATGAAGCATTTTGATGACAGGGATCATGGCAAATTGTGATGACATCTCTCATGGGGCATTGTGATGACAGTGGTCCTCTAGAATTGTGATGAATGGTATCATGGAGCACTGTGATGACAGGGGCCATGGAACATTGTGATGACAAATGACGTGGAGGATTGTGATGACAAGTGTCATGGGGCATTTTGATGACATTGGCATGGAGCATTATGATGACAAGAGTTCTGGAGCATTTTGATGACAAGCGCATGGAGCATTGTGATGAGAGGCCCCAGGGAACATTGTGATGAAAAGGACAGGGAACATTGTGATGACTGGGTTAATGGAGCATTGTGATGAAGGGGCCATGGAGCATTGAGATGACAGGCGTCATGAGGCATGGTGATGACAGTGGTCATGGAGCATTGTGATGAAAGTGATCATGGAGCAATATGATAACAGGGGCCATGGAGCATTGTGATGACAGGTGTATTGGAGCATTGTGATGAAAGTCGTCATGGATCATTGTGATGACATGTGCCCTGGAACACTGTGATGACATGGTTCATCGAGTATTGTGATGACAAGGGTCATAGCAAATTGTGATGACAGGTGTCATGGGGCATTGTGATGACATTGATCATCTAGGAATTGTGATGAAAGGTATCATGGAGCACTGTGATGACTGGGGGCATGAAGCATTGTTATGAAAATTGTCCTGGATTATTGTGGTGACAGCAGTCATGGAGAATTGTGATGACAGGGATTATGCAGCATTGTGTTGACAAGGGTATGGACTATTGTGATGATAATGGTCGTGGAGCAATGTGATGAAAGTTTTCATGGAACATCGTGATGAAAAGTGCCTGGGAGCATTGTAACGATAAAGGCCATGGAGCATTGTGATGACAAGTGTCATGGAGCATTGTAATGAAAGGTTTCATTGTGCACTGTGATGACAAGGGTATGGAGTATTGTGATGAAACTGGTCCTGGAGCATTGTGATAACAAACTCCACGGAGCATTGTGATGAAAGGCATCATGGAGCATTGTGAAGAAAGGGGCCATGGGGAATTGTAATGACAATAGAGAAATGTGATAAAAATTGTCAGCGATCATAGTGATTAAAGTGGTCATTGAGAATTGTGATGAAAAGCGACATAGAGCATTGCGATGACAAAGGTCATGGAGAATTGTGATGAGCAGGGTCATGTAGGATTGTGATGCCACGGTCATGGAACATTGTGTTGAAAAGAATTCTGCAGCATTGTGAGGAAAAAGGCATGGAGCATTGTGATTATAGGGGACATGGAGCATTGTGATGACATGGGCAGGGAACACTGTGATGACAGGTGTTATGGAGCAATGTGATGACAAGTGTCATGGAGCATTGTGATGAGAGGTGCCTTGGAGAATTGTGATGACAGGCCTCATGGGGCATTGAGATGACAGTCGTCATGGAGCGTTATGATGAAAGGTGTTATGGAGCACTGTGATTACAGGGGCCAGGGAGCATTGTGAACACAAAGGCCATGGAGCATTGAGATGACAGTGGTCATGGAGCATTGTGATGAAAGTGGTCATGGATCATTGTGATGACAAGTGTCCTGGGACCCTGTGATGACATGGTTCATGGAGCATTGTGATGACAATGGTAATGGCGAATTGTGATGACAATGTCATGAGGCATTGTGATGGCAGTGGTCATCTAGGAATGTGGTTAAAGTTATTATGGAGCACAGTAATGAGAGGGGCCATGGAGCATTGTGATGACAAGTGTCATGGAGCATGGTGATGAAACGGACATGGAGCATTATAATGACAAGAGTTCTGGAGCCTTGTGATGACAAGGGCATGGAGCATTGTGATTACAGGGGTCATGGAGCAGTGTGATGACAAAGGCTTGGAGCACTGTGATGACAAGGTCCATGGAGCATTGTGATTACAGGGGTCATGGGGCATTGTGATGAGTGAGGTCATGGAGCATTAAGATGAAATGAGTCATGGAGCACTGTGATTACAGGGGCCATGGCGCATTGTGATGCCAAAGGCCATGGAGCATTATGATGACAGGTGTCATGGAACATTGAGATGAAACGGGTCATGGACCATTACGATGACAGGGGTCATGGAGAATTGTGATGACTGTGGCCATGGGGAATTTGGATGAAAGGCGTACTGGAGCATTGTGAGGAAATGTTTCATGGAGCATTGTGATGACAAGGGCCATGGAGCATCGTGATGACAGGGGTCATGGGGTATTGTGCTGAAAGCGGTCATGGAGCATTGTGATGGAAAGCGCTATGGAGCACTGTGATGAGAAGGGCCATGGATCATTGTGAATACAAGGGACATGGAGCCTTGTGATGACAAGGGTCATGGATCATTGTAAAAACAGGTATCATTGGACATTGTGATGACAGGGGCATGGAACCTTTTTATGTAAGTTGCCATGGAGAATTGTGATGAAAGGGATCATGTGAATTTGTAATGACAAGGGCCATGGAGCATTGTGATGAAACAAATCTTGGAGTATTTTGATGAAAGTTGTCATGGAGCATTGCGATGAAAAGCACCAAGGAACATTGTGATGACAAGGGCCATCGAGCATTGTGATGACAAGTGTCATGGAGTATTGTGATGACAGGTGTCATGGAGCATCTTGATGACAAATGCCATGCAGAATTGTGATGAGAGGTGGCATTGGGCATTGTGATGAAAGGGGTCATGGAGTACTGTGATTACAGGGGCCATGGAGCATTGTGATGACAAGTGACATGGAGAATAGTGATGACAGGCGTCATAGAGCATTGTGATGACAGGGGTCATCAAGCATTGTGTTGACAGGGTCACGGAGCATTGTGATGACATGGGCCATGAAGCATTGTGAAGACAAGATTCATGGAGCATTGTGATGACACGGCCATGAAGCATGGTGATGACAACAGACCTGGAGCATTGTGATGACAAGGATATGGAGCATGGCGATGAAACGGACATGGAGCATTATAATGACAAGTGTTCTGGAGCCTTGTGATGACAAGAGCATGGAGCATTGTGATTACAGGGGCCATGGAGCTGTGTGATGACAAAGGCTTGGAGAACTGTGATGACAAGGGCCATGGAGCATTGTGATTACAGGGGTCATGGGGCATTGTGATGAGTGAGGTCATGGAGCATTTATGTGAAACGGGTCATGGAGCACTGTGAATTACAGGGGCCGTGGAACATTGCGATAACAAGTGACATGGAGAATAGTGATGACAGGTGTCATAGAGCATTGTGATGACAAGTGCTATTTAGCATTTTGATGACAGGGGTCATCAGTCATTGTGTTGACAGGGGTCACGGAGCATTGTGATTACAAGGGCAGGGAACCTTGTGGTGACCGGGTTCATGGAACATTTTGATGACAACTTTCATGGAACGTTGTGATGACAGGGGTCATGGAGCATTGTGTTGAAAGGGAACATGGAGCAGTGTGATTACAGGGTCCATGGAGCATTGTGAATACATAGGCCAGGGAACAATGTGATGACAGGGGTCATGTAGCGTTGTGATGACAGGGTCATGGAGCATTGTGATTACAGGGGTTATGGGGCACTGTGATGACGGGGGCATGGAGCATTGTGATGAAAATTGTCCTGGAGCATTGTGATGACAGCGGTCACAAAGAATTGGGATGAAAGGTATCATGCAGCATTGTGATGACAACGGTCATGGATCATTTTGATGACAGGGGTCATGGAACATTCTAATAACAAGGTTCATAAAGCATTTTGATGACAGGGGTCATGGAGCATTGTGTTGACACGGGCATGGAGCATTGTAATGATATTATATCTGGAGCATTGTGATGAAAAGGGGATGGAGCATTTTGATGACAGTCTCCAAGGAGCATTGTGCTGACAATGGCATGGAGCATTGTGATGAAAGGGGTACTGGAGCACTGTGAGGAAAGGAGTCATGGATCATTGTGTTGACACGGTCAAGGAACATTGCGATGACAAGCATTCTGGAGCATTGTGATGAAAGAGCATGGAGCATTGTGATGAAAGGTGACAAGGAGCATTGTGATGATATGGGCAGAGAACTTTGTGATGACATGGGTCATGGAGCATTGTGGTGAAAAGTGTCATGGAACATTGTACTGACAGGGATCATGGAGCTTTTTGGTAAGAGAGGCCTTGGAGATTTGTGATGGCAGGCGTCATGGGGCATTGTGATGACAGCGGTCTTGGAGCATTGTGATGAAAGGGGTCATGGAGCTCTATGATTAGAGGGGCCATGGAGCATTGTGAATACAAAGCCTATGGAGCATTGAGATGACAGGTTTCATGGAGCCTTTTGATGAAAGTGATCATGGATCATTGTGATGACAAGTGTCCTGGAACCTTGTGATGAAACGGTTCATGAAGCATTTTGATGACAGGGATCATGGCAAATTGTGATGACATCTGTCATGGGGCATTGTGATGACAGTGGTCCTCTAGAATTGTGATGAATGGTATCATGGAGCACTGTGATGACAGGGGCCATGGAACATTGTGATGACAAATGACGTGGAGGATTGTGATGACAAGTGTCATGGGGCATTTTGATGACATTGGCATGGAGCATTATGATGACAAGAGTTCTGGAGCATTTTGATGACAAGCGCATGGAGCATTGTGATGAGAGGCCCCAGGGAACATTGTGATGAAAAGGACAGGGAACATTGTGATGACTGGGTTAATGGAGCATTGTGATGAAGGGGCCATGGAGCATTGAGATGACAGGCGTCATGAGGCATGGTAATGACAGTGGTCATGGAGCATTGTGATGAAAGTGATCATGGAGCAATATGATAACAGGGGCCATGGAGCATTGTGATGACAGGTGTATTGGAGCATTGTGATGAAAGTCGTCATGGATCATTGTGATGACATGTGCCCTGGAACACTGTGATGACATGGTTCATCGAGTATTGTGATGACAAGGGTCATAGCAAATTGTGATGACAGGTGTCATGGGGCATTGTGATGACATTGATCATCTAGGAATTGTGATGAAAGGTATCATGGAGCACTGTGATGACTGGGGGCATGAAGCATTGTTATGAAAATTGTCCTGGATTATTGTGGTGACAGCAGTCATGGAGAATTGTGATGACAGGGATTATGCAGCATTGTGTTGACAAGGGTATGGACTATTGTGATGATAATGGTCGTGGAGCAATGTGATGAAAGTTTTCATGGAACATCGTGATGAAAAGTGCCTGGGAGCATTGTAACGATAAAGGCCATGGAGCATTGTGATGACAAGTGTCATGGAGCATTGTAATGAAAGGTTTCATTGTGCACTGTGATGACAAGGGTATGGAGTATTGTGATGAAACTGGTCCTGGAGCATTGTGATAACAAACTCCACGGAGCATTGTGATGAAAGGCATCATGGAGCATTGTGAAGAAAGGGGCCATGGGGAATTGTAATGACAATAGAGAAATGTGATAAAAATTGTCAGCGATCATAGTGATTAAAGTGGTCATTGAGAATTGTGATGAAAAGCGACATAGAGCATTGTGATGACAAAGGTCATGGAGAATTGTGATGAGCAGGGTCATGTAGGATTGTGATGCCACGGTCATGGAACATTGTGTTGAAAAGAATTCTGCAGCATTGTGAGGAAAAAGGCATGGAGCATTGTGATTATAGGGGACATGGAGCATTGGGATGACATGGGCAGGGAACACTGTGATGACAGGTGTTATGGAGCAATGTGATGACAAGTGTCATGGAGCATTGTGATGAGAGGTGCCTTGGAGAATTGTGATGACAGGCCTCATGGGGCATTGAGATGACAGTCGTCATGGAGCGTTATGATGAAAGGTGTTATGGAGCACTGTGATTACAGGGGCCAGGGAGCATTGTGAACACAAAGGCCATGGAGCATTGAGATGACAGTGGTCATGGAGCATTGTGATGAAAGTGGTCATGGATCATTGTGATGACAAGTGTCCTGGGACCCTGTGATGACATGGTTCATGGAGCATTGTGATGACAATGGCAATGGCGAATTGTGATGACAATGTCATGAGGCATTGTGATGGCAGTGGTCATCTAGGAATGTGGTTAAAGTTATTATGGAGCACAGTAATGAGAGGGGCCATGGAGCATTGTGATGACAAGTGTCATGGAGCATGGTGATGAAACGGACATGGAGCATTATAATGACAAGAGTTCTGGAGCCTTGTGATGACAAGGGCATGGAGCATTGTGATTACAGGGGTCATGGAGCAGTGTGATGACAAAGGCTTGGAGCACTGTGATGACAAGGTCCATGGAGCATTGTGATTACAGGGGTCATGGGGCATTGTGATGAGTGAGGTCATGGAGCATTAAGATGAAATGAGTCATGGAGCACTGTGATTACAGGGGCCATGGCGCATTGTGATGCCAAAGGCCATGGAGCATTATGATGACAGGTGTCATGGAACATTGAGATGAAACGGGTCATGGACCATTACGATGACAGGGGTCATGGAGAATTGTGATGACTGTGGCCATGGGGAATTTGGATGAAAGGCGTACTGGAGCATTGTGAGGAAATGTTTCATGGAGCATTGTGATGACAAGGGCCATGGAGCATCGTGATGACAGGGGTCATGGGGTATTGTGCTGAAAGCGGTCATGGAGCATTGTGATGGAAAGCGCTATGGAGCACTGTGATGAGAAGGGCCATGGATCATTGTGAATACAAGGGACATGGAGCCTTGTGATGACAAGGGTCATGGATCATTGTAAAAACAGGTATCATTGGACATTGTGATGACAGGGGCATGGAACCTTTTTATGTAAGTTGCCATGGAGAATTGTGATGAAAGGGATCATGTGAATTTGTAATGACAAGGGCCATGGAGCATTGTGATGAAACAAATCTTGGAGTATTTTGATGAAAGTTGTCATGGAGCATTGCGATGAAAAGCACCAAGGAACATTGTGATGACAAGGGCCATCGAGCATTGTGATGACAAGTGTCATGGAGTATTGTGATGACAGGTGTCATGGAGCATCTTGATGACAAATGCCATGCAGAATTGTGATGAGAGGTGGCATTGGGCATTGTGATGAAAGGGGTCATGGAGTACTGTGATTACAGGGGCCATGGAGCATTGTGATGACAAGTGACATGGAGAATAGTGATGACAGGCGTCATAGAGCATTGTGATGACAAGTGCCATTTAGCATTTTGATGACAGGGGTCATCAAGCATTGTGTTGACAGGGTCACGGAGCATTGTGATGACATGGGCCATGAAGCATTGTGAAGACAAGATTCATGGAGCATTGTGATGACACGGCCATGAAGCATGGTGATGACAACAGACCTGGAGCATTGTGATGACAAGGATATGGAGCATGGCGATGAAACGGACATGGAGCATTATAATGACAAGTGTTCTGGAGCCTTGTGATGACAAGAGCATGGAGCATTGTGATTACAGGGGCCATGGAGCTGTGTGATGACAAAGGCTTGGAGAACTGTGATGACAAGGGCCATGGAGCATTGTGATTACAGGGGTCATGGGGCATTGTGATGAGTGAGGTCATGGAGCATTTATGTGAAACGGGTCATGGAGCACTGTGATTACAGGGGCCGTGGAACATTGCGATAACAAGTGACATGGAGAATAGTGATGACAGGTGTCATAGAGCATTGTGATGACAAGTGCTATTTAGCATTTTGATGACAGGGGTCATCAGTCATTGTGTTGACAGGGGTCACGGAGCATTGTGATTACAAGGGCAGGGAACCTTGTGGTGACCGGGGTCATGGAACATTTTGATGACAACTTTCATGGAACGTTGTGATGACAGGGGTCATGGAGCATTGTGTTGAAAGGGAACATGGAGCAGTGTGATTACAGGGTCCATGGAGCATTGTGAATACATAGGCCAGGGAACAATGTGATGACAGGGGTCATGTAGCGTTGTGATGACAGGGTCATGGAGCATTGTGATTACAGGGGTTATGGGGCACTGTGATGACGGGGGCATGGAGCATTGTGATGAAAATTGTCCTGGAGCATTGTGATGACAGCGGTCACAAAGAATTGGGATGAAAGGTATCATGCAGCATTGTGATGACAACGGTCATGGATCATTTTGATGACAGGGGTCATGGAACATTCTAATAACAAGGTTCATAAAGCATTTTGATGACAGGGGTCATGGAGCATTGTGTTGACACGGGCATGGAGCATTGTAATGATATTATATCTGGAGCATTGTGATGAAAAGGGGATGGAGCATTTTGATGACAGTCTCCAAGGAGCATTGTGCTGACAATGGCATGGAGCATTGTGATGAAAGGGGTACTGGAGCACTGTGAGGAAAGGAGTCATGGATCATTGTGTTGACACGGTCAAGGAACATTGCGATGACAAGCATTCTGGAGCATTGTGATGAAAGAGCATGGAGCATTGTGATGAAAGGTGACAAGGAGCATTGTGATGATATGGGCAGAGAACTTTGTGATGACATGGGTCATGGAGCATTGTGGTGAAAAGTGTCATGGAACATTGTACTGACAGGGATCATGGAGCTTTTTGGTAAGAGAGGCCTTGGAGATTTGTGATGGCAGGCGTCATGGGGCATTGTGATGACAGCGGTCTTGGAGCATTGTGATGAAAGGGGTCATGGAGCTCTATGATTAGAGGGGCCATGGAGCATTGTGAATACAAAGCCTATGGAGCATTGAGATGACAGGTTTCATGGAGCCTTTTGATGAAAGTGATCATGGATCATTGTGATGACAAGTGTCCTGGAACCTTGTGATGAAACGGTTCATGAAGCATTTTGATGACAGGGATCATGGCAAATTGTGATGACATCTGTCATGGGGCATTGTGATGACAGTGGTCCTCTAGAATTGTGATGAATGGTATCATGGAGCACTGTGATGACAGGGGCCATGGAACATTGTGATGACAAATGACGTGGAGGATTGTGATGACAAGTGTCATGGGGCATTTTGATGACATTGGCATGGAGCATTATGATGACAAGAGTTCTGGAGCATTTTGATGACAAGCGCATGGAGCATTGTGATGAGAGGCCCCAGGGAACATTGTGATGAAAAGGACAGGGAACATTGTGATGACTGGGTTAATGGAGCATTGTGATGAAGGGGCCATGGAGCATTGAGATGACAGGCGTCATGAGGCATGGTGATGACAGTGGTCATGGAGCATTGTGATGAAAGTGATCATGGAGCAATATGATAACAGGGGCCATGGAGCATTGTGATGACAGGTGTATTGGAGCATTGTGATGAAAGTCGTCATGGATCATTGTGATGACATGTGCCCTGGAACACTGTGATGACATGGTTCATCGAGTATTGTGATGACAAGGGTCATAGCAAATTGTGATGACAGGTGTCATGGGGCATTGTGATGACATTGATCATCTAGGAATTGTGATGAAAGGTATCATGGAGCACTGTGATGACTGGGGGCATGAAGCATTGTTATGAAAATTGTCCTGGATTATTGTGGTGACAGCAGTCATGGAGAATTGTGATGACAGGGATTATGCAGCATTGTGTTGACAAGGGTATGGACTATTGTGATGATAATGGTCGTGGAGCAATGTGATGAAAGTTTTCATGGAACATCGTGATGAAAAGTGCCTGGGAGCATTGTAACGATAAAGGCCATGGAGCATTGTGATGACAAGTGTCATGGAGCATTGTAATGAAAGGTTTCATTGTGCACTGTGATGACAAGGGTATGGAGTATTGTGATGAAACTGGTCCTGGAGCATTGTGATAACAAACTCCACGGAGCATTGTGATGAAAGGCATCATGGAGCATTGTGAAGAAAGGGGCCATGGGGAATTGTAATGACAATAGAGAAATGTGATAAAAATTGTCAGCGATCATAGTGATTAAAGTGGTCATTGAGAATTGTGATGAAAAGCGACATAGAGCATTGTGATGACAAAGGTCATGGAGAATTGTGATGAGCAGGGTCATGTAGGATTGTGATGCCACGGTCATGGAACATTGTGTTGAAAAGAATTCTGCAGCATTGTGAGGAAAAAGGCATGGAGCATTGTGATTATAGGGGACATGGAGCATTGGGATGACATGGGCAGGGAACACTGTGATGACAGGTGTTATGGAGCAATGTGATGACAAGTGTCATGGAGCATTGTGATGAGAGGTGCCTTGGAGAATTGTGATGACAGGCCTCATGGGGCATTGAGATGACAGTCGTCATGGAGCGTTATGATGAAAGGTGTTATGGAGCACTGTGATTACAGGGGCCAGGGAGCATTGTGAACACAAAGGCCATGGAGCATTGAGATGACAGTGGTCATGGAGCATTGTGATGAAAGTGGTCATGGATCATTGTGATGACAAGTGTCCTGGGACCCTGTGATGACATGGTTCATGGAGCATTGTGATGACAATGGTAATGGCGAATTGTGATGACAATGTCATGAGGCATTGTGATGGCAGTGGTCATCTAGGAATGTGGTTAAAGTTATTATGGAGCACAGTAATGAGAGGGGCCATGGAGCATTGTGATGACAAGTGTCATGGAGCATGGTGATGAAACGGACATGGAGCATTATAATGACAAGAGTTCTGGAGCCTTGTGATGACAAGGGCATGGAGCATTGTGATTACAGGGGTCATGGAGCAGTGTGATGACAAAGGCTTGGAGCACTGTGATGACAAGGTCCATGGAGCATTGTGATTACAGGGGTCATGGGGCATTGTGATGAGTGAGGTCATGGAGCATTAAGATGAAATGAGTCATGGAGCACTGTGATTACAGGGGCCATGGCGCATTGTGATGCCAAAGGCCATGGAGCATTATGATGACAGGTGTCATGGAACATTGAGATGAAACGGGTCATGGACCATTACGATGACAGGGGTCATGGAGAATTGTGATGACTGTGGCCATGGGGAATTTGGATGAAAGGCGTACTGGAGCATTGTGAGGAAATGTTTCATGGAGCATTGTGATGACAAGGGCCATGGAGCATCGTGATGACAGGGGTCATGGGGTATTGTGCTGAAAGCGGTCTTGGAGCATTGTGATGGAAAGCGCTATGGAGCACTGTGATGAGAAGGGCCATGGATCATTGTGAATACAAGGGACATGGAGCCTTGTGATGACAAGGGTCATGGATCATTGTAAAAACAGGTATCATTGGACATTGTGATGACAGGGGCATGGAACCTTTTTATGTAAGTTGCCATGGAGAATTGTGATGAAAGGGATCATGTGAATTTGTAATGACAAGGGCCATGGAGCATTGTGATGAAACAAATCTTGGAGTATTTTGATGAAAGTTGTCATGGAGCATTGCGATGAAAAGCACCAAGGAACATTGTGATGACAAGGGCCATCGAGCATTGTGATGACAAGTGTCATGGAGTATTGTGATGACAGGTGTCATGGAGCATCTTGATGACAAATGCCATGCAGAATTGTGATGAGAGGTGGCATTGGGCATTGTGATGAAAGGGGTCATGGAGTACTGTGATTACAGGGGCCATGGAGCATTGTGATGAGAAGTGACATGGAGAATAGTGATGACAGGCGTCATAGAGCATTGTGATGACAAGTGCCATTTAGCATTTTGATGACAGGGGTCATCAAGCATTGTGTTGACAGGGTCACGGAGCATTGTGATGACATGGGCCATGAAGCATTGTGAAGACAAGATTCATGGAGCATTGTGATGACACGGCCATGAAGCATGGTGATGACAACAGACCTGGAGCATTGTGATGACAAGGATATGGAGCATGGCGATGAAACGGACATGGAGCATTATAATGACAAGTGTTCTGGAGCCTTGTGATGACAAGAGCATGGAGCATTGTGATTACAGGGGCCATGGAGCTGGGTGATGACAAAGGCTTGGAGAACTGTGATGACAAGGGCCATGGAGCATTGTGATTACAGGGGTCATGGGGCATTGTGATGAGTGAGGTCATGGAGCATTTATGTGAAACGGGTCATGGAGCACTGTGATTACAGGGGCCGTGGAACATTGCGATAACAAGTGACATGGAGAATAGTGATGACAGGTGTCATAGAGCATTGTGATGACAAGTGCTATTTAGCATTTTGATGACAGGGGTCATCAGTCATTGTGTTGACAGGGGTCACGGAGCATTGTGATTACAAGGGCAGGGAACCTTGTGGTGACCGGGGTCATGGAACATTTTGATGACAACTTTCATGGAACGTTGTGATGACAGGGGTCATGGAGCATTGTGTTGAAAGGGAACATGGAGCAGTGTGATTACAGGGTCCATGGAGCATTGTGAATACATAGGCCAGGGAACAATGTGATGACAGGGGTCATGTAGCGTTGTGATGACAGGGTCATGGAGCATTGTGATTACAGGGGTTATGGGGCACTGTGATGACGGGGGCATGGAGCATTGTGATGAAAATTGTCCTGGAGCATTGTGATGACAGCGGTCACAAAGAATTGGGATGAAAGGTATCATGCAACATTGTGATGACAACGGTCATGGATCATTTTGATGACAGGGGTCATGGAACATTCTAATAACAAGGTTCATAAAGCATTTTGATGACAGGGGTCATGGAGCATTGTGTTGACACGGGCATGGAGCATTGTAATGATATTATATCTGGAGCATTGTGATGAAAAGGGGATGGAGCATTTTGATGACAGTCTCCAAGGAGCATTGTGCTGACAATGGCATGGAGCATTGTGATGAAAGGGGTACTGGAGCACTGTGAGGAAAGGAGTCATGGATCATTGTGTTGACACGGTCAAGGAACATTGCGATGACAAGCATTCTGGAGCATTGTGATGAAAGAGCATGGAGCATTGTGATGAAAGGTGACAAGGAGCATTGTGATGATATGGGCAGAGAACTTTGTGATGACATGGGTCATGGAGCATTGTGGTGAAAAGTGTCATGGAACATTGTACTGACAGGGATCATGGAGCTTTTTGGTAAGAGAGGCCTTGGAGATTTGTGATGGCAGGCGTCATGGGGCATTGTGATGACAGCGGTCTTGGAGCATTGTGATGAAAGGGGTCATGGAGCTCTATGATTAGAGGGGCCATGGAGCATTGTGAATACAAAGCCTATGGAGCATTGAGATGACAGGTTTCATGGAGCCTTTTGATGAAAGTGATCATGGATCATTGTGATGACAAGTGTCCTGGAACCTTGTGATGAAACGGTTCATGAAGCATTTTGATGACAGGGATCATGGCAAATTGTGATGACATCTGTCATGGGGCATTGTGATGACAGTGGTCCTCTAGAATTGTGATGAATGGTATCATGGAGCACTGTGATGACAGGGGCCATGGAACATTGTGATGACAAATGACGTGGAGGATTGTGATGACAAGTGTCATGGGGCATTTTGATGACATTGGCATGGAGCATTATGATGACAAGAGTTCTGGAGCATTTTGATGACAAGCGCATGGAGCATTGTGATGAGAGGCCCCAGGGAACATTGTGATGAAAAGGACAGGGAACATTGTGATGACTGGGTTAATGGAGCATTGTGATGAAGGGGCCATGGAGCATTGAGATGACAGGCGTCATGAGGCATGGTAATGACAGTGGTCATGGAGCATTGTGATGAAAGTGATCATGGAGCAATATGATAACAGGGGCCATGGAGCATTGTGATGACAGGTGTATTGGAGCATTGTGATGAAAGTCGTCATGGATCATTGTGATGACATGTGCCCTGGAACACTGTGATGACATGGTTCATCGAGTATTGTGATGACAAGGGTCATAGCAAATTGTGATGACAGGTGTCATGGGGCATTGTGATGACATTGATCATCTAGGAATTGTGATGAAAGGTATCATGGAGCACTGTGATGACTGGGGGCATGAAGCATTGTTATGAAAATTGTCCTGGATTATTGTGGTGACAGCAGTCATGGAGAATTGTGATGACAGGGATTATGCAGCATTGTGTTGACAAGGGTATGGACTATTGTGATGATAATGGTCGTGGAGCAATGTGATGAAAGTTTTCATGGAACATCGTGATGAAAAGTGCCTGGGAGCATTGTAACGATAAAGGCCATGGAGCATTGTGATGACAAGTGTCATGGAGCATTGTAATGAAAGGTTTCATTGTGCACTGTGATGACAAGGGTATGGAGTATTGTGATGAAACTGGTCCTGGAGCATTGTGATAACAAACTCCACGGAGCATTGTGATGAAAGGCATCATGGAGCATTGTGAAGAAAGGGGCCATGGGGAATTGTAATGACAATAGAGAAATGTGATAAAAATTGTCAGCGATCATAGTGATTAAAGTGGTCATTGAGAATTGTGATGAAAAGCGACATAGAGCATTGTGATGACAAAGGTCATGGAGAATTGTGATGAGCAGGGTCATGTAGGATTGTGATGCCACGGTCATGGAACATTGTGTTGAAAAGAATTCTGCAGCATTGTGAGGAAAAAGGCATGGAGCATTGTGATTATAGGGGACATGGAGCATTGGGATGACATGGGCAGGGAACACTGTGATGACAGGTGTTATGGAGCAATGTGATGACAAGTGTCATGGAGCATTGTGATGAGAGGTGCCTTGGAGAATTGTGATGACAGGCCTCATGGGGCATTGAGATGACAGTCGTCATGGAGCGTTATGATGAAAGGTGTTATGGAGCACTGTGATTACAGGGGCCAGGGAGCATTGTGAACACAAAGGCCATGGAGCATTGAGATGACAGTGGTCATGGAGCATTGTGATGAAAGTGGTCATGGATCATTGTGATGACAAGTGTCCTGGGACCCTGTGATGACATGGTTCATGGAGCATTGTGATGACAATGGTAATGGCGAATTGTGATGACAATGTCATGAGGCATTGTGATGGCAGTGGTCATCTAGGAATGTGGTTAAAGTTATTATGGAGCACAGTAATGAGAGGGGCCATGGAGCATTGTGATGACAAGTGTCATGGAGCATGGTGATGAAACGGACATGGAGCATTATAATGACAAGAGTTCTGGAGCCTTGTGATGACAAGGGCATGGAGCATTGTGATTACAGGGGTCATGGAGCAGTGTGATGACAAAGGCTTGGAGCACTGTGATGACAAGGTCCATGGAGCATTGTGATTACAGGGGTCATGGGGCATTGTGATGAGTGAGGTCATGGAGCATTAAGATGAAATGAGTCATGGAGCACTGTGATTACAGGGGCCATGGCGCATTGTGATGCCAAAGGCCATGGAGCATTATGATGACAGGTGTCATGGAACATTGAGATGAAACGGGTCATGGACCATTACGATGACAGGGGTCATGGAGAATTGTGATGACTGTGGCCATGGGGAATTTGGATGAAAGGCGTACTGGAGCATTGTGAGGAAATGTTTCATGGAGCATTGTGATGACAAGGGCCATGGAGCATCGTGATGACAGGGGTCATGGGGTATTGTGCTGAAAGCGGTCATGGAGCATTGTGATGGAAAGCGCTATGGAGCACTGTGATGAGAAGGGCCATGGATCATTGTGAATACAAGGGACATGGAGCCTTGTGATGACAAGGGTCATGGATCATTGTAAAAACAGGTATCATTGGACATTGTGATGACAGGGGCATGGAACCTTTTTATGTAAGTTGCCATGGAGAATTGTGATGAAAGGGATCATGTGAATTTGTAATGACAAGGGCCATGGAGCATTGTGATGAAACAAATCTTGGAGTATTTTGATGAAAGTTGTCATGGAGCATTGCGATGAAAAGCACCAAGGAACATTGTGATGACAAGGGCCATCGAGCATTGTGATGACAAGTGTCATGGAGTATTGTGATGACAGGTGTCATGGAGCATCTTGATGACAAATGCCATGCAGAATTGTGATGAGAGGTGGCATTGGGCATTGTGATGAAAGGGGTCATGGAGTACTGTGATTACAGGGGTCATGGAGCATTGTGATGACAAGTGACATGGAGAATAGTGATGACAGGCGTCATAGAGCATTGTGATGACAAGTGCCATTTAGCATTTTGATGACAGGGGTCATCAAGCATTGTGTTGACAGGGTCACGGAGCATTGTGATGACATGGGCCATGAAGCATTGTGAAGACAAGATTCATGGAGCATTGTGATGACACGGCCATGAAGCATGGTGATGACAACAGACCTGGAGCATTGTGATGACAAGGATATGGAGCATGGCGATGAAACGGACATGGAGCATTATAATGACAAGTGTTCTGGAGCCTTGTGATGACAAGAGCATGGAGCATTGTGATTACAGGGGCCATGGAGCTGTGTGATGACAAAGGCTTGGAGAACTGTGATGACAAGGGCCATGGAGCATTGTGATTACAGGGGTCATGGGGCATTGTGATGAGTGAGGTCATGGAGCATTTATGTGAAACGGGTCATGGAGCATTGTGATTACAGGGGCCGTGGAACATTGCGATAACAAGTGACATGGAGAATAGTGATGACAGGTGTCATAGAGCATTGTGATGACAAGTGCTATTTAGCATTTTGATGACAGGGGTCATCAGTCATTGTGTTGACAGGGGTCACGGAGCATTGTGATTACAAGGGCAGGGAACCTTGTGGTGACCGGGGTCATGGAACATTTTGATGACAACTTTCATGGAACGTTGTGATGACAGGGGTCATGGAGCATTGTGTTGAAAGGGAACATGGAGCAGTGTGATTACAGGGTCCATGGAGCATTGTGAATACATAGGCCAGGGAACAATGTGATGACAGGGGTCATGTAGCGTTGTGATGACAGGGTCATGGAGCATTGTGATTACAGGGGTTATGGGGCACTGTGATGACGGGGGCATGGAGCATTGTGATGAAAATTGTCCTGGAGCATTGTGATGACAGCGGTCACAAAGAATTGGGATGAAAGGTATCATGCAGCATTGTGATGACAACGGTCATGGATCATTTTGATGACAGGGGTCATGGAACATTCTAATAACAAGGTTCATAAAGCATTTTGATGACAGGGGTCATGGAGCATTGTGTTGACACGGGCATGGAGCATTGTAATGATATTATATCTGGAGCATTGTGATGAAAAGGGGATGGAGCATTTTGATGACAGTCTCCAAGGAGCATTGTGCTGACAATGGCATGGAGCATTGTGATGAAAGGGGTACTGGAGCACTGTGAGGAAAGGAGTCATGGATCATTGTGTTGACACGGTCAAGGAACATTGCGATGACAAGCATTCTGGAGCATTGTGATGAAAGAGCATGGAGCATTGTGATGAAAGGTGACAAGGAGCATTGTGATGATATGGGCAGAGAACTTTGTGATGACATGGGTCATGGAGCATTGTGGTGAAAAGTGTCATGGAACATTGTACTGACAGGGATCATGGAGCTTTTTGGTAAGAGAGGCCTTGGAGATTTGTGATGGCAGGCGTCATGGGGCATTGTGATGACAGCGGTCTTGGAGCATTGTGATGAAAGGGGTCATGGAGCTCTATGATTAGAGGGGCCATGGAGCATTGTGAATACAAAGCCTATGGAGCATTGAGATGACAGGTTTCATGGAGCCTTTTGATGAAAGTGATCATGGATCATTGTGATGACAAGTGTCCTGGAACCTTGTGATGAAACGGTTCATGAAGCATTTTGATGACAGGGATCATGGCAAATTGTGATGACATCTGTCATGGGGCATTGTGATGACAGTGGTCCTCTAGAATTGTGATGAATGGTATCATGGAGCACTGTGATGACAGGGGCCATGGAACATTGTGATGACAAATGACGTGGAGGATTGTGATGACAAGTGTCATGGGGCATTTTGATGACATTGGCATGGAGCATTATGATGACAAGAGTTCTGGAGCATTTTGATGACAAGCGCATGGAGCATTGTGATGAGAGGCCCCAGGGAACATTGTGATGAAAAGGACAGGGAACATTGTGATGACTGGGTTAATGGAGCATTGTGATGAAGGGGCCATGGAGCATTGAGATGACAGGCGTCATGAGGCATGGTGATGACAGTGGTCATGGAGCATTGTGATGAAAGTGATCATGGAGCAATATGATAACAGGGGCCATGGAGCATTGTGATGACAGGTGTATTGGAGCATTGTGATGAAAGTCGTCATGGATCATTGTGATGACATGTGCCCTGGAACACTGTGATGACATGGTTCATCGAGTATTGTGATGACAAGGGTCATAGCAAATTGTGATGACAGGTGTCATGGGGCATTGTGATGACATTGATCATCTAGGAATTGTGATGAAAGGTATCATGGAGCACTGTGATGACTGGGGGCATGAAGCATTGTTATGAAAATTGTCCTGGATTATTGTGGTGACAGCAGTCATGGAGAATTGTGATGACAGGGATTATGCAGCATTGTGTTGACAAGGGTATGGACTATTGTGATGATAATGGTCGTGGAGCAATGTGATGAAAGTTTTCATGGAACATCGTGATGAAAAGTGCCTGGGAGCATTGTAACGATAAAGGCCATGGAGCATTGTGATGACAAGTGTCATGGAGCATTGTAATGAAAGGTTTCATTGTGCACTGTGATGACAAGGGTATGGAGTATTGTGATGAAACTGGTCCTGGAGCATTGTGATAACAAACTCCACGGAGCATTGTGATGAAAGGCATCATGGAGCATTGTGAAGAAAGGGGCCATGGGGAATTGTAATGACAATAGAGAAATGTGATAAAAATTGTCAGCGATCATAGTGATTAAAGTGGTCATTGAGAATTGTGATGAAAAGCGACATAGAGCATTGTGATGACAAAGGTCATGGAGAATTGTGATGAGCAGGGTCATGTAGGATTGTGATGCCACGGTCATGGAACATTGTGTTGAAAAGAATTCTGCAGCATTGTGAGGAAAAAGGCATGGAGCATTGTGATTATAGGGGACATGGAGCATTGTGATGACATGGGCAGGGAACACTGTGATGACAGGTGTTATGGAGCAATGTGATGACAAGTGTCATGGAGCATTGTGATGAGAGGTGCCTTGGAGAATTGTGATGACAGGCCTCATGGGGCATTGAGATGACAGTCGTCATGGAGCGTTATGATGAAAGGTGTTATGGAGCACTGTGATTACAGGGGCCAGGGAGCATTGTGAACACAAAGGCCATGGAGCATTGAGATGACAGTGGTCATGGAGCATTGTGATGAAAGTGGTCATGGATCATTGTGATGACAAGTGTCCTGGGACCCTGTGATGACATGGTTCATGGAGCATTGTGATGACAATGGTAATGGCGAATTGTGATGACAATGTCATGAGGCATTGTGATGGCAGTGGTCATCTAGGAATGTGGTTAAAGTTATTATGGAGCACAGTAATGAGAGGGGCCATGGAGCATTGTGATGACAAGTGTCATGGAGCATGGTGATGAAACGGACATGGAGCATTATAATGACAAGAGTTCTGGAGCCTTGTGATGACAAGGGCATGGAGCATTGTGATTACAGGGGTCATGGAGCAGTGTGATGACAAAGGCTTGGAGCACTGTGATGACAAGGTCCATGGAGCATTGTGATTACAGGGGTCATGGGGCATTGTGATGAGTGAGGTCATGGAGCATTAAGATGAAATGAGTCATGGAGCACTGTGATTACAGGGGCCATGGCGCATTGTGATGCCAAAGGCCATGGAGCATTATGATGACAGGTGTCATGGAACATTGAGATGAAACGGGTCATGGACCATTACGATGACAGGGGTCATGGAGAATTGTGATGACTGTGGCCATGGGGAATTTGGATGAAAGGCGTACTGGAGCATTGTGAGGAAATGTTTCATGGAGCATTGTGATGACAAGGGCCATGGAGCATCGTGATGACAGGGGTCATGGGGTATTGTGCTGAAAGCGGTCATGGAGCATTGTGATGGAAAGCGCTATGGAGCACTGTGATGAGAAGGGCCATGGATCATTGTGAATACAAGGGACATGGAGCCTTGTGATGACAAGGGTCATGGATCATTGTAAAAACAGGTATCATTGGACATTGTGATGACAGGGGCATGGAACCTTTTTATGTAAGTTGCCATGGAGAATTGTGATGAAAGGGATCATGTGAATTTGTAATGACAAGGGCCATGGAGCATTGTGATGAAACAAATCTTGGAGTATTTTGATGAAAGTTGTCATGGAGCATTGCGATGAAAAGCACCAAGGAACATTGTGATGACAAGGGCCATCGAGCATTGTGATGACAAGTGTCATGGAGTATTGTGATGACAGGTGTCATGGAGCATCTTGATGACAAATGCCATGCAGAATTGTGATGAGAGGTGGCATTGGGCATTGTGATGAAAGGGGTCATGGAGTACTGTGATTACAGGGGCCATGGAGCATTGTGATGACAAGTGACATGGAGAATAGTGATGACAGGCGTCATAGAGCATTGTGATGACAAGTGCCATTTAGCATTTTGATGACAGGGGTCATCAAGCATTGTGTTGACAGGGTCACGGAGCATTGTGATGACATGGGCCATGAAGCATTGTGAAGACAAGATTCATGGAGCATTGTGATGACACGGCCATGAAGCATGGTGATGACAACAGACCTGGAGCATTGTGATGACAAGGATATGGAGCATGGCGATGAAACGGACATGGAGCATTATAATGACAAGTGTTCTGGACCCTTGTGATGACAAGAGCATGGAGCATTGTGATTACAGGGGCCATGGAGCTTTGTGATGACAAAGGCTTGGAGAACTGTGATGACAAGGGCCATGGAGCATTGTGATTACAGGGGCCATGGAGCATTGTGATGACAAGTGACATGGAGAATAGTGATGACAGGCGTCATAGAGCATTGTGATGACAAGTGCCATTTAGCATTTTGATGACAGGGGTCATCAAGCATTGTGTTGACAGGGTCACGGAGTATTGTGATGACATGGGCCATGAAGCATTGTGAAGACAAGATTCATGGAACATTGTGATGACACGGCCATGAAGCATGGTGATGACAACAGACCTGGAGCATTGTGATGACAAGGATATGGAGCATGGCGATGAAACGGACATGGAGCATTATAATGACAAGTGTTCTGGAGCCTTGTGATGACAAGAGCATGGTGCATTGTGATTACAGGGGCCATGGAGCTGGGTGATGACAAAGGCTTGGAGAACTGTGATGACAAGGGCCATGGAGCATTGTGATTACAGGGGTCATGGGGCATTGTGATGAGTGAGGTCATGGAGCATTTATGTGAAACGGGTCATGGAGCACTGTGATTACAGGGGCCGTGGAACATTGCGATAACAAGTGACATGGAGAATAGTGATGACAGGTGTCATAGAGCATTGTGATGACAAGTGCTATTTAGCATTTTGATGACAGGGGTCATCAGTCATTGTGTTGGCAGGGGTCACGGAGCATTGTGATTACAAGGGCAGGGAACCTTGTGGTGACCGGGTTCATGGAACATTTTGATGACAACTTTCATGGAACGTTGTGATGAGAGGGGTCATGGAGCATTGTGTTGAAAGGGAACATGGAGCAGTGTGATTACAGGGTCCATGGAGCATTGTGAATACATAGGCCAGGGAACAATGTGATGACAGGGGTCATGTAGCGTTGTGATGACAGGGTCATGGAGCATTGTGATTACAGGGGTTATGGGGCACTGTGATGACGGGGGCATGGAGCATTGTGATGAAAATTGTCCTGGAGCATTGTGATGACAGCGGTCACAAAGAATTGGGATGAAAGGTATCATGCAGCATTGTGATGACAACGGTCATGGATCATTTTGATGACAGGGGTCATGGAACATTCTAATAACAAGGTTCATAAAGCATTTTGATGACAGGGGTCATGGAGCATTGTGTTGACACGGGCATGGAGCATTGTAATGATATTATATCTGGAGCATTGTGATGAAAAGGGGATGGAGCATTTTGATGACAGTCTCCAAGGAGCATTGTGCTGACAATGGCATGGAGCATTGTGATGAAAGGGGTACTGGAGCACTGTGAGGAAAGGAGTCATGGATCATTGTGTTGACACGGTCAAGGAACATTGCGATGACAAGCATTCTGGAGCATTGTGATGAAAGAGCATGGAGCATTGTGATGAAAGGTGACAAGGAGCATTGTGATGATATGGGCAGAGAACTTTGTGATGACATGGGTCATGGAGCATTGTGGTGAAAAGTGTCATGGAACATTGTACTGACAGGGATCATGGAGCTTTTTGGTAAGAGAGGCCTTGGAGATTTGTGATGGCAGGCGTCATGGGGCATTGTGATGACAGCGGTCTTGGAGCATTGTGATGAAAGGGGTCATGGAGCTCTATGATTAGAGGGGCCATGGAGCATTGTGAATACAAAGCCTATGGAGCATTGAGATGACAGGTTTCATGGAGCCTTTTGATGAAAGTGATCATGGATCATTGTGATGACAAGTGTCCTGGAACCTTGTGATGAAACGGTTCATGAAGCATTTTGATGACAGGGATCATGGCAAATTGTGATGACATCTGTCATGGGGCATTGTGATGACAGTGGTCCTCTAGAATTGTGATGAATGGTATCATGGAGCACTGTGATGACAGGGGCCATGGAACATTGTGATGACAAATGACGTGGAGGATTGTGATGACAAGTGTCATGGGGCATTTTGATGACATTGGCATGGAGCATTATGATGACAAGAGTTCTGGAGCATCTTGATGACAAGCGCATGGAGCATTGTGATGAGAGGCCCCAGGGAACGTTGTGATGAAAAGGACAGGGAACATTGTGATGACTGGGTTAATGGAGCATTGTGATGAAGGGGCCATGGAGCATTGAGATGACAGGCGTCATGAGGCATGGTGATGACAGTGGTCATGGAGCATTGTGATGAAAGTGATCATGGAGCAATATGATAACAGGGGCCATGGAGCATTGTGATGACAGGTGTATTGGAGCATTGTGATGAAAGTCGTCATGGATCATTGTGATGACATGTGCCCTGGAACACTGTGATGACATGGTTCATCGAGTATTGTGATGACAAGGGTCATAGCAAATTGTGATGAAAGGTGTCATGGGGCATTGTGATGACATTGATCATCTAGGAATTGTGATGAAAGGTATCATGGAGCACTGTGATGACTGGGGGCATGAAGCATTGTTATGAAAATTGTCCTGGATTATTGTGGTGACAGCAGTCATGGAGAATTGTGATGACAGGGATTATGCAGCATTGTGTTGACAAGGGTATGGACTATTGTGATGATAATGGTCGTGGAGCAATGTGATGAAAGTTTTCATGGAACATCGTGATGAAAAGTGCCTGGGAGCATTGTAACGATAAAGGCCATGGAGCATTGTGATGACAAGTGTCATGGAGCATTGTAATGAAAGGTTTCATTGTGCACTGTGATGACAAGGGTATGGAGTATTGTGATGAAACTGGTCCTGGAGCATTGTGATAACAAACTCCACGGAGCATTGTGATGAAAGGCATCATGGAGCATTGTGAAGAAAGGGGCCATGGGGAATTGTAATGACAATAGAGAAATGTGATAAAAATTGTCAGCGATCATAGTGATTAAAGTGGTCATTGAGAATTGTGATGAAAAGCGACATAGAGCATTGTGATGACAAAGGTCATGGAGAATTGTGATGAGCAGGGTCATGTAGGATTGTGATGCCACGGTCATGGAACATTGTGTTGAAAAGAATTCTGCAGCATTGTGAGGAAAAAGGCATGGAGCATTGTGATTATAGGGGACATGGAGCATTGGGATGACATGGGCAGGGAACACTGTGATGACAGGTGTTATGGAGCAATGTGATGACAAGTGTCATGGAGCATTGTGATGAGAGGTGCCTTGGAGAATTGTGATGACAGGCCTCATGGGGCATTGAGATGACAGTCGTCATGGAGCGTTATGATGAAAGGTGTTATGGAGCACTGTGATTACAGGGGCCAGGGAGCATTGTGAACACAAAGGCCATGGAGCATTGAGATGACAGTGGTCATGGAGCATTGTGATGAAAGTGGTCATGGATCATTGTGATGACAAGTGTCCTGGGACCCTGTGATGACATGGTTCATGGAGCATTGTGATGACAATGGTAATGGCGAATTGTGATGACAATGTCATGAGGCATTGTGATGGCAGTGGTCATCTAGGAATGTGGTTAAAGTTATTATGGAGCACAGTAATGAGAGGGGCCATGGAGCATTGTGATGACAAGTGTCATGGAGCATGGTGATGAAACGGACATGGAGCATTATAATGACAAGAGTTCTGGAGCCTTGTGATGACAAGGGCATGGAGCATTGTGATTACAGGGGTCATGGAGCAGTGTGATGACAAAGGCTTGGAGCACTGTGATGACAAGGTCCATGGAGCATTGTGATTACAGGGGTCATGGGGCATTGTGATGAGTGAGGTCATGGAGCATTAAGATGAAATGAGTCATGGAGCACTGTGATTACAGGGGCCATGGCGCATTGTGATGCCAAAGGCCATGGAGCATTATGATGACAGGTGTCATGGAACATTGAGATGAAACGGGTCATGGACCATTACGATGACAGGGGTCATGGAGAATTGTGATGACTGTGGCCATGGGGAATTTGGATGAAAGGCGTACTGGAGCATTGTGAGGAAATGTTTCATGGAGCATTGTGATGACAAGGGCCATGGAGCATCGTGATGACAGGGGTCATGGGGTATTGTGCTGAAAGCGGTCATGGAGCATTGTGATGGAAAGCGCTATGGAGCACTGTGATGAGAAGGGCCATGGATCATTGTGAATACAAGGGACATGGAGCCTTGTGATGACAAGGGTCATGGATCATTGTAAAAACAGGTATCATTGGACATTGTGATGACAGGGGCATGGAACCTTTTTATGTAAGTTGCCATGGAGAATTGTGATGAAAGGGATCATGTGAATTTGTAATGACAAGGGCCATGGAGCATTGTGATGAAACAAATCTTGGAGTATTTTGATGAAAGTTGTCATGGAGCATTGCGATGAAAAGCACCAAGGAACATTGTGATGACAAGGGCCATCGAGCATTGTGATGACAAGTGTCATGGAGTATTGTGATGACAGGTGTCATGGAGCATCTTGATGACAAATGCCATGCAGAATTGTGATGAGAGGTGGCATTGGGCATTGTGATGAAAGGGGTCATGGAGTACTGTGATTACAGGGGCCATGGAGCATTGTGATGACAAGTGACATGGAGAATAGTGATGACAGGCGTCATAGAGCATTGTGATGACAAGTGCCATTTAGCATTTTGATGACAGGGGTCATCAAGCATTGTGTTGACAGGGTCACGGAGCATTGTGATGACATGGGCCATGAAGCATTGTGAAGACAAGATTCATGGAGCATTGTGATGACACGGCCATGAAGCATGGTGATGACAACAGACCTGGAGCATTGTGATGACAAGGATATGGAGCACGGCGATGAAACGGACATGGAGCATTATAATGACAAGTGTTCTGGAGCCTTGTGATGACAAGAGCATGGAGCATTGTGATTACAGGGGCCATGGAGCTGTGTGATGACAAAGGCTTGGAGAACTGTGATGACAAGGGCCATGGAGCATTGTGATTACAGGGGTCATGGGGCATTGTGATGAGTGAGGTCATGGAGCATTTATGTGAAACGGGTCATGGAGCACTGTGATTACAGGGGCCGTGGAACATTGCGATAACAAGTGACATGGAGAATAGTGATGACAGGTGTCATAGAGCATTGTGATGACAAGTGCTATTTAGCATTTTGATGACAGGGGTCATCAGTCATTGTGTTGACAGGGGTCACGGAGCATTGTGATTACAAGGGCAGGGAACCTTGTGGTGACCGGGTTCATGGAACATTTTGATGACAACTTTCATGGAACGTTGTGATGAGAGGGGTCATGGAGCATTGTGTTGAAAGGGAACATGGAGCAGTGTGATTACAGGGTCCATGGAGCATTGTGAATACATAGGCCAGGGAACAATGTGATGACAGGGGTCATGTAGCGTTGTGATGACAGGGTCATGGAGCATTGTGATTACAGGGGTTATGGGGCACTGTGATGACGGGGGCATGGAGCATTGTGATGAAAATTGTCCTGGAGCATTGTGATGACAGCGGTCACAAAGAATTGGGATGAAAGGTATCATGCAGCATTGTGATGACAACGGTCATGGATCATTTTGATGACAGGGGTCATGGAACATTCTAATAACAAGGTTCATAAAGCATTTTGATGACAGGGGTCATGGAGCATTGTGTTGACACGGGCATGGAGCATTGTAATGATATTATATCTGGAGCATTGTGATGAAAAGGGGATGGAGCATTTTGATGACAGTCTCCAAGGAGCATTGTGCTGACAATGGCATGGAGCATTGTGATGAAAGGGGTACTGGAGCACTGTGAGGAAAGGAGTCATGGATCATTGTGTTGACACGGTCAAGGAACATTGCGATGACAAGCATTCTGGAGCATTGTGATGAAAGAGCATGGAGCATTGTGATGAAAGGTGACAAGGAGCATTGTGATGATATGGGCAGAGAACTTTGTGATGACATGGGTCATGGAGCATTGTGGTGAAAAGTGTCATGGAACATTGTACTGACAGGGATCATGGAGCTTTTTGGTAAGAGAGGCCTTGGAGATTTGTGATGGCAGGCGTCATGGAGCATTGTGATGACAGCGGTCTTGGAGCATTGTGATGAAAGGGGTCATGGAGCTCTATGATTAGAGGGGCCATGGAGCATTGTGAATACAAAGCCTATGGAGCATTGAGATGACAGGTTTCATGGAGCCTTTTGATGAAAGTGATCATGGATCATTGTGATGACAAGTGTCCTGGAACCTTGTGATGAAACGGTTCATGAAGCATTTTGATGACAGGGATCATGGCAAATTGTGATGACATCTGTCATGGGGCATTGTGATGACAGTGGTCCTCTAGAATTGTGATGAATGGTATCATGGAGCACTGTGATGACAGGGGCCATGGAACATTGTGATGACAAATGACGTGGAGGATTGTGATGACAAGTGTCATGGGGCATTTTGATGACATTGGCATGGAGCATTATGATGACAAGAGTTCTGGAGCATTTTGATGACAAGCGCATGGAGCATTGTGATGAGAGGCCCCAGGGAACATTGTGATGAAAAGGACAGGGAACATTGTGATGACTGGGTTAATGGAGCATTGTGATGAAGGGGCCATGGAGCATTGAGATGACAGGCGTCATGAGGCATGGTGATGACAGTGGTCATGGAGCATTGTGATGAAAGTGATCATGGAGCAATATGATAACAGGGGCCATGGAGCATTGTGATGACAGGTGTATTGGAGCATTGTGATGAAAGTCGTCATGGATCATTGTGATGACATGTGCCCTGGAACACTGTGATGACATGGTTCATCGAGTATTGTGATGACAAGGGTCATAGCAAATTGTGATGACAGGTGTCATGGGGCATTGTGATGACATTGATCATCTAGGAATTGTGATGAAAGGTATCATGGAGCACTGTGATGACTGGGGGCATGAAGCATTGTTATGAAAATTGTCCTGGATTATTGTGGTGACAGCAGTCATGGAGAATTGTGATGACAGGGATTATGCAGCATTGTGTTGACAAGGGTATGGACTATTGTGATGATAATGGTCGTGGAGCAATGTGATGAAAGTTTTCATGGAACATCGTGATGAAAAGTGCCTGGGAGCATTGTAACGATAAAGGCCATGGAGCATTGTGATGACAAGTGTCATGGAGCATTGTAATGAAAGGTTTCATTGTGCACTGTGATGACAAGGGTATGGAGTATTGTGATGAAACTGGTCCTGGAGCATTGTGATAACAAACTCCACGGAGCATTGTGATGAAAGGCATCATGGAGCATTGTGAAGAAAGGGGCCATGGGGAATTGTAATGACAATAGAGAAATGTGATAAAAATTGTCAGCGATCATAGTGATTAAAGTGGTCATTGAGAATTGTGATGAAAAGCGACATAGAGCATTGTGATGACAAAGGTCATGGAGAATTGTGATGAGCAGGGTCATGTAGGATTGTGATGCCACGGTCGTGGAACATTGTGTTGAAAAGAATTCTGCAGCATTGTGAGGAAAAAGGCATGGAGCATTGTGATTATAGGGGACATGGAGCATTGTGATGACATGGGCAGGGAACACTGTGATGACAGGTGTTATGGAGCAATGTGATGACAAGTGTCATGGAGCATTGTGATGAGAGGTGCCTTGGAGAATTGTGATGACAGGCCTCATGGGGCATTGAGATGACAGTCGTCATGGAGCGTTATGATGAAAGGTGTTATGGAGCACTGTGATTACAGGGGCCAGGGAGCATTGTGAACACAAAGGCCATGGAGCATTGAGATGACAGTGGTCATGGAGCATTGTGATGAAAGTGGTCATGGATCATTGTGATGACAAGTGTCCTGGGACCCTGTGATGACATGGTTCATGGAGCATTGTGATGACAATGGTAATGGCGAATTGTGATGACAATGTCATGAGGCATTGTGATGGCAGTGGTCATCTAGGAATGTGGTTAAAGTTATTATGGAGCACAGTAATGAGAGGGGCCATGGAGCATTGTGATGACAAGTGTCATGGAGCATGGTGATGAAACGGACATGGAGCATTATAATGACAAGAGTTCTGGAGCCTTGTGATGACAAGGGCATGGAGCATTGTGATTACAGGGGTCATGGAGCAGTGTGATGACAAAGGCTTGGAGCACTGTGATGACAAGGTCCATGGAGCATTGTGATTACAGGGGTCATGGGGCATTGTGATGAGTGAGGTCATGGAGCATTAAGATGAAATGAGTCATGGAGCACTGTGATTACAGGGGCCATGGCGCATTGTGATGCCAAAGGCCATGGAGCATTATGATGACAGGTGTCATGGAACATTGAGATGAAACGGGTCATGGACCATTACGATGACAGGGGTCATGGAGAATTGTGATGACTGTGGCCATGGGGAATTTGGATGAAAGGCGTACTGGAGCATTGTGAGGAAATGTTTCATGGAGCATTGTGATGACAAGGGCCATGGAGCATCGTGATGACAGGGGTCATGGGGTATTGTGCTGAAAGCGGTCATGGAGCATTGTGATGGAAAGCGCTATGGAGCACTGTGATGAGAAGGGCCATGGATCATTGTGAATACAAGGGACATGGAGCCTTGTGATGACAAGGGTCATGGATCATTGTAAAAACAGGTATCATTGGACATTGTGATGACAGGGGCATGGAACCTTTTTATGTAAGTTGCCATGGAGAATTGTGATGAAAGGGATCATGTGAATTTGTAATGACAAGGGCCATGGAGCATTGTGATGAAACAAATCTTGGAGTATTTTGATGAAAGTTGTCATGGAGCATTGCGATGAAAAGCACCAAGGAACATTGTGATGACAAGGGCCATCGAGCATTGTGATGACAAGTGTCATGGAGTATTGTGATGACAGGTGTCATGGAGCATCTTGATGACAAATGCCATGCAGAATTGTGATGAGAGGTGGCATTGGGCATTGTGATGAAAGGGGTCATGGAGTACTGTGATTACAGGGGCCATGGAGCATTGTGATGACAAGTGACATGGAGAATAGTGATGACAGGCGTCATAGAGCATTGTGATGACAAGTGCCATTTAGCATTTTGATGACAGGGGTCATCAAGCATTGTGTTGACAGGGTCACGGAGCATTGTGATGACATGGGCCATGAAGCATTGTGAAGACAAGATTCATGGAGCATTGTGATGACACGGCCATGAAGCATGGTGATGACAACAGACCTGGAGCATTGTGATGACAAGGATATGGAGCATGGCGATGAAACGGACATGGAGCATTATAATGACAAGTGTTCTGGAGCCTTGTGATGACAAGAGCATGGAGCATTGTGATTACAGGGGCCATGGAGCTGTGTGATGACAAAGGCTTGGAGAACTGTGATGACAAGGGCCATGGAGCATTGTGATTACAGGGGTCATGGGGCATTGTGATGAGTGAGGTCATGGAGCATTTATGTGAAACGGGTCATGGAGCATTGTGATTACAGGGGCCGTGGAACATTGCGATAACAAGTGACATGGAGAATAGTGATGACAGGTGTCATAGAGCATTGTGATGACAAGTGCTATTTAGCATTTTGATGACAGGGGTCATCAGTCATTGTGTTGACAGGGGTCACGGAGCATTGTGATTACAAGGGCAGGGAACCTTGTGGTGACCGGGTTCATGGAACATTTTGATGACAACTTTCATGGAACGTTGTGATGACAGGGGTCATGGAGCATTGTGTTGAAAGGGAACATGGAGCAGTGTGATTACAGGGTCCATGGAGCATTGTGAATACATAGGCCAGGGAACAATGTGATGACAGGGGTCATGTAGCGTTGTGATGACAGGGTCATGGAGCATTGTGATTACAGGGGTTATGGGGCACTGTGATGACGGGGGCATGGAGCATTGTGATGAAAATTGTCCTGGAGCATTGTGATGACAGCAGTCACAAAGAATTGGGATGAAAGGTATCATGCAGCATTGTGATGACAACGGTCATGGATCATTTTGATGACAGGGGTCATGGAACATTCTAATAACAAGGTTCATAAAGCATTTTGATGACAGGGGTCATGGAGCATTGTGTTGACACGGGCATGGAGCATTGTAATGATATTATATCTGGAGCATTGTGATGAAAAGGGGATGGAGCATTTTGATGACAGTCTCCAAGGAGCATTGTGCTGACAATGGCATGGAGCATTGTGATGAAAGGGGTACTGGAGCACTGTGAGGAAAGGAGTCATGGATCATTGTGTTGACACGGTCAAGGAACATTGCGATGACAAGCATTCTGGAGCATTGTGATGAAAGAGCATGGAGCATTGTGATGAAAGGTGACAAGGAGCATTGTGATGATATGGGCAGAGAACTTTGTGATGACATGGGTCATGGAGCATTGTGGTGAAAAGTGTCATGGAACATTGTACTGACAGGGATCATGGAGCTTTTTGGTAAGAGAGGCCTTGGAGATTTGTGATGGCAGGCGTCATGGGGCATTGTGATGACAGCGGTCTTGGAGCATTGTGATGAAAGGGGTCATGGAGCTCTATGATTAGAGGGGCCATGGAGCATTGTGAATACAAAGCCTATGGAGCATTGAGATGACAGGTTTCATGGAGCCTTTTGATGAAAGTGATCATGGATCATTGTGATGACAAGTGTCCTGGAACCTTGTGATGAAACGGTTCATGAAGCATTTTGATGACAGGGATCATGGCAAATTGTGATGACATCTGTCATGGGGCATTGTGATGACAGTGGTCCTCTAGAATTGTGATGAATGGTATCATGGAGCACTGTGATGACAGGGGCCATGGAACATTGTGATGACAAATGACGTGGAGGATTGTGATGACAAGTGTCATGGGGCATTTTGATGACATTGGCATGGAGCATTATGATGACAAGAGTTCTGGAGCATTTTGATGACAAGCGCATGGAGCATTGTGATGAGAGGCCCCAGGGAACATTGTGATGAAAAAGACAGGGAACATTGTGATGACTGGGTTAATGGAGCATTTTGATGAAGGGGCCATGGAGCATTGAGATGACAGGCGTCATGAGGCATGGTGATGACAGTGGTCATGGAGCATTGTGATGAAAGTGATCATGGAGCAATATGATAACAGGGGCCATGGAGCATTGTGATGACAGGTGTATTGGAGCATTGTGATGAAAGTCGTCATGGATCATTGTGATGACATGTGCCCTGGAACACTGTGATGACATGGTTCATCGAGTATTGTGATGACAAGGGTCATAGCAAATTGTGATGACAGGTGTCATGGGGCATTGTGATGACATTGATCATCTAGGAATTGTGATGAAAGGTATCATGGAGCACTGTGATGACTGGGGGCATGAAGCATTGTTATGAAAATTGTCCTGGATTATTGTGGTGACAGCAGTCATGGAGAATTGTGATGACAGGGATTATGCAGCATTGTGTTGACAAGGGTATGGACTATTGTGATGATAATGGTCGTGGAGCAATGTGATGAAAGTTTTCATGGAACATCGTGATGAAAAGTGCCTGGGAGCATTGTAACGATAAAGGCCATGGAGCATTGTGATGACAAGTGTCATGGAGCATTGTAATGAAAGGTTTCATTGTGCACTGTGATGACAAGGGTATGGAGTATTGTGATGAAACTGGTCCTGGAGCATTGTGATAACAAACTCCACGGAGCATTGTGATGAAAGGCATCATGGAGCATTGTGAAGAAAGGGGCCATGGGGAATTGTAATGACAATAGAGAAATGTGATAAAAATTGTCAGCGATCATAGTGATTAAAGTGGTCATTGAGAATTGTGATGAAAAGCGACATAGAGCATTGTGATGACAAAGGTCATGGAGAATTGTGATGAGCAGGGTCATGTAGGATTGTGATGCCACGGTCATGGAACATTGTGTTGAAAAGAATTCTGCAGCATTGTGAGGAAAAAGGCATGGAGCATTGTGATTATAGGGGACATGGAGCATTGTGATGACATGGGCAGGGAACACTGTGATGACAGGTGTTATGGAGCAATGTGATGACAAGTGTCATGGAGCATTGTGATGAGAGGTGCCTTGGAGAATTGTGATGACAGGCCTCATGGGGCATTGAGATGACAGTCGTCATGGAGCGTTATGATGAAAGGTGTTATGGAGCACTGTGATTACAGGGGCCAGGGAGCATTGTGAACACAAAGGCCATGGAGCATTGAGATGACAGTGGTCATGGAGCATTGTGATGAAAGTGGTCATGGATCATTGTGATGACAAGTGTCCTGGGACCCTGTGATGACATGGTTCATGGAGCATTGTGATGACAATGGTAATGGCGAATTGTGATGACAATGTCATGAGGCATTGTGATGGCAGTGGTCATCTAGGAATGTGGTTAAAGTTATTATGGAGCACAGTAATGAGAGGGGCCATGGAGCATTGTGATGACAAGTGTCATGGAGCATGGTGATGAAACGGACATGGAGCATTATAATGACAAGAGTTCTGGAGCCTTGTGATGACAAGGGCATGGAGCATTGTGATTACAGGGGTCATGGAGCAGTGTGATGACAAAGGCTTGGAGCACTGTGATGACAAGGTCCATGGAGCATTGTGATTACAGGGGTCATGGGGCATTGTGATGAGTGAGGTCATGGAGCATTAAGATGAAATGAGTCATGGAGCACTGTGATTACAGGGGCCATGGCGCATTGTGATGCCAAAGGCCATGGAGCATTATGATGACAGGTGTCATGGAACATTGAGATGAAACGGGTCATGGACCATTACGATGACAGGGGTCATGGAGAATTGTGATGACTGTGGCCATGGGGAATTTGGATGAAAGGCGTACTGGAGCATTGTGAGGAAATGTTTCATGGAGCATTGTGATGACAAGGGCCATGGAGCATCGTGATGACAGGGGTCATGGGGTATTGTGCTGAAAGCGGTCTTGGAGCATTGTGATGGAAAGCGCTATGGAGCACTGTGATGAGAAGGGCCATGGATCATTGTGAATACAAGGGACATGGAGCCTTGTGATGACAAGGGTCATGGATCATTGTAAAAACAGGTATCATTGGACATTGTGATGACAGGGGCATGGAACCTTTTTATGTAAGTTGCCATGGAGAATTGTGATGAAAGGGATCATGTGAATTTGTAATGACAAGGGCCATGGAGCATTGTGATGAAACAAATCTTGGAGTATTTTGATGAAAGTTGTCATGGAGCATTGCGATGAAAAGCACCAAGGAAAATTGTGATGACAAGGGCCATCGAGCATTGTGATGACAAGTGTCATGGAGTATTGTGATGACAGGTGTCATGGAGCATCTTGATGACAAATGCCATGCAGAATTGTGATGAGAGGTGGCATTGGGCATTGTGATGAAAGGGGTCATGGAGTACTGTGATTACAGGGGCCATGGAGCATTGTGATGACAAGTGACATGGAGAATAGTGATGACAGGCGTCATAGAGCATTGTGATGACAAGTGCCGTTTAGCATTTTGATGACAGGGGTCATCAAGCATTGTGTTGACAGGGTCACGGAGTATTGTGATGACATGGGCCATGAAGCATTGTGAAGACAAGATTCATGGAACATTGTGATGACACGGCCATGAAGCATGGTGATGACAACAGACCTGGAGCATTGTGATGACAAGGATATGGAGCATGGCGATGAAACGGACATGGAGCATTATAATGACAAGTGTTCTGGAGCCTTGTGATGACAAGAGCATGGTGCATTGTGATTACAGGGGCCATGGAGCTGGGTGATGACAAAGGCTTGGAGAACTGTGATGACAAGGGCCATGGAGCATTGTGATTACAGGGGTCATGGGGCATTGTGATGAGTGAGGTCATAGAGCATTTATGTGAAACGGGTCATGGAGCACTGTGATTACAGGGGCCGTGGAACATTGCGATAACAAGTGACATGGAGAATAGTGATGACAGGTGTCATAGAGCATTGTGATGACAAGTGCTATTTAGCATTTTGATGACAGGGGTCATCAGTCATTGTGTTGGCAGGGGTCACGGAGCATTGTGATTACAAGGGCAGGGAACTTTGTGGTGACCGGGTTCATGGAACATTTTGATGACAACTTTCATGGAACGTTGTGATGACAGGGGTCATGGAGCATTGTGTTGAAAGGGAACATGGAGCAGTGTGATTACAGGGTCCATGGAGCATTGTGAATACATAGGCCAGGGAACAATGTGATGACAGGGGTCATGTAGCGTTGTGATGACAGGGTCATGGAGCATTGTGATTACAGGGGTTATGGGGCACTGTGATGACGGGGGTATGGAGCATTGTGATGAAAATTGTCCTGGAGCATTGTGATGACAGCGGTCACAAAGAATTGGGATGAAAGGTATCATGCAGCATTGTGATGACAACGGTCATGGATCATTTTGATGACAGGGGTCATGGAACATTCTAATAACAAGGTTCATAAAGCATTTTGATGACAGGGATCATGGAGCATTGTGTTGACACGGGCATGGAGCATTGTAATGATATTATATCTGGAGCATTGTGATGAAAAGGGGATGGAGCATTTTGATGACAGTCTCCAAGGAGCATTGTGCTGACAATGGCATGGAGCATTGTGATGAAAGGGGTACTGGAGCACTGTGAGGAAAGGAGTCATGGATCATTGTGTTGACACGGTCAAGGAACATTGCGATGACAAGCATTCTGGAGCATTGTGATGAAAGAGCATGGAGCATTGTGATGAAAGGTGACAAGGAGCATTGTGATGATATGGGCAGAGAACTTTGTGATGACATGGGTCATGGAGCATTGTGGTGAAAAGTGTCATGGAACATTGTACTGACAGGGATCATGGAGCTTTTTGGTAAGAGAGGCCTTGGAGATTTGTGATGGCAGGCGTCATGGAGCATTGTGATGACAGCGGTCTTGGAGCATTGTGATGAAAGGGGTCATGGAGCTCTATGATTAGAGGGGCCATGGAGCATTGTGAATACAAAGCCTATGGAGCATTGAGATGACAGGTTTCATGGAGCCTTTTGATGAAAGTGATCATGGATCATTGTGATGACAAGTGTCCTGGAACCTTGTGATGAAACGGTTCATGAAGCATTTTGATGACAGGGATCATGGCAAATTGTGATGACATCTGTCATGGGGCATTGTGATGACAGTGGTCCTCTAGAATTGTGATGAATGGTATCATGGAGCACTGTGATGACAGGGGCCATGGAACATTGTGATGACAAATGACGTGGAGGATTGTGATGACAAGTGTCATGGGGCATTTTGATGACATTGGCATGGAGCATTATGATGACAAGAGTTCTGGAGCATTTTGATGACAAGCGCATGGAGCATTGTGATGAGAGGCCCCAGGGAACATTGTGATGAAAAGGACAGGGAACATTGTGATGACTGGGTTAATGGAGCATTGTGATGAAGGGGCCATGGAGCATTGAGATGACAGGCGTCATGAGGCATGGTGATGACAGTGGTCATGGAGCATTGTGATGAAAGTGATCATGGAGCAATATGATAACAGGGGCCATGGAGCATTGTGATGACAGGTGTATTGGAGCATTGTGATGAAAGTCGTCATGGATCATTGTGATGACATGTGCCCTGGAACACTGTGATGACATGGTTCATCGAGTATTGTGATGACAAGGGTCATAGCAAATTGTGATGACAGGTGTCATGGGGCATTGTGATGACATTGATCATCTAGGAATTGTGATGAAAGGTATCATGGAGCACTGTGATGACTGGGGGCATGAAGCATTGTTATGAAAATTGTCCTGGATTATTGTGGTGACAGCAGTCATGGAGAATTGTGATGACAGGGATTATGCAGCATTGTGTTGACAAGGGTATGGACTATTGTGATGATAATGGTCGTGGAGCAATGTGATGAAAGTTTTCATGGAACATCGTGATGAAAAGTGCCTGGGAGCATTGTAACGATAAAGGCCATGGAGCATTGTGATGACAAGTGTCATGGAGCATTGTAATGAAAGGTTTCATTGTGCACTGTGATGACAAGGGTATGGAGTATTGTGATGAAACTGGTCCTGGAGCATTGTGATAACAAACTCCACGGAGCATTGTGATGAAAGGCATCATGGAGCATTGTGAAGAAAGGGGCCATGGGGAATTGTAATGACAATAGAGAAATGTGATAAAAATTGTCAGCGATCATAGTGATTAAAGTGGTCATTGAGAATTGTGATGAAAAGCGACATAGAGCATTGTGATGACAAAGGTCATGGAGAATTGTGATGAGCAGGGTCATGTAGGATTGTGATGCCATGGTCGTGGAACATTGTGTTGAAAAGAATTCTGCAGCATTGTGAGGAAAAAGGCATGGAGCATTGTGATTATAGGGGACATGGAGCATTGTGATGACATGGGCAGGGAACACTGTGATGACAGGTGTTATGGAGCAATGTGATGACAAGTGTCATGGAGCATTGTGATGAGAGGTGCCTTGGAGAATTGTGATGACAGGCCTCATGGGGCATTGAGATGACAGTCGTCATGGAGCGTTATGATGAAAGGTGTTATGGAGCACTGTGATTACAGGGGCCAGGGAGCATTGTGAACACAAAGGCCATGGAGCATTGAGATGACAGTGGTCATGGAGCATTGTGATGAAAGTGGTCATGGATCATTGTGATGACAAGTGTCCTGGGACCCTGTGATGACATGGTTCATGGAGCATTGTGATGACAATGGTAATGGCGAATTGTGATGACAATGTCATGAGGCATTGTGATGGCAGTGGTCATCTAGGAATGTGGTTAAAGTTATTATGGAGCACAGTAATGAGAGGGGCCATGGAGCATTGTGATGACAAGTGTCATGGAGCATGGTGATGAAACGGACATGGAGCATTATAATGACAAGAGTTCTGGAGCCTTGTGATGACAAGGGCATGGAGCATTGTGATTACAGGGGTCATGGAGCAGTGTGATGACAAAGGCTTGGAGCACTGTGATGACAAGGTCCATGGAGCATTGTGATTACAGGGGTCATGGGGCATTGTGATGAGTGAGGTCATGGAGCATTAAGATGAAATGAGTCATGGAGCACTGTGATTACAGGGGCCATGGCGCATTGTGATGCCAAAGGCCATGGAGCATTATGATGACAGGTGTCATGGAACATTGAGATGAAACGGGTCATGGACCATTACGATGACAGGGGTCATGGAGAATTGTGATGACTGTGGCCATGGGGAATTTGGATGAAAGGCGTACTGGAGCATTGTGAGGAAATGTTTCATGGAGCATTGTGATGACAAGGGCCATGGAGCATCGTGATGACAGGGGTCATGGGGTATTGTGCTGAAAGCGGTCATGGAGCATTGTGATGGAAAGCGCTATGGAGCACTGTGATGAGAAGGGCCATGGATCATTGTGAATACAAGGGACATGGAGCCTTGTGATGACAAGGGTCATGGATCATTGTAAAAACAGGTATCATTGGACATTGTGATGACAGGGGCATGGAACCTTTTTATGTAAGTTGCCATGGAGAATTGTGATGAAAGGGATCATGTGAATTTGTAATGACAAGGGCCATGGAGCATTGTGATGAAACAAATCTTGGAGTATTTTGATGAAAGTTGTCATGGAGCATTGCGATGAAAAGCACCAAGGAACATTGTGATGACAAGGGCCATCGAGCATTGTGATGACAAGTGTCATGGAGTATTGTGATGACAGGTGTCATGGAGCATCTTGATGACAAATGCCATGCAGAATTGTGATGAGAGGTGGCATTGGGCATTGTGATGAAAGGGGTCATGGAGTACTGTGATTACAGGGGCCATGGAGCATTGTGATGACAAGTGACATGGAGAATAGTGATGACAGGCGTCATAGAGCATTGTGATGACAAGTGCCATTTAGCATTTTGATGACAGGGGTCATCAAGCATTGTGTTGACAGGGTCACGGAGCATTGTGATGACATGGGCCATGAAGCATTGTGAAGACAAGATTCATGGAGCATTGTGATGACACGGCCATGAAGCATGGTGATGACAACAGACCTGGAGCATTGTGATGACAAGGATATGGAGCATGGCGATGAAACGGACATGGAGCATTATAATGACAAGTGTTCTGGAGCCTTGTGATGACAAGAGCATGGAGCATTGTGATTACAGGGGCCATGGAGCTGTGTGATGACAAAGGCTTGGAGAACTGTGATGACAAGGGCCATGGAGCATTGTGATTACAGGGGTCATGGGGCATTGTGATGAGTGAGGTCATGGAGCATTTATGTGAAACGGGTCATGGAGCATTGTGATTACAGGGGCCGTGGAACATTGCGATAACAAGTGACATGGAGAATAGTGATGACAGGTGTCATAGAGCATTGTGATGACAAGTGCTATTTAGCATTTTGATGACAGGGGTCATCAGTCATTGTGTTGACAGGGGTCACGGAGCATTGTGATTACAAGGGCAGGGAACCTTGTGGTGACCGGGTTCATGGAACATTTTGATGACAACTTTCATGGAACGTTGTGATGACAGGGGTCATGGAGCATTGTGTTGAAAGGGAACATGGAGCAGTGTGATTACAGGGTCCATGGAGCATTGTGAATACATAGGCCAGGGAACAATGTGATGACAGGGGTCATGTAGCGTTGTGATGACAGGGTCATGGAGCATTGTGATTACAGGGGTTATGGGGCACTGTGATGACGGGGGCATGGAGCATTGTGATGAAAATTGTCCTGGAGCATTGTGATGACAGCGGTCACAAAGAATTGGGATGAAAGGTATCATGCAGCATTGTGATGACAACGGTCATGGATCATTTTGATGACAGGGGTCATGGAACATTCTAATAACAAGGTTCATAAAGCATTTTGATGACAGGGGTCATGGAGCATTGTGTTGACACGGGCATGGAGCATTGTAATGATATTATATCTGGAGCATTGTGATGAAAAGGGGATGGAGCATTTTGATGACAGTCTCCAAGGAGCATTGTGCTGACAATGGCATGGAGCATTGTGATGAAAGGGGTACTGGAGCACTGTGAGGAAAGGAGTCATGGATCATTGTGTTGACACGGTCAAGGAACATTGCGATGACAAGCATTCTGGAGCATTGTGATGAAAGAGCATGGAGCATTGTGATGAAAGGTGACAAGGAGCATTGTGATGATATGGGCAGAGAACTTTGTGATGACATGGGTCATGGAGCATTGTGGTGAAAAGTGTTATGGAACATTGTACTGACAGGGATCATGGAGCTTTTTGGTAAGAGAGGCCTTGGAGATTTGTGATGGCAGGCGTCATGGGGCATTGTGATGACAGCGGTCTTGGAGCATTGTGATGAAAGGGGTCATGGAGCTCTATGATTAGAGGGGCCATGGAGCATTGTGAATACAAAGCCTATGGAGCATTGAGATGACAGGTTTCATGGAGCCTTTTGATGAAAGTGATCATGGATCATTGTGATGACAAGTGTCCTGGAACCTTGTGATGAAACGGTTCATGAAGCATTTTGATGACAGGGATCATGGCAAATTGTGATGACATCTGTCATGGGGCATTGTGATGACAGTGGTCCTCTAGAATTGTGATGAATGGTATCATGGAGCACTGTGATGACAGGGGCCATGGAACATTGTGATGACAAATGACGTGGAGGATTGTGATGACAAGTGTCATGGGGCATTTTGATGACATTGGCATGGAGCATTATGATGACAAGAGTTCTGGAGCATTTTGATGACAAGCGCATGGAGCATTGTGATGAGAGGCCCCAGGGAACATTGTGATGAAAAGGACAGGGAACATTGTGATGACTGGGTTAATGGAGCATTGTGATGAAGGGGCCATGGAGCATTGAGATGACAGGCGTCATGAGGCATGGTGATGACAGTGGTCATGGAGCATTGTGATGAAAGTGATCATGGAGCAATATGATAACAGGGGCCATGGAGCATTGTGATGACAGGTGTATTGGAGCATTGTGATGAAAGTCGTCATGGATCATTGTGATGACATGTGCCCTGGAACACTGTGATGACATGGTTCATCGAGTATTGTGATGACAAGGGTCATAGCAAATTGTGATGACAGGTGTCATGGGGCATTGTGATGACATTGATCATCTAGGAATTGTGATGAAAGGTATCATGGAGCACTGTGATGACTGGGGGCATGAAGCATTGTTATGAAAATTGTCCTGGATTATTGTGGTGACAGCAGTCATGGAGAATTGTGATGACAGGGATTATGCAGCATTGTGTTGACAAGGGTATGGACTATTGTGATGATAATGGTCGTGGAGCAATGTGATGAAAGTTTTCATGGAACATCGTGATGAAAAGTGCCTGGGAGCATTGTAACGATAAAGGCCATGGAGCATTGTGATGACAAGTGTCATGGAGCATTGTAATGAAAGGTTTCATTGTGCACTGTGATGACAAGGGTATGGAGTATTGTGATGAAACTGGTCCTGGAGCATTGTGATAACAAACTCCACGGAGCATTGTGATGAAAGGCATCATGGAGCATTGTGAAGAAAGGGGCCATGGGGAATTGTAATGACAATAGAGAAATGTGATAAAAATTGTCAGCGATCATAGTGATTAAAGTGGTCATTGAGAATTGTGATGAAAAGCGACATAGAGCATTGTGATGACAAAGGTCATGGAGAATTGTGATGAGCAGGGTCATGTAGGATTGTGATGCCACGGTCGTGGAACATTGTGTTGAAAAGAATTCTGCAGCATTGTGAGGAAAAAGGCATGGAGCATTGTGATTATAGGGGACATGGAGCATTGTGATGACATGGGCAGGGAACACTGTGATGACAGGTGTTATGGAGCAATGTGATGACAAGTGTCATGGAGCATTGTGATGAGAGGTGCCTTGGAGAATTGTGATGACAGGCCTCATGGGGCATTGAGATGACAGTCGTCATGGAGCGTTATGATGAAAGGTGTTATGGAGCACTGTGATTACAGGGGCCAGGGAGCATTGTGAACACAAAGGCCATGGAGCATTGAGATGACAGTGGTCATGGAGCATTGTGATGAAAGTGGTCATGGATCATTGTGATGACAAGTGTCCTGGGACCCTGTGATGACATGGTTCATGGAGCATTGTGATGACAATGGTAATGGCGAATTGTGATGACAATGTCATGAGGCATTGTGATGGCAGTGGTCATCTAGGAATGTGGTTAAAGTTATTATGGAGCACAGTAATGAGAGGGGCCATGGAGCATTGTGATGACAAGTGTCATGGAGCATGGTGATGAAACGGACATGGAGCATTATAATGACAAGAGTTCTGGAGCCTTGTGATGACAAGGGCATGGAGCATTGTGATTACAGGGGTCATGGAGCAGTGTGATGACAAAGGCTTGGAGCACTGTGATGACAAGGTCCATGGAGCATTGTGATTACAGGGGTCATGGGGCATTGTGATGAGTGAGGTCATGGAGCATTAAGATGAAATGAGTCATGGAGCACTGTGATTACAGGGGCCATGGCGCATTGTGATGCCAAAGGCCATGGAGCATTATGATGACAGGTGTCATGGAACATTGAGATGAAACGGGTCATGGACCATTACGATGACAGGGGTCATGGAGAATTGTGATGACTGTGGCCATGGGGAATTTGGATGAAAGGCGTACTGGAGCATTGTGAGGAAATGTTTCATGGAGCATTGTGATGACAAGGGCCATGGAGCATCGTGATGACAGGGGTCATGGGGTATTGTGCTGAAAGCGGTCATGGAGCATTGTGATGGAAAGCGCTATGGAGCACTGTGATGAGAAGGGCCATGGATCATTGTGAATACAAGGGACATGGAGCCTTGTGATGACAAGGGTCATGGATCATTGTAAAAACAGGTATCATTGGACATTGTGATGACAGGGGCATGGAACCTTTTTATGTAAGTTGCCATGGAGAATTGTGATGAAAGGGATCATGTGAATTTGTAATGACAAGGGCCATGGAGCATTGTGATGAAACAAATCTTGGAGTATTTTGATGAAAGTTGTCATGGAGCATTGCGATGAAAAGCACCAAGGAACATTGTGATGACAAGGGCCATCGAGCATTGTGATGACAAGTGTCATGGAGTATTGTGATGACAGGTGTCATGGAGCATCTTGATGACAAATGCCATGCAGAATTGTGATGAGAGGTGGCATTGGGCATTGTGATGAAAGGGGTCATGGAGTACTGTGATTACAGGGGCCATGGAGCATTGTGATGACAAGTGACATGGAGAATAGTGATGACAGGCGTCATAGAGCATTGTGATGACAAGTGCCATTTAGCATTTTGATGACAGGGGTCATCAAGCATTGTGTTGACAGGGTCACGGAGCATTGTGATGACATGGGCCATGAAGCATTGTGAAGACAAGATTCATGGAGCATTGTGATGACACGGCCATGAAGCATGGTGATGACAACAGACCTGGAGCATTGTGATGACAAGGATATGGAGCATGGCGATGAAACGGACATGGAGCATTATAATGACAAGTGTTCTGGAGCCTTGTGATGACAAGAGCATGGAGCATTGTGATTACAGGGGCCATGGAGCTGTGTGATGACAAAGGCTTGGAGAACTGTGATGACAAGGGCCATGGAGCATTGTGATTACAGGGGTCATGGGGCATTGTGATGAGTGAGGTCATGGAGCATTTATGTGAAACGGGTCATGGAGCACTGTGATTACAGGGGCCGTGGAACATTGCGATAACAAGTGACATGGAGAATAGTGATGACAGGTGTCATAGAGCATTGTGATGACAAGTGCTATTTAGCATTTTGATGACAGGGGTCATCAGTCATTGTGTTGACAGGGGTCACGGAGCATTGTGATTACAAGGGCAGGGAACCTTGTGGTGACCGGGTTCATGGAACATTTTGATGACAACTTTCATGGAACGTTGTGATGACAGGGGTCATGGAGCATTGTGTTGAAAGGGAACATGGAGCAGTGTGATTACAGGGTCCATGGAGCATTGTGAATACATAGGCCAGGGAACAATGTGATGACAGGGGTCATGTAGCGTTGTGATGACAGGGTCATGGAGCATTGTGATTACAGGGGTTATGGGGCACTGTGATGACGGGGGCATGGAGCATTGTGATGAAAATTGTCCTGGAGCATTGTGATGACAGCGGTCACAAAGAATTGGGATGAAAGGTATCATGCAGCATTGTGATGACAACGGTCATGGATCATTTTGATGACAGGGGTCATGGAACATTCTAATAACAAGGTTCATAAAGCATTTTGATGACAGGGGTCATGGAGCATTGTGTTGACACGGGCATGGAGCATTGTAATGATATTATATCTGGAGCATTGTGATGAAAAGGGGATGGAGCATTTTGATGACAGTCTCCAAGGAGCATTGTGCTGACAATGGCATGGAGCATTGTGATGAAAGGGGTACTGGAGCACTGTGAGGAAAGGAGTCATGGATCATTGTGTTGACACGGTCAAGGAACATTGCGATGACAAGCATTCTGGAGCATTGTGATGAAAGAGCATGGAGCATTGTGATGAAAGGTGACAAGGAGCATTGTGATGATATGGGCAGAGAACTTTGTGATGACATGGGTCATGGAGCATTGTGGTGAAAAGTGTCATGGAACATTGTACTGACAGGGATCATGGAGCTTTTTGGTAAGAGAGGCCTTGGAGATTTGTGATGGCAGGCGTCATGGGGCATTGTGATGACAGCGGTCTTGGAGCATTGTGATGAAAGGGGTCATGGAGCTCTATGATTAGAGGGGCCATGGAGCATTGTGAATACAAAGCCTATGGAGCATTGAGATGACAGGTTTCATGGAGCCTTTTGATGAAAGTGATCATGGATCATTGTGATGACAAGTGTCCTGGAACCTTGTGATGAAACGGTTCATGAAGCATTTTGATGACAGGGATCATGGCAAATTGTGATGACATCTGTCATGGGGCATTGTGATGACAGTGGTCCTCTAGAATTGTGATGAATGGTATCATGGAGCACTGTGATGACAGGGGCCATGGAACATTGTGATGACAAATGACGTGGAGGATTGTGATGACAAGTGTCATGGGGCATTTTGATGACATTGGCATGGAGCATTATGATGACAAGAGTTCTGGAGCATTTTGATGACAAGCGCATGGAGCATTGTGATGAGAGGCCCCAGGGAACATTGTGATGAAAAGGACAGGGAACATTGTGATGACTGGGTTAATGGAGCATTGTGATGAAGGGGCCATGGAGCATTGAGATGACAGGCGTCATGAGGCATGGTGATGACAGTGGTCATGGAGCATTGTGATGAAAGTGATCATGGAGCAATATGATAACAGGGGCCATGGAGCATTGTGATGACAGGTGTATTGGAGCATTGTGATGAAAGTCGTCATGGATCATTGTGATGACATGTGCCCTGGAACACTGTGATGACATGGTTCATCGAGTATTGTGATGACAAGGGTCATAGCAAATTGTGATGACAGGTGTCATGGGGCATTGTGATGACATTGATCATCTAGGAATTGTGATGAAAGGTATCATGGAGCACTGTGATGACTGGGGGCATGAAGCATTGTTATGAAAATTGTCCTGGATTATTGTGGTGACAGCAGTCATGGAGAATTGTGATGACAGGGATTATGCAGCATTGTGTTGACAAGGGTATGGACTATTGTGATGATAATGGTCGTGGAGCAATGTGATGAAAGTTTTCATGGAACATCGTGATGAAAAGTGCCTGGGAGCATTGTAACGATAAAGGCCATGGAGCATTGTGATGACAAGTGTCATGGAGCATTGTAATGAAAGGTTTCATTGTGCACTGTGATGACAAGGGTATGGAGTATTGTGATGAAACTGGTCCTGGAGCATTGTGATAACAAACTCCACGGAGCATTGTGATGAAAGGCATCATGGAGCATTGTGAAGAAAGGGGCCATGGGGAATTGTAATGACAATAGAGAAATGTGATAAAAATTGTCAGCGATCATAGTGATTAAAGTGGTCATTGAGAATTGTGATGAAAAGCGACATAGAGCATTGTGATGACAAAGGTCATGGAGAATTGTGATGAGCAGGGTCATGTAGGATTGTGATGCCACGGTCGTGGAACATTGTGTTGAAAAGAATTCTGCAGCATTGTGAGGAAAAAGGCATGGAGCATTGTGATTATAGGGGACATGGAGCATTGTGATGACATGGGCAGGGAACACTGTGATGACAGGTGTTATGGAGCAATGTGATGACAAGTGTCATGGAGCATTGTGATGAGAGGTGCCTTGGAGAATTGTGATGACAGGCCTCATGGGGCATTGAGATGACAGTCGTCATGGAGCGTTATGATGAAAGGTGTTATGGAGCACTGTGATTACAGGGGCCAGGGAGCATTGTGAACACAAAGGCCATGGAGCATTGAGATGACAGTGGTCATGGAGCATTGTGATGAAAGTGGTCATGGATCATTGTGATGACAAGTGTCCTGGGACCCTGTGATGACATGGTTCATGGAGCATTGTGATGACAATGGTAATGGCGAATTGTGATGACAATGTCATGAGGCATTGTGATGGCAGTGGTCATCTAGGAATGTGGTTAAAGTTATTATGGAGCACAGTAATGAGAGGGGCCATGGAGCATTGTGATGACAAGTGTCATGGAGCATGGTGATGAAACGGACATGGAGCATTATAATGACAAGAGTTCTGGAGCCTTGTGATGACAAGGGCATGGAGCATTGTGATTACAGGGGTCATGGAGCAGTGTGATGACAAAGGCTTGGAGCACTGTGATGACAAGGTCCATGGAGCATTGTGATTACAGGGGTCATGGGGCATTGTGATGAGTGAGGTCATGGAGCATTAAGATGAAATGAGTCATGGAGCACTGTGATTACAGGGGCCATGGCGCATTGTGATGCCAAAGGCCATGGAGCATTATGATGACAGGTGTCATGGAACATTGAGATGAAACGGGTCATGGACCATTACGATGACAGGGGTCATGGAGAATTGTGATGACTGTGGCCATGGGGAATTTGGATGAAAGGCGTACTGGAGCATTGTGAGGAAATGTTTCATGGAGCATTGTGATGACAAGGGCCATGGAGCATCGTGATGACAGGGGTCATGGGGTATTGTGCTGAAAGCGGTCATGGAGCATTGTGATGGAAAGCGCTATGGAGCACTGTGATGAGAAGGGCCATGGATCATTGTGAATACAAGGGACATGGAGCCTTGTGATGACAAGGGTCATGGATCATTGTAAAAACAGGTATCATTGGACATTGTGATGACAGGGGCATGGAACCTTTTTATGTAAGTTGCCATGGAGAATTGTGATGAAAGGGATCATGTGAATTTGTAATGACAAGGGCCATGGAGCATTGTGATGAAACAAATCTTGGAGTATTTTGATGAAAGTTGTCATGGAGCATTGCGATGAAAAGCACCAAGGAACATTGTGATGACAAGGGCCATCGAGCATTGTGATGACAAGTGTCATGGAGTATTGTGATGACAGGTGTCATGGAGCATCTTGATGACAAATGCCATGCAGAATTGTGATGAGAGGTGGCATTGGGCATTGTGATGAAAGGGGTCATGGAGTACTGTGATTACAGGGGCCATGGAGCATTGTGATGACAAGTGACATGGAGAATAGTGATGACAGGCGTCATAGAGCATTGTGATGACAAGTGCCATTTAGCATTTTGATGACAGGGGTCATCAAGCATTGTGTTGACAGGGTCACGGAGCATTGTGATGACATGGGCCATGAAGCATTGTGAAGACAAGATTCATGGAGCATTGTGATGACACGGCCATGAAGCATGGTGATGACAACAGACCTGGAGCATTGTGATGACAAGGATATGGAGCATGGCGATGAAACGGACATGGAGCATTATAATGACAAGTGTTCTGGAGCCTTGTGATGACAAGAGCATGGAGCATTGTGATTACAGGGGCCATGGAGCTGTGTGATGACAAAGGCTTGGAGAACTGTGATGACAAGGGCCATGGAGCATTGTGATTACAGGGGTCATGGGGCATTGTGATGAGTGAGGTCATGGAGCATTTATGTGAAACGGGTCATGGAGCATTGTGATTACAGGGGCCGTGGAACATTGCGATAACAAGTGACATGGAGAATAGTGATGACAGGTGTCATAGAGCATTGTGATGACAAGTGCTATTTAGCATTTTGATGACAGGGGTCATCAGTCATTGTGTTGACAGGGGTCACGGAGCATTGTGATTACAAGGGCAGGGAACCTTGTGGTGACCGGGTTCATGGAACATTTTGATGACAACTTTCATGGAACGTTGTGATGAGAGGGGTCATGGAGCATTGTGTTGAAAGGGAACATGGAGCAGTGTGATTACAGGGTCCATGGAGCATTGTGAATACATAGGCCAGGGAACAATGTGATGACAGGGGTCATGTAGCGTTGTGATGACAGGGTCATGGAGCATTGTGATTACAGGGGTTATGGGGCACTGTGATGACGGGGGCATGGAGCATTGTGATGAAAATTGTCCTGGAGCATTGTGATGACAGCGGTCACAAAGAATTGGGATGAAAGGTATCATGCAGCATTGTGATGACAACGGTCATGGATCATTTTGATGACAGGGGTCATGGAACATTCTAATAACAAGGTTCATAAAGCATTTTGATGACAGGGGTCATGGAGCATTGTGTTGACACGGGCATGGAGCATTGTAATGATATTATATCTGGAGCATTGTGATGAAAAGGGGATGGAGCATTTTGATGACAGTCTCCAAGGAGCATTGTGCTGACAATGGCATGGAGCATTGTGATGAAAGGGGTACTGGAGCACTGTGAGGAAAGGAGTCATGGATCATTGTGTTGACACGGTCAAGGAACATTGCGATGACAAGCATTCTGGAGCATTGTGATGAAAGAGCATGGAGCATTGTGATGAAAGGTGACAAGGAGCATTGTGATGATATGGGCAGAGAACTTTGTGATGACATGGGTCATGGAGCATTGTGGTGAAAAGTGTCATGGAACATTGTACTGACAGGGATCATGGAGCTTTTTGGTAAGAGAGGCCTTGGAGATTTGTGATGGCAGGCGTCATGGGGCATTGTGATGACAGCGGTCTTGGAGCATTGTGATGAAAGGGGTCATGGAGCTCTATGATTAGAGGGGCCATGGAGCATTGTGAATACAAAGCCTATGGAGCATTGAGATGACAGGTTTCATGGAGCCTTTTGATGAAAGTGATCATGGATCATTGTGATGACAAGTGTCCTGGAACCTTGTGATGAAACGGTTCATGAAGCATTTTGATGACAGGGATCATGGCAAATTGTGATGACATCTGTCATGGGGCATTGTGATGACAGTGGTCCTCTAGAATTGTGATGAATGGTATCATGGAGCACTGTGATGACAGGGGCCATGGAACATTGTGATGACAAATGACGTGGAGGATTGTGATGACAAGTGTCATGGGGCATTTTGATGACATTGGCATGGAGCATTATGATGACAAGAGTTCTGGAGCATTTTGATGACAAGCGCATGGAGCATTGTGATGAGAGGCCCCAGGGAACATTGTGATGAAAAGGACAGGGAACATTGTGATGACTGGGTTAATGGAGCATTGTGATGAAGGGGCCATGGAGCATTGAGATGACAGGCGTCATGAGGCATGGTGATGACAGTGGTCATGGAGCATTGTGATGAAAGTGATCATGGAGCAATATGATAACAGGGGCCATGGAGCATTGTGATGACAGGTGTATTGGAGCATTGTGATGAAAGTCGTCATGGATCATTGTGATGACATGTGCCCTGGAACACTGTGATGACATGGTTCATCGAGTATTGTGATGACAAGGGTCATAGCAAATTGTGATGACAGGTGTCATGGGGCATTGTGATGACATTGATCATCTAGGAATTGTGATGAAAGGTATCATGGAGCACTGTGATGACTGGGGGCATGAAGCATTGTTATGAAAATTGTCCTGGATTATTGTGGTGACAGCAGTCATGGAGAATTGTGATGACAGGGATTATGCAGCATTGTGTTGACAAGGGTATGGACTATTGTGATGATAATGGTCGTGGAGCAATGTGATGAAAGTTTTCATGGAACATCGTGATGAAAAGTGCCTGGGAGCATTGTAACGATAAAGGCCATGGAGCATTGTGATGACAAGTGTCATGGAGCATTGTAATGAAAGGTTTCATTGTGCACTGTGATGACAAGGGTATGGAGTATTGTGATGAAACTGGTCCTGGAGCATTGTGATAACAAACTCCACGGAGCATTGTGATGAAAGGCATCATGGAGCATTGTGAAGAAAGGGGCCATGGGGAATTGTAATGACAATAGAGAAATGTGATAAAAATTGTCAGCGATCATAGTGATTAAAGTGGTCATTGAGAATTGTGATGAAAAGCGACATAGAGCATTGTGATGACAAAGGTCATGGAGAATTGTGATGAGCAGGGTCATGTAGGATTGTGATGCCACGGTCGTGGAACATTGTGTTGAAAAGAATTCTGCAGCATTGTGAGGAAAAAGGCATGGAGCATTGTGATTATAGGGGACATGGAGCATTGTGATGACATGGGCAGGGAACACTGTGATGACAGGTGTTATGGAGCAATGTGATGACAAGTGTCATGGAGCATTGTGATGAGAGGTGCCTTGGAGAATTGTGATGACAGGCCTCATGGGGCATTGAGATGACAGTCGTCATGGAGCGTTATGATGAAAGGTGTTATGGAGCACTGTGATTACAGGGGCCAGGGAGCATTGTGAACACAAAGGCCATGGAGCATTGAGATGACAGTGGTCATGGAGCATTGTGATGAAAGTGGTCATGGATCATTGTGATGACAAGTGTCCTGGGACCCTGTGATGACATGGTTCATGGAGCATTGTGATGACAATGGTAATGGCGAATTGTGATGACAATGTCATGAGGCATTGTGATGGCAGTGGTCATCTAGGAATGTGGTTAAAGTTATTATGGAGCACAGTAATGAGAGGGGCCATGGAGCATTGTGATGACAAGTGTCATGGAGCATGGTGATGAAACGGACATGGAGCATTATAATGACAAGAGTTCTGGAGCCTTGTGATGACAAGGGCATGGAGCATTGTGATTACAGGGGTCATGGAGCAGTGTGATGACAAAGGCTTGGAGCACTGTGATGACAAGGTCCATGGAGCATTGTGATTACAGGGGTCATGGGGCATTGTGATGAGTGAGGTCATGGAGCATTAAGATGAAATGAGTCATGGAGCACTGTGATTACAGGGGCCATGGCGCATTGTGATGCCAAAGGCCATGGAGCATTATGATGACAGGTGTCATGGAACATTGAGATGAAACGGGTCATGGACCATTACGATGACAGGGGTCATGGAGAATTGTGATGACTGTGGCCATGGGGAATTTGGATGAAAGGCGTACTGGAGCATTGTGAGGAAATGTTTCATGGAGCATTGTGATGACAAGGGCCATGGAGCATCGTGATGACAGGGGTCATGGGGTATTGTGCTGAAAGCGGTCTTGGAGCATTGTGATGGAAAGCGCTATGGAGCACTGTGATGAGAAGGGCCATGGATCATTGTGAATACAAGGGACATGGAGCCTTGTGATGACAAGGGTCATGGATCATTGTAAAAACAGGTATCATTGGACATTGTGATGACAGGGGCATGGAACCTTTTTATGTAAGTTGCCATGGAGAATTGTGATGAAAGGGATCATGTGAATTTGTAATGACAAGGGCCATGGAGCATTGTGATGAAACAAATCTTGGAGTATTTTCATGAAAGTTGTCATGGAGCATTGCGATGAAAAGCACCAAGGAAAATTGTGATGACAAGGGCCATCGAGCATTGTGATGACAAGTGTCATGGAGTATTGTGATGACAGGTGTCATGGAGCATCTTGATGACAAATGCCATGCAGAATTGTGATGAGAGGTGGCATTGGGCATTGTGATGAAAGGGGTCATGGAGTACTGTGATTACAGGGGCCATGGAGCATTGTGATGACAAGTGACATGGAGAATAGTGATGACAGGCGTCATAGAGCATTGTGATGACAAGTGCCATTTAGCATTTTGATGACAGGGGTCATCAAGCATTGTGTTGACAGGGTCACGGAGTATTGTGATGACATGGGCCATGAAGCATTGTGAAGACAAGATTCATGGAACATTGTGATGACACGGCCATGAAGCATGGTGATGACAACAGACCTGGAGCATTGTGATGACAAGGATATGGAGCATGGCGATGAAACGGACATGGAGCATTATAATGACAAGTGTTCTGGAGCCTTGTGATGACAAGAGCATGGTGCATTGTGATTACAGGGGCCATGGAGCTGGGTGATGACAAAGGCTTGGAGAACTGTGATGACAAGGGCCATGGAGCATTGTGATTACAGGGGTCATGGGGCATTGTGATGAGTGAGGTCATAGAGCATTTATGTGAAACGGGTCATGGAGCACTGTGATTACAGGGGCCGTGGAACATTGCGATAACAAGTGACATGGAGAATAGTGATGACAGGTGTCATAGAGCATTGTGATGACAAGTGCTATTTAGCATTTTGATGACAGGGGTCATCAGTCATTGTGTTGGCAGGGGTCACGGAGCATTGTGATTACAAGGGCAGGGAACTTTGTGGTGACCGGGTTCATGGAACATTTTGATGACAACTTTCATGGAACGTTGTGATGACAGGGGTCATGGAGCATTGTGTTGAAAGGGAACATGGAGCAGTGTGATTACAGGGTCCATGGAGCATTGTGAATACATAGGCCAGGGAACAATGTGATGACAGGGGTCATGTAGCGTTGTGATGACAGGGTCATGGAGCATTGTGATTACAGGGGTTATGGGGCACTGTGATGACGGGGGTATGGAGCATTGTGATGAAAATTGTCCTGGAGCATTGTGATGACAGCGGTCACAAAGAATTGGGATGAAAGGTATCATGCAGCATTGTGATGACAACGGTCATGGATCATTTTGATGATAGGGGTCATGGAACATTCTAATAACAAGGTTCATAAAGCATTTTGATGACAGGGGTCATGGAGCATTGTGTTGACACGGGCATGGAGCATTGTAATGATATTATATCTGGAGCATTGTGATGAAAAGGGGATGGAGCATTTTGATGACAGTCTCCAAGGAGCATTGTGCTGACAATGGCATGGAGCATTGTGATGAAAGGGGTACTGGAGCACTGTGAGGAAAGGAGTCATGGATCATTGTGTTGACACGGTCAAGGAACATTGCGATGACAAGCATTCTGGAGCATTGTGATGAAAGAGCATGGAGCATTGTGATGAAAGGTGACAAGGAGCATTGTGATGATATGGGCAGAGAACTTTGTGATGACATGGGTCATGGAGCATTGTGGTGAAAAGTGTCATGGAACATTGTACTGACAGGGATCATGGAGCTTTTTGGTAAGAGAGGCCTTGGAGATTTGTGATGGCAGGCGTCATGGAGCATTGTGATGACAGCGGTCTTGGAGCATTGTGATGAAAGGGGTCATGGAGCTCTATGATTAGAGGGGCCATGGAGCATTGTGAATACAAAGCCTATGGAGCATTGAGATGACAGGTTTCATGGAGCCTTTTGATGAAAGTGATCATGGATCATTGTGATGACAAGTGTCCTGGAACCTTGTGATGAAACGGTTCATGAAGCATTTTGATGACAGGGATCATGGCAAATTGTGATGACATCTGTCATGGGGCATTGTGATGACAGTGGTCCTCTAGAATTGTGATGAATGGTATCATGGAGCACTGTGATGACAGGGGCCATGGAACATTGTGATGACAAATGACGTGGAGGATTGTGATGACAAGTGTCATGGGGCATTTTGATGACATTGGCATGGAGCATTATGATGACAAGAGTTCTGGAGCATTTTGATGACAAGCGCATGGAGCATTGTGATGAGAGGCCCCAGGGAACATTGTGATGAAAAGGACAGGGAACATTGTGATGACTGGGTTAATGGAGCATTGTGATGAAGGGGCCATGGAGCATTGAGATGACAGGCGTCATGAGGCATGGTGATGACAGTGGTCATGGAGCATTGTGATGAAAGTGATCATGGAGCAATATGATAACAGGGGCCATGGAGCATTGTGATGACAGGTGTATTGGAGCATTGTGATGAAAGTCGTCATGGATCATTGTGATGACATGTGCCCTGGAACACTGTGATGACATGGTTCATCGAGTATTGTGATGACAAGGGTCATAGCAAATTGTGATGACAGGTGTCATGGGGCATTGTGATGACATTGATCATCTAGGAATTGTGATGAAAGGTATCATGGAGCACTGTGATGACTGGGGGCATGAAGCATTGTTATGAAAATTGTCCTGGATTATTGTGGTGACAGCAGTCATGGAGAATTGTGATGACAGGGATTATGCAGCATTGTGTTGACAAGGGTATGGACTATTGTGATGATAATGGTCGTGGAGCAATGTGATGAAAGTTTTCATGGAACATCGTGATGAAAAGTGCCTGGGAGCATTGTAACGATAAAGGCCATGGAGCATTGTGATGACAAGTGTCATGGAGCATTGTAATGAAAGGTTTCATTGTGCACTGTGATGACAAGGGTATGGAGTATTGTGATGAAACTGGTCCTGGAGCATTGTGATAACAAACTCCACGGAGCATTGTGATGAAAGGCATCATGGAGCATTGTGAAGAAAGGGGCCATGGGGAATTGTAATGACAATAGAGAAATGTGATAAAAATTGTCAGCGATCATAGTGATTAAAGTGGTCATTGAGAATTGTGATGAAAAGCGACATAGAGCATTGTGATGACAAAGGTCATGGAGAATTGTGATGAGCAGGGTCATGTAGGATTGTGATGCCACGGTCGTGGAACATTGTGTTGAAAAGAATTCTGCAGCATTGTGAGGAAAAAGGCATGGAGCATTGTGATTATAGGGGACATGGAGCATTGTGATGACATGGGCAGGGAACACTGTGATGACAGGTGTTATGGAGCAATGTGATGACAAGTGTCATGGAGCATTGTGATGAGAGGTGCCTTGGAGAATTGTGATGACAGGCCTCATGGGGCATTGAGATGACAGTCGTCATGGAGCGTTATGATGAAAGGTGTTATGGAGCACTGTGATTACAGGGGCCAGGGAGCATTGTGAACACAAAGGCCATGGAGCATTGAGATGACAGTGGTCATGGAGCATTGTGATGAAAGTGGTCATGGATCATTGTGATGACAAGTGTCCTGGGACCCTGTGATGACATGGTTCATGGAGCATTGTGATGACAATGGTAATGGCGAATTGTGATGACAATGTCATGAGGCATTGTGATGGCAGTGGTCATCTAGGAATGTGGTTAAAGTTATTATGGAGCACAGTAATGAGAGGGGCCATGGAGCATTGTGATGACAAGTGTCATGGAGCATGGTGATGAAACGGACATGGAGCATTATAATGACAAGAGTTCTGGAGCCTTGTGATGACAAGGGCATGGAGCATTGTGATTACAGGGGTCATGGAGCAGTGTGATGACAAAGGCTTGGAGCACTGTGATGACAAGGTCCATGGAGCATTGTGATTACAGGGGTCATGGGGCATTGTGATGAGTGAGGTCATGGAGCATTAAGATGAAATGAGTCATGGAGCACTGTGATTACAGGGGCCATGGCGCATTGTGATGCCAAAGGCCATGGAGCATTATGATGACAGGTGTCATGGAACATTGAGATGAAACGGGTCATGGACCATTACGATGACAGGGGTCATGGAGAATTGTGATGACTGTGGCCATGGGGAATTTGGATGAAAGGCGTACTGGAGCATTGTGAGGAAATGTTTCATGGAGCATTGTGATGACAAGGGCCATGGAGCATCGTGATGACAGGGGTCATGGGGTATTGTGCTGAAAGCGGTCATGGAGCATTGTGATGGAAAGCGCTATGGAGCACTGTGATGAGAAGGGCCATGGATCATTGTGAATACAAGGGACATGGAGCCTTGTGATGACAAGGGTCATGGATCATTGTAAAAACAGGTATCATTGGACATTGTGATGACAGGGGCATGGAACCTTTTTATGTAAGTTGCCATGGAGAATTGTGATGAAAGGGATCATGTGAATTTGTAATGACAAGGGCCATGGAGCATTGTGATGAAACAAATCTTGGAGTATTTTGATGAAAGTTGTCATGGAGCATTGCGATGAAAAGCACCAAGGAACATTGTGATGACAAGGGCCATCGAGCATTGTGATGACAAGTGTCATGGAGTATTGTGATGACAGGTGTCATGGAGCATCTTGATGACAAATGCCATGCAGAATTGTGATGAGAGGTGGCATTGGGCATTGTGATGAAAGGGGTCATGGAGTACTGTGATTACAGGGGCCATGGAGCATTGTGATGACAAGTGACATGGAGAATAGTGATGACAGGCGTCATAGAGCATTGTGATGACAAGTGCCATTTAGCATTTTGATGACAGGGGTCATCAAGCATTGTGTTGACAGGGTCACGGAGCATTGTGATGACATGGGCCATGAAGCATTGTGAAGACAAGATTCATGGAGCATTGTGATGACACGGCCATGAAGCATGGTGATGACAACAGACCTGGAGCATTGTGATGACAAGGATATGGAGCATGGCGATGAAACGGACATGGAGCATTATAATGACAAGTGTTCTGGAGCCTTGTGATGACAAGAGCATGGAGCATTGTGATTACAGGGGCCATGGAGCTGTGTGATGACAAAGGCTTGGAGAACTGTGATGACAAGGGCCATGGAGCATTGTGATTACAGGGGTCATGGGGCATTGTGATGAGTGAGGTCATGGAGCATTTATGTGAAACGGGTCATGGAGCACTGTGATTACAGGGGCCGTGGAACATTGCGATAACAAGTGACATGGAGAATAGTGATGACAGGTGTCATAGAGCATTGTGATGACAAGTGCTATTTAGCATTTTGATGACAGGGGTCATCAGTCATTGTGTTGACAGGGGTCACGGAGCATTGTGATTACAAGGGCAGGGAACCTTGTGGTGACCGGGTTCATGGAACATTTTGATGACAACTTTCATGGAACGTTGTGATGACAGGGGTCATGGAGCATTGTGTTGAAAGGGAACATGGAGCAGTGTGATTACAGGGTCCATGGAGCATTGTGAATACATAGGCCAGGGAACAATGTGATGACAGGGGTCATGTAGCGTTGTGATGACAGGGTCATGGAGCATTGTGATTACAGGGGTTATGGGGCACTGTGATGACGGGGGCATGGAGCATTGTGATGAAAATTGTCCTGGAGCATTGTGATGACAGCGGTCACAAAGAATTGGGATGAAAGGTATCATGCAGCATTGTGATGACAACGGTCATGGATCATTTTGATGACAGGGGTCATGGAACATTCTAATAACAAGGTTCATAAAGCATTTTGATGACAGGGGTCATGGAGCATTGTGTTGACACGGGCATGGAGCATTGTAATGATATTATATCTGGAGCATTGTGATGAAAAGGGGATGGAGCATTTTGATGACAGTCTCCAAGGAGCATTGTGCTGACAATGGCATGGAGCATTGTGATGAAAGGGGTACTGGAGCACTGTGAGGAAAGGAGTCATGGATCATTGTGTTGACACGGTCAAGGAACATTGCGATGACAAGCATTCTGGAGCATTGTGATGAAAGAGCATGGAGCATTGTGATGAAAGGTGACAAGGAGCATTGTGATGATATGGGCAGAGAACTTTGTGATGACATGGGTCATGGAGCATTGTGGTGAAAAGTGTCATGGAACATTGTACTGACAGGGATCATGGAGCTTTTTGGTAAGAGAGGCCTTGGAGATTTGTGATGGCAGGCGTCATGGGGCATTGTGATGACAGCGGTCTTGGAGCATTGTGATGAAAGGGGTCATGGAGCTCTATGATTAGAGGGGCCATGGAGCATTGTGAATACAAAGCCTATGGAGCATTGAGATGACAGGTTTCATGGAGCCTTTTGATGAAAGTGATCATGGATCATTGTGATGACAAGTGTCCTGGAACCTTGTGATGAAACGGTTCATGAAGCATTTTGATGACAGGGATCATGGCAAATTGTGATGACATCTGTCATGGGGCATTGTGATGACAGTGGTCCTCTAGAATTGTGATGAATGGTATCATGGAGCACTGTGATGACAGGGGCCATGGAACATTGTGATGACAAATGACGTGGAGGATTGTGATGACAAGTGTCATGGGGCATTTTGATGACATTGGCATGGAGCATTATGATGACAAGAGTTCTGGAGCATTTTGATGACAAGCGCATGGAGCATTGTGATGAGAGGCCCCAGGGAACATTGTGATGAAAAGGACAGGGAACATTGTGATGACTGGGTTAATGGAGCATTGTGATGAAGGGGCCATGGAGCATTGAGATGACAGGCGTCATGAGGCATGGTGATGACAGTGGTCATGGAGCATTGTGATGAAAGTGATCATGGAGCAATATGATAACAGGGGCCATGGAGCATTGTGATGACAGGTGTATTGGAGCATTGTGATGAAAGTCGTCATGGATCATTGTGATGACATGTGCCCTGGAACACTGTGATGACATGGTTCATCGAGTATTGTGATGACAAGGGTCATAGCAAATTGTGATGACAGGTGTCATGGGGCATTGTGATGACATTGATCATCTAGGAATTGTGATGAAAGGTATCATGGAGCACTGTGATGACTGGGGGCATGAAGCATTGTTATGAAAATTGTCCTGGATTATTGTGGTGACAGCAGTCATGGAGAATTGTGATGACAGGGATTATGCAGCATTGTGTTGACAAGGGTATGGACTATTGTGATGATAATGGTCGTGGAGCAATGTGATGAAAGTTTTCATGGAACATCGTGATGAAAAGTGCCTGGGAGCATTGTAACGATAAAGGCCATGGAGCATTGTGATGACAAGTGTCATGGAGCATTGTAATGAAAGGTTTCATTGTGCACTGTGATGACAAGGGTATGGAGTATTGTGATGAAACTGGTCCTGGAGCATTGTGATAACAAACTCCACGGAGCATTGTGATGAAAGGCATCATGGAGCATTGTGAAGAAAGGGGCCATGGGGAATTGTAATGACAATAGAGAAATGTGATAAAAATTGTCAGCGATCATAGTGATTAAAGTGGTCATTGAGAATTGTGATGAAAAGCGACATAGAGCATTGTGATGACAAAGGTCATGGAGAATTGTGATGAGCAGGGTCATGTAGGATTGTGATGCCATGGTCGTGGAACATTGTGTTGAAAAGAATTCTGCAGCATTGTGAGGAAAAAGGCATGGAGCATTGTGATTATAGGGGACATGGAGCATTGTGATGACATGGGCAGGGAACACTGTGATGACAGGTGTTATGGAGCAATGTGATGACAAGTGTCATGGAGCATTGTGATGAGAGGTGCCTTGGAGAATTGTGATGACAGGCCTCATGGGGCATTGAGATGACAGTCGTCATGGAGCGTTATGATGAAAGGTGTTATGGAGCACTGTGATTACAGGGGCCAGGGAGCATTGTGAACACAAAGGCCATGGAGCATTGAGATGACAGTGGTCATGGAGCATTGTGATGAAAGTGGTCATGGATCATTGTGATGACAAGTGTCCTGGGACCCTGTGATGACATGGTTCATGGAGCATTGTGATGACAATGGTAATGGCGAATTGTGATGACAATGTCATGAGGCATTGTGATGGCAGTGGTCATCTAGGAATGTGGTTAAAGTTATTATGGAGCACAGTAATGAGAGGGGCCATGGAGCATTGTGATGACAAGTGTCATGGAGCATGGTGATGAAACGGACATGGAGCATTATAATGACAAGAGTTCTGGAGCCTTGTGATGACAAGGGCATGGAGCATTGTGATTACAGGGGTCATGGAGCAGTGTGATGACAAAGGCTTGGAGCACTGTGATGACAAGGTCCATGGAGCATTGTGATTACAGGGGTCATGGGGCATTGTGATGAGTGAGGTCATGGAGCATTAAGATGAAATGAGTCATGGAGCACTGTGATTACAGGGGCCATGGCGCATTGTGATGCCAAAGGCCATGGAGCATTATGATGACAGGTGTCATGGAACATTGAGATGAAACGGGTCATGGACCATTACGATGACAGGGGTCATGGAGAATTGTGATGACTGTGGCCATGGGGAATTTGGATGAAAGGCGTACTGGAGCATTGTGAGGAAATGTTTCATGGAGCATTGTGATGACAAGGGCCATGGAGCATCGTGATGACAGGGGTCATGGGGTATTGTGCTGAAAGCGGTCATGGAGCATTGTGATGGAAAGCGCTATGGAGCACTGTGATGAGAAGGGCCATGGATCATTGTGAATACAAGGGACATGGAGCCTTGTGATGACAAGGGTCATGGATCATTGTAAAAACAGGTATCATTGGACATTGTGATGACAGGGGCATGGAACCTTTTTATGTAAGTTGCCATGGAGAATTGTGATGAAAGGGATCATGTGAATTTGTAATGACAAGGGCCATGGAGCATTGTGATGAAACAAATCTTGGAGTATTTTGATGAAAGTTGTCATGGAGCATTGCGATGAAAAGCACCAAGGAACATTGTGATGACAAGGGCCATCGAGCATTGTGATGACAAGTGTCATGGAGTATTGTGATGACAGGTGTCATGGAGCATCTTGATGACAAATGCCATGCAGAATTGTGATGAGAGGTGGCATTGGGCATTGTGATGAAAGGGGTCATGGAGTACTGTGATTACAGGGGCCATGGAGCATTGTGATGACAAGTGACATGGAGAATAGTGATGACAGGCGTCATAGAGCATTGTGATGACAAGTGCCATTTAGCATTTTGATGACAGGGGTCATCAAGCATTGTGTTGACAGGGTCACGGAGCATTGTGATGACATGGGCCATGAAGCATTGTGAAGACAAGATTCATGGAGCATTGTGATGACACGGCCATGAAGCATGGTGATGACAACAGACCTGGAGCATTGTGATGACAAGGATATGGAGCATGGCGATGAAACGGACATGGAGCATTATAATGACAAGTGTTCTGGAGCCTTGTGATGACAAGAGCATGGAGCATTGTGATTACAGGGGCCATGGAGCTGTGTGATGACAAAGGCTTGGAGAACTGTGATGACAAGGGCCATGGAGCATTGTGATTACAGGGGTCATGGGGCATTGTGATGAGTGAGGTCATGGAGCATTTATGTGAAACGGGTCATGGAGCATTGTGATTACAGGGGCCGTGGAACATTGCGATAACAAGTGACATGGAGAATAGTGATGACAGGTGTCATAGAGCATTGTGATGACAAGTGCTATTTAGCATTTTGATGACAGGGGTCATCAGTCATTGTGTTGACAGGGGTCACGGAGCATTGTGATTACAAGGGCAGGGAACCTTGTGGTGACCGGGTTCATGGAACATTTTGATGACAACTTTCATGGAACGTTGTGATGAGAGGGGTCATGGAGCATTGTGTTGAAAGGGAACATGGAGCAGTGTGATTACAGGGTCCATGGAGCATTGTGAATACATAGGCCAGGGAACAATGTGATGACAGGGGTCATGTAGCGTTGTGATGACAGGGTCATGGAGCATTGTGATTACAGGGGTTATGGGGCACTGTGATGACGGGGGCATGGAGCATTGTGATGAAAATTGTCCTGGAGCATTGTGATGACAGCGGTCACAAAGAATTGGGATGAAAGGTATCATGCAGCATTGTGATGACAACGGTCATGGATCATTTTGATGACAGGGGTCATGGAACATTCTAATAACAAGGTTCATAAAGCATTTTGATGACAGGGGTCATGGAGCATTGTGTTGACACGGGCATGGAGCATTGTAATGATATTATATCTGGAGCATTGTGATGAAAAGGGGATGGAGCATTTTGATGACAGTCTCCAAGGAGCATTGTGCTGACAATGGCATGGAGCATTGTGATGAAAGGGGTACTGGAGCACTGTGAGGAAAGGAGTCATGGATCATTGTGTTGACACGGTCAAGGAACATTGCGATGACAAGCATTCTGGAGCATTGTGATGAAAGAGCATGGAGCATTGTGATGAAAGGTGACAAGGAGCATTGTGATGATATGGGCAGAGAACTTTGTGATGACATGGGTCATGGAGCATTGTGGTGAAAAGTGTCATGGAACATTGTACTGACAGGGATCATGGAGCTTTTTGGTAAGAGAGGCCTTGGAGATTTGTGATGGCAGGCGTCATGGGGCATTGTGATGACAGCGGTCTTGGAGCATTGTGATGAAAGGGGTCATGGAGCTCTATGATTAGAGGGGCCATGGAGCATTGTGAATACAAAGCCTATGGAGCATTGAGATGACAGGTTTCATGGAGCCTTTTGATGAAAGTGATCATGGATCATTGTGATGACAAGTGTCCTGGAACCTTGTGATGAAACGGTTCATGAAGCATTTTGATGACAGGGATCATGGCAAATTGTGATGACATCTGTCATGGGGCATTGTGATGACAGTGGTCCTCTAGAATTGTGATGAATGGTATCATGGAGCACTGTGATGACAGGGGCCATGGAACATTGTGATGACAAATGACGTGGAGGATTGTGATGACAAGTGTCATGGGGCATTTTGATGACATTGGCATGGAGCATTATGATGACAAGAGTTCTGGAGCATTTTGATGACAAGCGCATGGAGCATTGTGATGAGAGGCCCCAGGGAACATTGTGATGAAAAGGACAGGGAACATTGTGATGACTGGGTTAATGGAACATTGTGATGAAGGGGCCATGGAGCATTGAGATGACAGGCGTCATGAGGCATGGTGATGACAGTGGTCATGGAGCATTGTGATGAAAGTGATCATGGAGCAATATGATAACAGGGGCCATGGAGCATTGTGATGACAGGTGTATTGGAGCATTGTGATGAAAGTCGTCATGGATCATTGTGATGACATGTGCCCTGGAACACTGTGATGACATGGTTCATCGAGTATTGTGATGACAAGGGTCATAGCAAATTGTGATGACAGGTGTCATGGGGCATTGTGATGACATTGATCATCTAGGAATTGTGATGAAAGGTATCATGGAGCACTGTGATGACTGGGGGCATGAAGCATTGTTATGAAAATTGTCCTGGATTATTGTGGTGACAGCAGTCATGGAGAATTGTGATGACAGGGATTATGCAGCATTGTGTTGACAAGGGTATGGACTATTGTGATGATAATGGTCGTGGAGCAATGTGATGAAAGTTTTCATGGAACATCGTGATGAAAAGTGCCTGGGAGCATTGTAACGATAAAGGCCATGGAGCATTGTGATGACAAGTGTCATGGAGCATTGTAATGAAAGGTTTCATTGTGCACTGTGATGACAAGGGTATGGAGTATTGTGATGAAACTGGTCCTGGAGCATTGTGATAACAAACTCCACGGAGCATTGTGATGAAAGGCATCATGGAGCATTGTGAAGAAAGGGGCCATGGGGAATTGTAATGACAATAGAGAAATGTGATAAAAATTGTCAGCGATCATAGTGATTAAAGTGGTCATTGAGAATTGTGATGAAAAGCGACATAGAGCATTGTGATGACAAAGGTCATGGAGAATTGTGATGAGCAGGGTCATGTAGGATTGTGATGCCACGGTCATGGAACATTGTGTTGAAAAGAATTCTGCAGCATTGTGAGGAAAAAGGCATGGAGCATTGTGATTATAGGGGACATGGAGCATTGGGATGACATGGGCAGGGAACACTGTGATGACAGGTGTTATGGAGCAATGTGATGACAAGTGTCATGGAGCATTGTGATGAGAGGTGCCTTGGAGAATTGTGATGACAGGCCTCATGGGGCATTGAGATGACAGTCGTCATGGAGCATTATGATGAAAGGTGTTATGGAGCACTGTGATTACAGGGGCCAGGGAGCATTGTGAACACAAAGGCCATGGAGCATTGAGATGACAGTGGTCATGGAGCATTGTGATGAAAGTGGTCATGGATCATTGTGATGACAAGTGTCCTGGGACCCTGTGATGACATGGTTCATGGAGCATTGTGATGACAATGGTAATGGCGAATTGTGATGACAATGTCATGAGGCATTGTGATGGCAGTGGTCATCTAGGAATGTGGTTAAAGTTATTATGGAGCACAGTAATGAGAGGGGCCATGGAGCATTGTGATGACAAGTGTCATGGAGCATGGTGATGAAACGGACATGGAGCATTATAATGACAAGAGTTCTGGAGCCTTGTGATGACAAGGGCATGGAGCATTGTGATTACAGGGGTCATGGAGCAGTGTGATGACAAAGGCTTGGAGCACTGTGATGACAAGGTCCATGGAGCATTGTGATTACAGGGGTCATGGGGCATTGTGATGAGTGAGGTCATGGAGCATTAAGATGAAATGAGTCATGGAGCACTGTGATTACAGGGGCCATGGCGCATTGTGATGCCAAAGGCCATGGAGCATTATGATGACAGGTGTCATGGAACATTGAGATGAAACGGGTCATGGACCATTACGATGACAGGGGTCATGGAGAATTGTGATGACTGTGGCCATGGGGAATTTGGATGAAAGGCGTACTGGAGCATTGTGAGGAAATGTTTCATGGAGCATTGTGATGACAAGGCCCATGGAGCATCGTGATGACAGGGGTCATGGGGTATTGTGCTGAAAGCGGTCATGGAGCATTGTGATGGAAAGCGCTATGGAGCACTGTGATGAGAAGGGCCATGGATCATTGTGAATACAAGGGACATGGAGCCTTGTGATGACAAGGGTCATGGATCATTGTAAAAACAGGTATCATTGGACATTGTGATGACAGGGGCATGGAACCTTTTTATGTAAGTTGCCATGGAGAATTGTGATGAAAGGGATCATGTGAATTTGTAATGACAAGGGCCATGGAGCATTGTGATGAAACAAATCTTGGAGTATTTTGATGAAAGTTGTCATGGAGCATTGCGATGAAAAGCACCAAGGAACATTGTGATGACAAGGGCCATCGAGCATTGTGATGACAAGTGTCATGGAGTATTGTGATGACAGGTGTCATGGAGCATCTTGATGACAAATGCCATGCAGAATTGTGATGAGAGGTGGCATTGGGCATTGTGATGAAAGGGGTCATGGAGTACTGTGATTACAGGGGCCATGGAGCATTGTGATGACAAGTGACATGGAGAATAGTGATGACAGGCGTCATAGAGCATTGTGATGACAAGTGCCATTTAGCATTTTGATGACAGGGGTCATCAAGCATTGTGTTGACAGGGTCACGGAGCATTGTGATGACATGGGCCATGAAGCATTGTGAAGACAAGATTCATGGAGCATTGTGATGACACGGCCATGAAGCATGGTGATGACAACAGACCTGGAGCATTGTGATGACAAGGATATGGAGCATGGCGATGAAACGGACATGGAGCATTATAATGACAAGTGTTCTGGAGCCTTGTGATGACAAGAGCATGGAGCATTGTGATTACAGGGGCCATGGAGCTGTGTGATGACAAAGGCTTGGAGAACTGTGATGACAAGGGCCATGGAGCATTGTGATTACAGGGGTCATGGGGCATTGTGATGAGTGAGGTCATGGAGCATTTATGTGAAACGGGTCATGGAGCATTGTGATTACAGGGGCCGTGGAACATTGCGATAACAAGTGACATGGAGAATAGTGATGACAGGTGTCATAGAGCATTGTGATGACAAGTGCTATTTAGCATTTTGATGACAGGGGTCATCAGTCATTTTGTTGACAGGGGTCACGGAGCATTGTGATTACAAGGGCAGGGAACCTTGTGGTGACCGGGTTCATGGAACATTTTGATGACAACTTTCATGGAACGTTGTGATGAGAGGGGTCATGGAGCATTGTGTTGAAAGGGAACATGGAGCAGTGTGATTACAGGGTCCATGGAGCATTGTGAATACATAGGCCAGGGAACAATGTGATGACAGGGGTCATGTAGCGTTGTGATGACAGGGTCATGGAGCATTGTGATTACAGGGGTTATGGGGCACTGTGATGACGGGGGCATGGAGCATTGTGATGAAAATTGTCCTGGAGCATTGTGATGACAGCGGTCACAAAGAATTGGGATGAAAGGTATCATGCAGCATTGTGATGACAACGGTCATGGATCATTTTGATGACAGGGGTCATGGAACATTCTAATAACAAGGTTCATAAAGCATTTTGATGACAGGGGTCATGGAGCATTGTGTTGACACGGGCATGGAGCATTGTAATGATATTATATCTGGAGCATTGTGATGAAAAGGGGATGGAGCATTTTGATGACAGTCTCCAAGGAGCATTGTGCTGACAATGGCATGGAGCATTGTGATGAAAGGGGTACTGGAGCACTGTGAGGAAAGGAGTCATGGATCATTGTGTTGACACGGTCAAGGAACATTGCGATGACAAGCATTCTGGAGCATTGTGATGAAAGAGCATGGAGCATTGTGATGAAAGGTGACAAGGAGCATTGTGATGATATGGGCAGAGAACTTTGTGATGACATGGGTCATGGAGCATTGTGGTGAAAAGTGTCATGGAACATTGTACTGACAGGGATCATGGAGCTTTTTGGTAAGAGAGGCCTTGGAGATTTGTGATGGCAGGCGTCATGGGGCATTGTGATGACAGCGGTCTTGGAGCATTGTGATGAAAGGGGTCATGGAGCTCTATGATTAGAGGGGCCATGGAGCATTGTGAATACAAAGCCTATGGAGCATTGAGATGACAGGTTTCATGGAGCCTTTTGATGAAAGTGATCATGGATCATTGTGATGACAAGTGTCCTGGAACCTTGTGATGAAACGGTTCATGAAGCATTTTGATGACAGGGATCATGGCAAATTGTGATGACATCTGTCATGGGGCATTGTGATGACAGTGGTCCTCTAGAATTGTGATGAATGGTATCATGGAGCACTGTGATGACAGGGGCCATGGAACATTGTGATGACAAATGACGTGGAGGATTGTGATGACAAGTGTCATGGGGCATTTTGATGACATTGGCATGGAGCATTATGATGACAAGAGTTCTGGAGCATCTTGATGACAAGCGCATGGAGCATTGTGATGAGAGGCCCCAGGGAACATTGTGATGAAAAGGACAGGGAACATTGTGATGACTGGGTTAATGGAGCATTGTGATGAAGGGGCCATGGAGCATTGAGATGACAGGCGTCATGAGGCATGGTGATGACAGTGGTCATGGAGCATTGTGATGAAAGTGATCATGGAGCAATATGATAACAGGGGCCATGGAGCATTGTGATGACAGGTGTATTGGAGCATTGTGATGAAAGTCGTCATGGATCATTGTGATGACATGTGCCCTGGAACACTGTGATGACATGGTTCATCGAGTATTGTGATGACAAGGGTCATAGCAAATTGTGATGACAGGTGTCATGGGGCATTGTGATGACATTGATCATCTAGGAATTGTGATGAAAGGTATCATGGAGCACTGTGATGACTGGGGGCATGAAGCATTGTTATGAAAATTGTCCTGGATTATTGTGGTGACAGCAGTCATGGAGAATTGTGATGACAGGGATTATGCAGCATTGTGTTGACAAGGGTATGGACTATTGTGATGATAATGGTCGTGGAGCAATGTGATGAAAGTTTTCATGGAACATCGTGATGAAAAGTGCCTGGGAGCATTGTAACGATAAAGGCCATGGAGCATTGTGATGACAAGTGTCATGGAGCATTGTAATGAAAGGTTTCATTGTGCACTGTGATGACAAGGGTATGGAGTATTGTGATGAAACTGGTCCTGGAGCATTGTGATAACAAACTCCACGGAGCATTGTGATGAAAGGCATCATGGAGCATTGTGAAGAAAGGGGCCATGGGGAATTGTAATGACAATAGAGAAATGTGATAAAAATTGTCAGCGATCATAGTGATTAAAGTGGTCATTGAGAATTGTGATGAAAAGCGACATAGAGCATTGTGATGACAAAGGTCATGGAGAATTGTGATGAGCAGGGTCATGTAGGATTGTGATGCCACGGTCGTGGAACATTGTGTTGAAAAGAATTCTGCAGCATTGTGAGGAAAAAGGCATGGAGCATTGTGATTATAGGGGACATGGAGCATTGTGATGACATGGGCAGGGAACACTGTGATGACAGGTGTTATGGAGCAATGTGATGACAAGTGTCATGGAGCATTGTGATGAGAGGTGCCTTGGAGAATTGTGATGACAGGCCTCATGGGGCATTGAGATGACAGTCGTCATGGAGCGTTATGATGAAAGGTGTTATGGAGCACTGTGATTACAGGGGCCAGGGAGCATTGTGAACACAAAGGCCATGGAGCATTGAGATGACAGTGGTCATGGAGCATTGTGATGAAAGTGGTCATGGATCATTGTGATGACAAGTGTCCTGGGACCCTGTGATGACATGGTTCATGGAGCATTGTGATGACAATGGTAATGGCGAATTGTGATGACAATGTCATGAGGCATTGTGATGGCAGTGGTCATCTAGGAATGTGGTTAAAGTTATTATGGAGCACAGTAATGAGAGGGGCCATGGAGCATTGTGATGACAAGTGTCATGGAGCATGGTGATGAAACGGACATGGAGCATTATAATGACAAGAGTTCTGGAGCCTTGTGATGACAAGGGCATGGAGCATTGTGATTACAGGGGTCATGGAGCAGTGTGATGACAAAGGCTTGGAGCACTGTGATGACAAGGTCCATGGAGCATTGTGATTACAGGGGTCATGGGGCATTGTGATGAGTGAGGTCATGGAGCATTAAGATGAAATGAGTCATGGAGCACTGTGATTACAGGGGCCATGGCGCATTGTGATGCCAAAGGCCATGGAGCATTATGATGACAGGTGTCATGGAACATTGAGATGAAACGGGTCATGGACCATTACGATGACAGGGGTCATGGAGAATTGTGATGACTGTGGCCATGGGGAATTTGGATGAAAGGCGTACTGGAGCATTGTGAGGAAATGTTTCATGGAGCATTGTGATGACAAGGGCCATGGAGCATCGTGATGACAGGGGTCATGGGGTATTGTGCTGAAAGCGGTCATGGAGCATTGTGATGGAAAGCGCTATGGAGCACTGTGATGAGAAGGGCCATGGATCATTGTGAATACAAGGGACATGGAGCCTTGTGATGACAAGGGTCATGGATCATTGTAAAAACAGGTATCATTGGACATTGTGATGACAGGGGCATGGAACCTTTTTATGTAAGTTGCCATGGAGAATTGTGATGAAAGGGATCATGTGAATTTGTAATGACAAGGGCCATGGAGCATTGTGATGAAACAAATCTTGGAGTATTTTGATGAAAGTTGTCATGGAGCATTGCGATGAAAAGCACCAAGGAACATTGTGATGACAAGGGCCATCGAGCATTGTGATGACAAGTGTCATGGAGTATTGTGATGACAGGTGTCATGGAGCATCTTGATGACAAATGCCATGCAGAATTGTGATGAGAGGTGGCATTGGGCATTGTGATGAAAGGGGTCATGGAGTACTGTGATTACAGGGGCCATGGAGCATTGTGATGACAAGTGACATGGAGAATAGTGATGACAGGCGTCATAGAGCATTGTGATGACAAGTGCCATTTAGCATTTTGATGACAGGGGTCATCAAGCATTGTGTTGACAGGGTCACGGAGCATTGTGATGACATGGGCCATGAAGCATTGTGAAGACAAGATTCATGGAGCATTGTGATGACACGGCCATGAAGCATGGTGATGACAACAGACCTGGAGCATTGTGATGACAAGGATATGGAGCATGGCGATGAAACGGACATGGAGCATTATAATGACAAGTGTTCTGGAGCCTTGTGATGACAAGAGCATGGAGCATTGTGATTACAGGGGCCATGGAGCTGTGTGATGACAAAGGCTTGGAGAACTGTGATGACAAGGGCCATGGAGCATTGTGATTACAGGGGTCATGGGGCATTGTGATGAGTGAGGTCATGGAGCATTTATGTGAAACGGGTCATGGAGCATTGTGATTACAGGGGCCGTGGAACATTGCGATAACAAGTGACATGGAGAATAGTGATGACAGGTGTCATAGAGCATTGTGATGACAAGTGCTATTTAGCATTTTGATGACAGGGGTCATCAGTCATTGTGTTGACAGGGGTCACGGAGCATTGTGATTACAAGGGCAGGGAACCTTGTGGTGACCGGGTTCATGGAACATTTTGATGACAACTTTCATGGAACGTTGTGATGACAGGGGTCATGGAGCATTGTGTTGAAAGGGAACATGGAGCAGTGTGATTACAGGGTCCATGGAGCATTGTGAATACATAGGCCAGGGAACAATGTGATGACAGGGGTCATGTAGCGTTGTGATGACAGGGTCATGGAGCATTGTGATTACAGGGGTTATGGGGCACTGTGATGACGGGGGCATGGAGCATTGTGATGAAAATTGTCCTGGAGCATTGTGATGACAGCGGTCACAAAGAATTGGGATGAAAGGTATCATGCAGCATTGTGATGACAACGGTCATGGATCATTTTGATGACAGGGGTCATGGAACATTCTAATAACAAGGTTCATAAAGCATTTTGATGACAGGGGTCATGGAGCATTGTGTTGACACGGGCATGGAGCATTGTAATGATATTATATCTGGAGCATTGTGATGAAAAGGGGATGGAGCATTTTGATGACAGTCTCCAAGGAGCATTGTGCTGACAATGGCATGGAGCATTGTGATGAAAGGGGTACTGGAGCACTGTGAGGAAAGGAGTCATGGATCATTGTGTTGACACGGTCAAGGAACATTGCGATGACAAGCATTCTGGAGCATTGTGATGAAAGAGCATGGAGCATTGTGATGAAAGGTGACAAGGAGCATTGTGATGATATGGGCAGAGAACTTTGTGATGACATGGGTCATGGAGCATTGTGGTGAAAAGTGTCATGGAACATTGTACTGACAGGGATCATGGAGCTTTTTGGTAAGAGAGGCCTTGGAGATTTGTGATGGCAGGCGTCATGGGGCATTGTGATGACAGCGGTCTTGGAGCATTGTGATGAAAGGGGTCATGGAGCTCTATGATTAGAGGGGCCATGGAGCATTGTGAATACAAAGCCTATGGAGCATTGAGATGACAGGTTTCATGGAGCCTTTTGATGAAAGTGATCATGGATCATTGTGATGACAAGTGTCCTGGAACCTTGTGATGAAACGGTTCATGAAGCATTTTGATGACAGGGATCATGGCAAATTGTGATGACATCTGTCATGGGGCATTGTGATGACAGTGGTCCTCTAGAATTGTGATGAATGGTATCATGGAGCACTGTGATGACAGGGGCCATGGAACATTGTGATGACAAATGACGTGGAGGATTGTGATGACAAGTGTCATGGGGCATTTTGATGACATTGGCATGGAGCATTATGATGACAAGAGTTCTGGAGCATTTTGATGACAAGCGCATGGAGCATTGTGATGAGAGGCCCCAGGGAACATTGTGATGAAAAGGACAGGGAACATTGTGATGACTGGGTTAATGGAGCATTGTGATGAAGGGGCCATGGAGCATTGAGATGACAGGCGTCATGAGGCATGGTGATGACAGTGGTCATGGAGCATTGTGATGAAAGTGATCATGGAGCAATATGATAACAGGGGCCATGGAGCATTGTGATGACAGGTGTATTGGAGCATTGTGATGAAAGTCGTCATGGATCATTGTGATGACATGTGCCCTGGAACACTGTGATGACATGGATCATCGAGTATTGTGATGACAAGGGTCATAGCAAATTGTGATGACAGGTGTCATGGGGCATTGTGATGACATTGATCATCTAGGAATTGTGATGAAAGGTATCATGGAGCACTGTGATGACTGGGGGCATGAAGCATTGTTATGAAAATTGTCCTGGATTATTGTGGTGACAGCAGTCATGGAGAATTGTGATGACAGGGATTATGCAGCATTGTGTTGACAAGGGTATGGACTATTGTGATGATAATGGTCGTGGAGCAATGTGATGAAAGTTTTCATGGAACATCGTGATGAAAAGTGCCTGGGAGCATTGTAACGATAAAGGCCATGGAGCATTGTGATGACAAGTGTCATGGAGCATTGTAATGAAAGGTTTCATTGTGCACTGTGATGACAAGGGTATGGAGTATTGTGATGAAACTGGTCCTGGAGCATTGTGATAACAAACTCCACGGAGCATTGTGATGAAAGGCATCATGGAGCATTGTGAAGAAAGGGGCCATGGGGAATTGTAATGACAATAGAGAAATGTGATAAAAATTGTCAGCGATCATAGTGATTAAAGTGGTCATTGAGAATTGTGATGAAAAGCGACATAGAGCATTGTGATGACAAAGGTCATGGAGAATTGTGATGAGCAGGGTCATGTAGGATTGTGATGCCACGGTCATGGAACATTGTGTTGAAAAGAATTCTGCAGCATTGTGAGGAAAAAGGCATGGAGCATTGTGATTATAGGGGACATGGAGCATTGGGATGACATGGGCAGGGAACACTGTGATGACAGGTGTTATGGAGCAATGTGATGACAAGTGTCATGGAGCATTGTGATGAGAGGTGCCTTGGAGAATTGTGATGACAGGCCTCATGGGGCATTGAGATGACAGTCGTCATGGAGCGTTATGATGAAAGGTGTTATGGAGCACTGTGATTACAGGGGCCAGGGAGCATTGTGAACACAAAGGCCATGGAGCATTGAGATGACAGTGGTCATGGAGCATTGTGATGAAAGTGGTCATGGATCATTGTGATGACAAGTGTCCTGGGACCCTGTGATGACATGGTTCATGGAGCATTGTGATGACAATGGTAATGGCGAATTGTGATGACAATGTCATGAGGCATTGTGATGGCAGTGGTCATCTAGGAATGTGGTTAAAGTTATTATGGAGCACAGTAATGAGAGGGGCCATGGAGCATTGTGATGACAAGTGTCATGGAGCATGGTGATGAAACGGACATGGAGCATTATAATGACAAGAGTTCTGGAGCCTTGTGATGACAAGGGCATGGAGCATTGTGATTACAGGGGTCATGGAGCAGTGTGATGACAAAGGCTTGGAGCACTGTGATGACAAGGTCCATGGAGCATTGTGATTACAGGGGTCATGGGGCATTGTGATGAGTGAGGTCATGGAGCATTAAGATGAAATGAGTCATGGAGCACTGTGATTACAGGGGCCATGGCGCATTGTGATGCCAAAGGCCATGGAGCATTATGATGACAGGTGTCATGGAACATTGAGATGAAACGGGTCATGGACCATTACGATGACAGGGGTCATGGAGAATTGTGATGACTGTGGCCATGGGGAATTTGGATGAAAGGCGTACTGGAGCATTGTGAGGAAATGTTTCATGGAGCATTGTGATGACAAGGGCCATGGAGCATCGTGATGACAGGGGTCATGGGGTATTGTGCTGAAAGCGGTCATGGAGCATTGTGATGGAAAGCGCTATGGAGCACTGTGATGAGAAGGGCCATGGATCATTGTGAATACAAGGGACATGGAGCCTTGTGATGACAAGGGTCATGGATCATTGTAAAAACAGGTATCATTGGACATTGTGATGACAGGGGCATGGAACCTTTTTATGTAAGTTGCCATGGAGAATTGTGATGAAAGGGATCATGTGAATTTGTAATGACAAGGGCCATGGAGCATTGTGATGAAACAAATCTTGGAGTATTTTGATGAAAGTTGTCATGGAGCATTGCGATGAAAAGCACCAAGGAACATTGTGATGACAAGGGCCATCGAGCATTGTGATGACAAGTGTCATGGAGTATTGTGATGACAGGTGTCATGGAGCATCTTGATGACAAATGCCATGCAGAATTGTGATGAGAGGTGGCATTGGGCATTGTGATGAAAGGGGTCATGGAGTACTGTGATTACAGGGGCCATGGAGCATTGTGATGACAAGTGACATGGAGAATAGTGATGACAGGCGTCATAGAGCATTGTGATGACAAGTGCCATTTAGCATTTTGATGACAGGGGTCATCAAGCATTGTGTTGACAGGGTCACGGAGCATTGTGATGACATGGGCCATGAAGCATTGTGAAGACAAGATTCATGGAGCATTGTGATGACACGGCCATGAAGCATGGTGATGACAACAGACCTGGAGCATTGTGATGACAAGGATATGGAGCATGGCGATGAAACGGACATGGAGCATTATAATGACAAGTGTTCTGGAGCCTTGTGATGACAAGAGCATGGAGCATTGTGATTACAGGGGCCATGGAGCTGTGTGATGACAAAGGCTTGGAGAACTGTGATGACAAGGGCCATGGAGCATTGTGATTACAGGGGTCATGGGGCATTGTGATGAGTGAGGTCATGGAGCATTTATGTGAAACGGGTCATGGAGCACTGTGATTACAGGGGCCGTGGAACATTGCGATAACAAGTGACATGGAGAATAGTGATGACAGGTGTCATAGAGCATTGTGATGACAAGTGCTATTTAGCATTTTGATGACAGGGGTCATCAGTCATTGTGTTGACAGGGGTCACGGAGCATTGTGATTACAAGGGCAGGGAACCTTGTGGTGACCGGGTTCATGGAACATTTTGATGACAACTTTCATGGAACGTTGTGATGACAGGGGTCATGGAGCATTGTGTTGAAAGGGAACATGGAGCAGTGTGATTACAGGGTCCATGGAGCATTGTGAATACATAGGCCAGGGAACAATGTGATGACAGGGGTCATGTAGCGTTGTGATGACAGGGTCATGGAGCATTGTGATTACAGGGGTTATGGGGCACTGTGATGACGGGGGCATGGAGCATTGTGATGAAAATTGTCCTGGAGCATTGTGATGACAGCGGTCACAAAGAATTGGGATGAAAGGTATCATGCAGCATTGTGATGACAACGGTCATGGATCATTTTGATGACAGGGGTCATGGAACATTCTAATAACAAGGTTCATAAAGCATTTTGATGACAGGGGTCATGGAGCATTGTGTTGACACGGGCATGGAGCATTGTAATGATATTATATCTGGAGCATTGTGATGAAAAGGGGATGGAGCATTTTGATGACAGTCTCCAAGGAGCATTGTGCTGACAATGGCATGGAGCATTGTGATGAAAGGGGTACTGGAGCACTGTGAGGAAAGGAGTCATGGATCATTGTGTTGACACGGTCAAGGAACATTGCGATGACAAGCATTCTGGAGCATTGTGATGAAAGAGCATGGAGCATTGTGATGAAAGGTGACAAGGAGCATTGTGATGATATGGGCAGAGAACTTTGTGATGACATGGGTCATGGAGCATTGTGGTGAAAAGTGTCATGGAACATTGTACTGACAGGGATCATGGAGCTTTTTGGTAAGAGAGGCCTTGGAGATTTGTGATGGCAGGCGTCATGGGGCATTGTGATGACAGCGGTCTTGGAGCATTGTGATGAAAGGGGTCATGGAGCTCTATGATTAGAGGGGCCATGGAGCATTGTGAATACAAAGCCTATGGAGCATTGAGATGACAGGTTTCATGGAGCCTTTTGATGAAAGTGATCATGGATCATTGTGATGACAAGTGTCCTGGAACCTTGTGATGAAACGGTTCATGAAGCATTTTGATGACAGGGATCATGGCAAATTGTGATGACATCTGTCATGGGGCATTGTGATGACAGTGGTCCTCTAGAATTGTGATGAATGGTATCATGGAGCACTGTGATGACAGGGGCCATGGAACATTGTGATGACAAATGACGTGGAGGATTGTGATGACAAGTGTCATGGGGCATTTTGATGACATTGGCATGGAGCATTATGATGACAAGAGTTCTGGAGCATTTTGATGACAAGCGCATGGAGCATTGTGATGAGAGGCCCCAGGGAACATTGTGATGAAAAGGACAGGGAACATTGTGATGACTGGGTTAATGGAGCATTGTGATGAAGGGGCCATGGAGCATTGAGATGACAGGCGTCATGAGGCATGGTGATGACAGTGGTCATGGAGCATTGTGATGAAAGTGATCATGGAGCAATATGATAACAGGGGCCATGGAGCATTGTGATGACAGGTGTATTGGAGCATTGTGATGAAAGTCGTCATGGATCATTGTGATGACATGTGCCCTGGAACACTGTGATGACATGGTTCATCGAGTATTGTGATGACAAGGGTCATAGCAAATTGTGATGACAGGTGTCATGGGGCATTGTGATGACATTGATCATCTAGGAATTGTGATGAAAGGTATCATGGAGCACTGTGATGACTGGGGGCATGAAGCATTGTTATGAAAATTGTCCTGGATTATTGTGGTGACAGCAGTCATGGAGAATTGTGATGACAGGGATTATGCAGCATTGTGTTGACAAGGGTATGGACTATTGTGATGATAATGGTCGTGGAGCAATGTGATGAAAGTTTTCATGGAACATCGTGATGAAAAGTGCCTGGGAGCATTGTAACGATAAAGGCCATGGAGCATTGTGATGACAAGTGTCATGGAGCATTGTAATGAAAGGTTTCATTGTGCACTGTGATGACAAGGGTATGGAGTATTGTGATGAAACTGGTCCTGGAGCATTGTGATAACAAACTCCACGGAGCATTGTGATGAAAGGCATCATGGAGCATTGTGAAGAAAGGGGCCATGGGGAATTGTAATGACAATAGAGAAATGTGATAAAAATTGTCAGCGATCATAGTGATTAAAGTGGTCATTGAGAATTGTGATGAAAAGCGACATAGAGCATTGTGATGACAAAGGTCATGGAGAATTGTGATGAGCAGGGTCATGTAGGATTGTGATGCCACGGTCATGGAACATTGTGTTGAAAAGAATTCTGCAGCATTGTGAGGAAAAAGGCATGGAGCATTGTGATTATAGGGGACATGGAGCATTGGGATGACATGGGCAGGGAACACTGTGATGACAGGTGTTATGGAGCAATGTGATGACAAGTGTCATGGAGCATTGTGATGAGAGGTGCCTTGGAGAATTGTGATGACAGGCCTCATGGGGCATTGAGATGACAGTCGTCATGGAGCGTTATGATGAAAGGTGTTATGGAGCACTGTGATTACAGGGGCCAGGGAGCATTGTGAACACAAAGGCCATGGAGCATTGAGATGACAGTGGTCATGGAGCATTGTGATGAAAGTGGTCATGGATCATTGTGATGACAAGTGTCCTGGGACCCTGTGATGACATGGTTCATGGAGCATTGTGATGACAATGGTAATGGCGAATTGTGATGACAATGTCATGAGGCATTGTGATGGCAGTGGTCATCTAGGAATGTGGTTAAAGTTATTATGGAGCACAGTAATGAGAGGGGCCATGGAGCATTGTGATGACAAGTGTCATGGAGCATGGTGATGAAACGGACATGGAGCATTATAATGACAAGAGTTCTGGAGCCTTGTGATGACAAGGGCATGGAGCATTGTGATTACAGGGGTCATGGAGCAGTGTGATGACAAAGGCTTGGAGCACTGTGATGACAAGGTCCATGGAGCATTGTGATTACAGGGGTCATGGGGCATTGTGATGAGTGAGGTCATGGAGCATTAAGATGAAATGAGTCATGGAGCACTGTGATTACAGGGGCCATGGCGCATTGTGATGCCAAAGGCCATGGAGCATTATGATGACAGGTGTCATGGAACATTGAGATGAAACGGGTCATGGACCATTACGATGACAGGGGTCATGGAGAATTGTGATGACTGTGGCCATGGGGAATTTGGATGAAAGGCGTACTGGAGCATTGTGAGGAAATGTTTCATGGAGCATTGTGATGACAAGGGCCATGGAGCATCGTGATGACAGGGGTCATGGGGTATTGTGCTGAAAGCGGTCTTGGAGCATTGTGATGGAAAGCGCTATGGAGCACTGTGATGAGAAGGGCCATGGATCATTGTGAATACAAGGGACATGGAGCCTTGTGATGACAAGGGTCATGGATCATTGTAAAAACAGGTATCATTGGACATTGTGATGACAGGGGCATGGAACCTTTTTATGTAAGTTGCCATGGAGAATTGTGATGAAAGGGATCATGTGAATTTGTAATGACAAGGGCCATGGAGCATTGTGATGAAACAAATCTTGGAGTATTTTGATGAAAGTTGTCATGGAGCATTGCGATGAAAAGCACCAAGGAACATTGTGATGACAAGGGCCATCGAGCATTGTGATGACAAGTGTCATGGAGTATTGTGATGACAGGTGTCATGGAGCATCTTGATGACAAATGCCATGCAGAATTGTGATGAGAGGTGGCATTGGGCATTGTGATGAAAGGGGTCATGGAGTACTGTGATTACAGGGGCCATGGAGCATTGTGATGACAAGTGACATGGAGAATAGTGATGACAGGCGTCATAGAGCATTGTGATGACAAGTGCCATTTAGCATTTTGATGACAGGGGTCATCAAGCATTGTGTTGACAGGGTCACGGAGCATTGTGATGACATGGGCCATGAAGCATTGTGAAGACAAGATTCATGGAGCATTGTGATGACACGGCCATGAAGCATGGTGATGACAACAGACCTGGAGCATTGTGATGACAAGGATATGGAGCATGGCGATGAAACGGACATGGAGCATTATAATGACAAGTGTTCTGGAGCCTTGTGATGACAAGAGCATGGTGCATTGTGATTACAGGGGCCATGGAGCTGGGTGATGACAAAGGCTTGGAGAACTGTGATGACAAGGGCCATGGAGCATTGTGATTACAGGGGTCATGGGGCATTGTGATGAGTGAGGTCATGGAGCATTTATGTGAAACGGGTCATGGAGCACTGTGATTACAGGGGCCGTGGAACATTGCGATAACAAGTGACATGGAGAATAGTGATGACAGGTGTCATAGAGCATTGTGATGACAAGTGCTATTTAGCATTTTGATGACAGGGGTCATCAGTCATTGTGTTGGCAGGGGTCACGGAGCATTGTGATTACAAGGGCAGGGAACCTTGTGGTGACCGGGTTCATGGAACATTTTGATGACAACTTTCATGGAACGTTGTGATGACAGGGGTCATGGAGCATTGTGTTGAAAGGGAACATGGAGCAGTGTGATTACAGGGTCCATGGAGCATTGTGAATACATAGGCCAGGGAACAATGTGATGACAGGGGTCATGTAGCGTTGTGATGACAGGGTCATGGAGCATTGTGATTACAGGGGTTATGGGGCACTGTGATGACGGGGGCATGGAGCATTGTGATGAAAATTGTCCTGGAGCATTGTGATGACAGCGGTCACAAAGAATTGGGATGAAAGGTATCATGCAGCATTGTGATGACAACGGTCATGGATCATTTTGATGACAGGGGTCATGGAACATTCTAATAACAAGGTTCATAAAGCATTTTGATGACAGGGGTCATGGAGCATTGTGTTGACACGGGCATGGAGCATTGTAATGATATTATATCTGGAGCATTGTGATGAAAAGGGGATGGAGCATTTTGATGACAGTCTCCAAGGAGCATTGTGCTGACAATGGCATGGAGCATTGTGATGAAAGGGGTACTGGAGCACTGTGAGGAAAGGAGTCATGGATCATTGTGTTGACACGGTCAAGGAACATTGCGATGACAAGCATTCTGGAGCATTGTGATGAAAGAGCATGGAGCATTGTGATGAAAGGTGACAAGGAGCATTGTGATGATATGGGCAGAGAACTTTGTGATGACATGGGTCATGGAGCATTGTGGTGAAAAGTGTCATGGAACATTGTACTGACAGGGAGCATGGAGCTTTTTGGTAAGAGAGGCCTTGGAGATTTGTGATGGCAGGCGTCATGGGGCATTGTGATGACAGCGGTCTTGGAGCATTGTGATGAAAGGGGTCATGGAGCTCTATGATTAGAGGGGCCATGGAGCATTGTGAATACAAAGCCTATGGAGCATTGAGATGACAGGTTTCATGGAGCCTTTTGATGAAAGTGATCATGGATCATTGTGATGACAAGTGTCCTGGAACCTTGTGATGAAACGGTTCATGAAGCATTTTGATGACAGGGATCATGGCAAATTGTGATGACATCTGTCATGGGGCATTGTGATGACAGTGGTCCTCTAGAATTGTGATGAATGGTATCATGGAGCACTGTGATGACAGGGGCCATGGAACATTGTGATGACAAATGACGTGGAGGATTGTGATGACAAGTGTCATGGGGCATTTTGATGACATTGGCATGGAGCATTATGATGACAAGAGTTCTGGAGCATCTTGATGACAAGCGCATGGAGCATTGTGATGAGAGGCCCCAGGGAACATTGTGATGAAAAGGACAGGGAACATTGTGATGACTGGGTTAATGGAGCATTGTGATGAAGGGGCCATGGAGCATTGAGATGACAGGCGTCATGAGGCATGGTGATGACAGTGGTCATGGAGCATTGTGATGAAAGTGATCATGGAGCAATATGATAACAGGGGCCATGGAGCATTGTGATGACAGGTGTATTGGAGCATTGTGATGAAAGTCGTCATGGATCATTGTGATGACATGTGCCCTGGAACACTGTGATGACATGGTTCATCGAGTATTGTGATGACAAGGGTCATAGCAAATTGTTATGACAGGTGTCATGGGGCATTGTGATGACATTGATCATCTAGGAATTGTGATGAAAGGTATCATGGAGCACTGTGATGACTGGGGGCATGAAGCATTGTTATGAAAATTGTCCTGGATTATTGTGGTGACAGCAGTCATGGAGAATTGTGATGACAGGGATTATGCAGCATTGTGTTGACAAGGGTATGGACTATTGTGATGATAATGGTCGTGGAGCAATGTGATGAAAGTTTTCATGGAACATCGTGATGAAAAGTGCCTGGGAGCATTGTAACGATAAAGGCCATGGAGCATTGTGATGACAAGTGTCATGGAGCATTGTAATGAAAGGTTTCATTGTGCACTGTGATGACAAGGGTATGGAGTATTGTGATGAAACTGGTCCTGGAGCATTGTGATAACAAACTCCACGGAGCATTGTGATGAAAGGCATCATGGAGCATTGTGAAGAAAGGGGCCATGGGGAATTGTAATGACAATAGAGAAATGTGATAAAAATTGTCAGCGATCATAGTGATTAAAGTGGTCATTGAGAATTGTGATGAAAAGCGACATAGAGCATTGTGATGACAAAGGTCATGGAGAATTGTGATGAGCAGGGTCATGTAGGATTGTGATGCCACGGTCGTGGAACATTGTGTTGAAAAGAATTCTGCAGCATTGTGAGGAAAAAGGCATGGAGCATTGTGATTATAGGGGACATGGAGCATTGGGATGACATGGGCAGGGAACACTGTGATGACAGGTGTTATGGAGCAATGTGATGACAAGTGTCATGGAGCATTGTGATGAGAGGTGCCTTGGAGAATTGTGATGACAGGCCTCATGGGGCATTGAGATGACAGTCGTCATGGAGCGTTATGATGAAAGGTGTTATGGAGCACTGTGATTACAGGGGCCAGGGAGCATTGTGAACACAAAGGCCATGGAGCATTGAGATGACAGTGGTCATGGAGCATTGTGATGAAAGTGGTCATGGATCATTGTGATGACAAGTGTCCTGGGACCCTGTGATGACATGGTTCATGGAGCATTGTGATGACAATGGTAATGGCGAATTGTGATGACAATGTCATGAGGCATTGTGATGGCAGTGGTCATCTAGGAATGTGGTTAAAGTTATTATGGAGCACAGTAATGAGAGGGGCCATGGAGCATTGTGATGACAAGTGTCATGGAGCATGGTGATGAAACGGACATGGAGCATTATAATGACAAGAGTTCTGGAGCCTTGTGATGACAAGGGCATGGAGCATTGTGATTACAGGGGTCATGGAGCAGTGTGATGACAAAGGCTTGGAGCACTGTGATGACAAGGTCCATGGAGCATTGTGATTACAGGGGTCATGGGGCATTGTGATGAGTGAGGTCATGGAGCATTAAGATGAAATGAGTCATGGAGCACTGTGATTACAGGGGCCATGGCGCATTGTGATGCCAAAGGCCATGGAGCATTATGATGACAGGTGTCATGGAACATTGAGATGAAACGGGTCATGGACCATTACGATGACAGGGGTCATGGAGAATTGTGATGACTGTGGCCATGGGGAATTTGGATGAAAGGCGTACTGGAGCATTGTGAGGAAATGTTTCATGGAGCATTGTGATGACAAGGGCCATGGAGCATCGTGATGACAGGGGTCATGGGGTATTGTGCTGAAAGCGGTCATGGAGCATTGTGATGGAAAGCGCTATGGAGCACTGTGATGAGAAGGGCCATGGATCATTGTGAATACAAGGGACATGGAGCCTTGTGATGACAAGGGTCATGGATCATTGTAAAAACAGGTATCATTGGACATTGTGATGACAGGGGCATGGAACCTTTTTATGTAAGTTGCCATGGAGAATTGTGATGAAAGGGATCATGTGAATTTGTAATGACAAGGGCCATGGAGCATTGTGATGAAACAAATCTTGGAGTATTTTGATGAAAGTTGTCATGGAGCATTGCGATGAAAAGCACCAAGGAACATTGTGATGACAAGGGCCATCGAGCATTGTGATGACAAGTGTCATGGAGTATTGTGATGACAGGTGTCATGGAGCATCTTGATGACAAATGCCATGCAGAATTGTGATGAGAGGTGGCATTGGGCATTGTGATGAAAGGGGTCATGGAGTACTGTGATTACAGGGGCCATGGAGCATTGTGATGACAAGTGACATGGAGAATAGTGATGACAGGCGTCATAGAGCATTGTGATGACAAGTGACATTTAGCATTTTGATGACAGGGGTCATCAAGCATTGTGTTGACAGGGTCACGGAGCATTGTGATGACATGGGCCATGAAGCATTGTGAAGACAAGATTCATGGAGCATTGTGATGACACGGCCATGAAGCATGGTGATGACAACAGACCTGGAGCATTGTGATGACAAGGATATGGAGCATGGCGATGAAACGGACATGGAGCATTATAATGACAAGTGTTCTGGAGCCTTGTGATGACAAGAGCATGGAGCATTGTGATTACAGGGGCCATGGAGCTGTGTGATGACAAAGGCTTGGAGAACTGTGATGACAAGGGCCATGGAGCATTGTGATTACAGGGGTCATGGGGCATTGTGATGAGTGAGGTCATGGAGCATTTATGTGAAACGGGTCATGGAGCATTGTGATTACAGGGGCCGTGGAACATTGCGATAACAAGTGACATGGAGAATAGTGATGACAGGTGTCATAGAGCATTGTGATGACAAGTGCTATTTAGCATTTTGATGACAGGGGTCATCAGTCATTGTGTTGACAGGGGTCACGGAGCATTGTGATTACAAGGGCAGGGAACCTTGTGGTGACCGGGTTCATGGAACATTTTGATGACAACTTTCATGGAACGTTGTGATGACAGGGGTCATGGAGCATTGTGTTGAAAGGGAACATGGAGCAGTGTGATTACAGGGTCCATGGAGCATTGTGAATACATAGGCCAGGGAACAATGTGATGACAGGGGTCATGTAGCGTTGTGATGACAGGGTCATGGAGCATTGTGATTACAGGGGTTATGGGGCACTGTGATGACGGGGGCATGGAGCATTGTGATGAAAATTGTCCTGGAGCATTGTGATGACAGCGGTCACAAAGAATTGGGATGAAAGGTATCATGCAGCATTGTGATGACAACGGTCATGGATCATTTTGATGACAGGGGTCATGGAACATTCTAATAACAAGGTTCATAAAGCATTTTGATGACAGGGGTCATGGAGCATTGTGTTGACACGGGCATGGAGCATTGTAATGATATTATATCTGGAGCATTGTGATGAAAAGGGGATGGAGCATTTTGATGACAGTCTCCAAGGAGCATTGTGCTGACAATGGCATGGAGCATTGTGATGAAAGGGGTACTGGAGCACTGTGAGGAAAGGAGTCATGGATCATTGTGTTGACACGGTCAAGGAACATTGCGATGACAAGCATTCTGGAGCATTGTGATGAAAGAGCATGGAGCATTGTGATGAAAGGTGACAAGGAGCATTGTGATGATATGGGCAGAGAACTTTGTGATGACATGGGTCATGGAGCATTGTGGTGAAAAGTGTCATGGAACATTGTACTGACAGGGATCATGGAGCTTTTTGGTAAGAGAGGCCTTGGAGATTTGTGATGGCAGGCGTCATGGGGCATTGTGATGACAGCGGTCTTGGAGCATTGTGATGAAAGGGGTCATGGAGCTCTATGATTAGAGGGGCCATGGAGCATTGTGAATACAAAGCCTATGGAGCATTGAGATGACAGGTTTCATGGAGCCTTTTGATGAAAGTGATCATGGATCATTGTGATGACAAGTGTCCTGGAACCTTGTGATGAAACGGTTCATGAAGCATTTTGATGACAGGGATCATGGCAAATTGTGATGACATCTGTCATGGGGCATTGTGATGACAGTGGTCCTCTAGAATTGTGATGAATGGTATCATGGAGCACTGTGATGACAGGGGCCATGGAACATTGTGATGACAAATGACGTGGAGGATTGTGATGACAAGTGTCATGGGGCATTTTGATGACATTGGCATGGAGCATTATGATGACAAGAGTTCTGGAGCATTTTGATGACAAGCGCATGGAGCATTGTGATGAGAGGCCCCAGGGAACATTGTGATGAAAAGGACAGGGAACATTGTGATGACTGGGTTAATGGAGCATTGTGATGAAGGGGCCATGGAGCATTGAGATGACAGGCGTCATGAGGCATGGTGATGACAGTGGTCATGGAGCATTGTGATGAAAGTGATCATGGAGCAATATGATAACAGGGGCCATGGAGCATTGTGATGACAGGTGTATTGGAGCATTGTGATGAAAGTCGTCATGGATCATTGTGATGACATGTGCCCTGGAACACTGTGATGACATGGATCATCGAGTATTGTGATGACAAGGGTCATAGCAAATTGTGATGACAGGTGTCATGGGGCATTGTGATGACATTGATCATCTAGGAATTGTGATGAAAGGTATCATGGAGCACTGTGATGACTGGGGGCATGAAGCATTGTTATGAAAATTGTCCTGGATTATTGTGGTGACAGCAGTCATGGAGAATTGTGATGACAGGGATTATGCAGCATTGTGTTGACAAGGGTATGGACTATTGTGATGATAATGGTCGTGGAGCAATGTGATGAAAGTTTTCATGGAACATCGTGATGAAAAGTGCCTGGGAGCATTGTAACGATAAAGGCCATGGAGCATTGTGATGACAAGTGTCATGGAGCATTGTAATGAAAGGTTTCATTGTGCACTGTGATGACAAGGGTATGGAGTATTGTGATGAAACTGGTCCTGGAGCATTGTGATAACAAACTCCACGGAGCATTGTGATGAAAGGCATCATGGAGCATTGTGAAGAAAGGGGCCATGGGGAATTGTAATGACAATAGAGAAATGTGATAAAAATTGTCAGCGATCATAGTGATTAAAGTGGTCATTGAGAATTGTGATGAAAAGCGACATAGAGCATTGTGATGACAAAGGTCATGGAGAATTGTGATGAGCAGGGTCATGTAGGATTGTGATGCCACGGTCATGGAACATTGTGTTGAAAAGAATTCTGCAGCATTGTGAGGAAAAAGGCATGGAGCATTGTGATTATAGGGGACATGGAGCATTGGGATGACATGGGCAGGGAACACTGTGATGACAGGTGTTATGGAGCAATGTGATGACAAGTGTCATGGAGCATTGTGATGAGAGGTGCCTTGGAGAATTGTGATGACAGGCCTCATGGGGCATTGAGATGACAGTCGTCATGGAGCGTTATGATGAAAGGTGTTATGGAGCACTGTGATTACAGGGGCCAGGGAGCATTGTGAACACAAAGGCCATGGAGCATTGAGATGACAGTGGTCATGGAGCATTGTGATGAAAGTGGTCATGGATCATTGTGATGACAAGTGTCCTGGGACCCTGTGATGACATGGTTCATGGAGCATTGTGATGACAATGGTAATGGCGAATTGTGATGACAATGTCATGAGGCATTGTGATGGCAGTGGTCATCTAGGAATGTGGTTAAAGTTATTATGGAGCACAGTAATGAGAGGGGCCATGGAGCATTGTGATGACAAGTGTCATGGAGCATGGTGATGAAACGGACATGGAGCATTATAATGACAAGAGTTCTGGAGCCTTGTGATGACAAGGGCATGGAGCATTGTGATTACAGGGGTCATGGAGCAGTGTGATGACAAAGGCTTGGAGCACTGTGATGACAAGGTCCATGGAGCATTGTGATTACAGGGGTCATGGGGCATTGTGATGAGTGAGGTCATGGAGCATTAAGATGAAATGAGTCATGGAGCACTGTGATTACAGGGGCCATGGCGCATTGTGATGCCAAAGGCCTTGGAGCATTATGATGACAGGTGTCATGGAACATTGAGATGAAACGGGTCATGGACCATTACGATGACAGGGGTCATGGAGAATTGTGATGACTGTGGCCATGGGGAATTTGGATGAAAGGCGTACTGGAGCATTGTGAGGAAATGTTTCATGGAGCATTGTGATGACAAGGGCCATGGAGCATCGTGATGACAGGGGTCATGGGGTATTGTGCTGAAAGCGGTCATGGAGCATTGTGATGGAAAGCGCTATGGAGCACTGTGATGAGAAGGGCCATGGATCATTGTGAATACAAGGGACATGGAGCCTTGTGATGACAAGGGTCATGGATCATTGTAAAAACAGGTATCATTGGACATTGTGATGACAGGGGCATGGAACCTTTTTATGTAAGTTGCCATGGAGAATTGTGATGAAAGGGATCATGTGAATTTGTAATGACAAGGGCCATGGAGCATTGTGATGAAACAAATCTTGGAGTATTTTGATGAAAGTTGTCATGGAGCATTGCGATGAAAAGCACCAAGGAACATTGTGATGACAAGGGCCATCGAGCATTGTGATGACAAGTGTCATGGAGTATTGTGATGACAGGTGTCATGGAGCATCTTGATGACAAATGCCATGCAGAATTGTGATGAGAGGTGGCATTGGGCATTGTGATGAAAGGGGTCATGGAGTACTGTGATTACAGGGGCCATGGAGCATTGTGATGACAAGTGACATGGAGAATAGTGATGACAGGCGTCATAGAGCATTGTGATGACAAGTGCCATTTAGCATTTTGATGACAGGGGTCATCAAGCATTGTGTTGACAGGGTCACGGAGCATTGTGATGACATGGGCCATGAAGCATTGTGAAGACAAGATTCATGGAGCATTGTGATGACACGGCCATGAAGCATGGTGATGACAACAGACCTGGAGCATTGTGATGACAAGGATATGGAGCATGGCGATGAAACGGACATGGAGCATTATAATGACAAGTGTTCTGGAGCCTTGTGATGACAAGAGCATGGAGCATTGTGATTACAGGGGCCATGGAGCTGTGTGATGACAAAGGCTTGGAGAACTGTGATGACAAGGGCCATGGAGCATTGTGATTACAGGGGTCATGGGGCATTGTGATGAGTGAGGTCATGGAGCATTTATGTGAAACGGGTCATGGAGCACTGTGATTACAGGGGCCGTGGAACATTGCGATAACAAGTGACATGGAGAATAGTGATGACAGGTGTCATAGAGCATTGTGATGACAAGTGCTATTTAGCATTTTGATGACAGGGGTCATCAGTCATTGTGTTGACAGGGGTCACGGAGCATTGTGATTACAAGGGCAGGGAACCTTGTGGTGACCGGGTTCATGGAACATTTTGATGACAACTTTCATGGAACGTTGTGATGACAGGGGTCATGGAGCATTGTGTTGAAAGGGAACATGGAGCAGTGTGATTACAGGGTCCATGGAGCATTGTGAATACATAGGCCAGGGAACAATGTGATGACAGGGGTCATGTAGCGTTGTGATGACAGGGTCATGGAGCATTGTGATTACAGGGGTTATGGGGCACTGTGATGACGGGGGCATGGAGCATTGTGATGAAAATTGTCCTGGAGCATTGTGATGACAGCGGTCACAAAGAATTGGGATGAAAGGTATCATGCAGCATTGTGATGACAACGGTCATGGATCATTTTGATGACAGGGGTCATGGAACATTCTAATAACAAGGTTCATAAAGCATTTTGATGACAGGGGTCATGGAGCATTGTGTTGACACGGGCATGGAGCATTGTAATGATATTATATCTGGAGCATTGTGATGAAAAGGGGATGGAGCATTTTGATGACAGTCTCCAAGGAGCATTGTGCTGACAATGGCATGGAGCATTGTGATGAAAGGGGTACTGGAGCACTGTGAGGAAAGGAGTCATGGATCATTGTGTTGACACGGTCAAGGAACATTGCGATGACAAGCATTCTGGAGCATTGTGATGAAAGAGCATGGAGCATTGTGATGAAAGGTGACAAGGAGCATTGTGATGATATGGGCAGAGAACTTTGTGATGACATGGGTCATGGAGCATTGTGGTGAAAAGTGTCATGGAACATTGTACTGACAGGGATCATGGAGCTTTTTGGTAAGAGAGGCCTTGGAGATTTGTGATGGCAGGCGTCATGGGGCATTGTGATGACAGCGGTCTTGGAGCATTGTGATGAAAGGGGTCATGGAGCTCTATGATTAGAGGGGCCATGGAGCATTGTGAATACAAAGCCTATGGAGCATTGAGATGACAGGTTTCATGGAGCCTTTTGATGAAAGTGATCATGGATCATTGTGATGACAAGTGTCCTGGAACCTTGTGATGAAACGGTTCATGAAGCATTTTGATGACAGGGATCATGGCAAATTGTGATGACATCTGTCATGGGGCATTGTGATGACAGTGGTCCTCTAGAATTGTGATGAATGGTATCATGGAGCACTGTGATGACAGGGGCCATGGAACATTGTGATGACAAATGACGTGGAGGATTGTGATGACAAGTGTCATGGGGCATTTTGATGACATTGGCATGGAGCATTATGATGACAAGAGTTCTGGAGCATTTTGATGACAAGCGCATGGAGCATTGTGATGAGAGGCCCCAGGGAACATTGTGATGAAAAGGACAGGGAACATTGTGATGACTGGGTTAATGGAGCATTGTGATGAAGGGGCCATGGAGCATTGAGATGACAGGCGTCATGAGGCATGGTGATGACAGTGGTCATGGAGCATTGTGATGAAAGTGATCATGGAGCAATATGATAACAGGGGCCATGGAGCATTGTGATGACAGGTGTATTGGAGCATTGTGATGAAAGTCGTCATGGATCATTGTGATGACATGTGCCCTGGAACACTGTGATGACATGGTTCATCGAGTATTGTGATGACAAGGGTCATAGCAAATTGTGATGACAGGTGTCATGGGGCATTGTGATGACATTGATCATCTAGGAATTGTGATGAAAGGTATCATGGAGCACTGTGATGACTGGGGGCATGAAGCATTGTTATGAAAATTGTCCTGGATTATTGTGGTGACAGCAGTCATGGAGAATTGTGATGACAGGGATTATGCAGCATTGTGTTGACAAGGGTATGGACTATTGTGATGATAATGGTCGTGGAGCAATGTGATGAAAGTTTTCATGGAACATCGTGATGAAAAGTGCCTGGGAGCATTGTAACGATAAAGGCCATGGAGCATTGTGATGACAAGTGTCATGGAGCATTGTAATGAAAGGTTTCATTGTGCACTGTGATGACAAGGGTATGGAGTATTGTGATGAAACTGGTCCTGGAGCATTGTGATAACAAACTCCACGGAGCATTGTGATGAAAGGCATCATGGAGCATTGTGAAGAAAGGGGCCATGGGGAATTGTAATGACAATAGAGAAATGTGATAAAAATTGTCAGCGATCATAGTGATTAAAGTGGTCATTGAGAATTGTGATGAAAAGCGACATAGAGCATTGTGATGACAAAGGTCATGGAGAATTGTGATGAGCAGGGTCATGTAGGATTGTGATGCCACGGTCATGGAACATTGTGTTGAAAAGAATTCTGCAGCATTGTGAGGAAAAAGGCATGGAGCATTGTGATTATAGGGGACATGGAGCATTGGGATGACATGGGCAGGGAACACTGTGATGACAGGTGTTATGGAGCAATGTGATGACAAGTGTCATGGAGCATTGTGATGAGAGGTGCCTTGGAGAATTGTGATGACAGGCCTCATGGGGCATTGAGATGACAGTCGTCATGGAGCGTTATGATGAAAGGTGTTATGGAGCACTGTGATTACAGGGGCCAGGGAGCATTGTGAACACAAAGGCCATGGAGCATTGAGATGACAGTGGTCATGGAGCATTGTGATGAAAGTGGTCATGGATCATTGTGATGACAAGTGTCCTGGGACCCTGTGATGACATGGTTCATGGAGCATTGTGATGACAATGGCAATGGCGAATTGTGATGACAATGTCATGAGGCATTGTGATGGCAGTGGTCATCTAGGAATGTGGTTAAAGTTATTATGGAGCACAGTAATGAGAGGGGCCATGGAGCATTGTGATGACAAGTGTCATGGAGCATGGTGATGAAACGGACATGGAGCATTATAATGACAAGAGTTCTGGAGCCTTGTGATGACAAGGGCATGGAGCATTGTGATTACAGGGGTCATGGAGCAGTGTGATGACAAAGGCTTGGAGCACTGTGATGACAAGGTCCATGGAGCATTGTGATTACAGGGGTCATGGGGCATTGTGATGAGTGAGGTCATGGAGCATTAAGATGAAATGAGTCATGGAGCACTGTGATTACAGGGGCCATGGCGCATTGTGATGCCAAAGGCCATGGAGCATTATGATGACAGGTGTCATGGAACATTGAGATGAAACGGGTCATGGACCATTACGATGACAGGGGTCATGGAGAATTGTGATGACTGTGGCCATGGGGAATTTGGATGAAAGGCGTACTGGAGCATTGTGAGGAAATGTTTCATGGAGCATTGTGATGACAAGGGCCATGGAGCATCGTGATGACAGGGGTCATGGGGTATTGTGCTGAAAGCGGTCTTGGAGCATTGTGATGGAAAGCGCTATGGAGCACTGTGATGAGAAGGGCCATGGATCATTGTGAATACAAGGGACATGGAGCCTTGTGATGACAAGGGTCATGGATCATTGTAAAAACAGGTATCATTGGACATTGTGATGACAGGGGCATGGAACCTTTTTATGTAAGTTGCCATGGAGAATTGTGATGAAAGGGATCATGTGAATTTGTAATGACAAGGGCCATGGAGCATTGTGATGAAACAAATCTTGGAGTATTTTGATGAAAGTTGTCATGGAGCATTGCGATGAAAAGCACCAAGGAACATTGTGATGACAAGGGCCATCGAGCATTGTGATGACAAGTGTCATGGAGTATTGTGATGACAGGTGTCATGGAGCATCTTGATGACAAATGCCATGCAGAATTGTGATGAGAGGTGGCATTGGGCATTGTGATGAAAGGGGTCATGGAGTACTGTGATTACAGGGGCCATGGAGCATTGTGATGACAAGTGACATGGAGAATAGTGATGACAGGCGTCATAGAGCATTGTGATGACAAGTGCCATTTAGCATTTTGATGACAGGGGTCATCAAGCATTGTGTTGACAGGGTCACGGAGCATTGTGATGACATGGGCCATGAAGCATTGTGAAGACAAGATTCATGGAGCATTGTGATGACACGGCCATGAAGCATGGTGATGACAACAGACCTGGAGCATTGTGATGACAAGGATATGGAGCATGGCGATGAAACGGACATGGAGCATTATAATGACAAGTGTTCTGGAGCCTTGTGATGACAAGAGCATGGTGCATTGTGATTACAGGGGCCATGGAGCTGGGTGATGACAAAGGCTTGGAGAACTGTGATGACAAGGGCCATGGAGCATTGTGATTACAGGGGTCATGGGGCATTGTGATGAGTGAGGTCATGGAGCATTTATGTGAAACGGGTCATGGAGCACTGTGATTACAGGGGCCGTGGAACATTGCGATAACAAGTGACATGGAGAATAGTGATGACAGGTGTCATAGAGCATTGTGATGACAAGTGCTATTTAGCATTTTGATGACAGGGGTCATCAGTCATTGTGTTGGCAGGGGTCACGGAGCATTGTGATTACAAGGGCAGGGAACCTTGTGGTGACCGGGTTCATGGAACATTTTGATGACAACTTTCATGGAACGTTGTGATGACAGGGGTCATGGAGCATTGTGTTGAAAGGGAACATGGAGCAGTGTGATTACAGGGTCCATGGAGCATTGTGAATACATAGGCCAGGGAACAATGTGATGACAGGGGTCATGTAGCGTTGTGATGACAGGGTCATGGAGCATTGTGATTACAGGGGTTATGGGGCACTGTGATGACGGGGGCATGGAGCATTGTGATGAAAATTGTCCTGGAGCATTGTGATGACAGCGGTCACAAAGAATTGGGATGAAAGGTATCATGCAGCATTGTGATGACAACGGTCATGGATCATTTTGATGACAGGGGTCATGGAACATTCTAATAACAAGGTTCATAAAGCATTTTGATGACAGGGGTCATGGAGCATTGTGTTGACACGGGCATGGAGCATTGTAATGATATTATATCTGGAGCATTGTGATGAAAAGGGGATGGAGCATTTTGATGACAGTCTCCAAGGAGCATTGTGCTGACAATGGCATGGAGCATTGTGATGAAAGGGGTACTGGAGCACTGTGAGGAAAGGAGTCATGGATCATTGTGTTGACACGGTCAAGGAACATTGCGATGACAAGCATTCTGGAGCATTGTGATGAAAGAGCATGGAGCATTGTGATGAAAGGTGACAAGGAGCATTGTGATGATATGGGCAGAGAACTTTGTGATGACATGGGTCATGGAGCATTGTGGTGAAAAGTGTCATGGAACATTGTACTGACAGGGAGCATGGAGCTTTTTGGTAAGAGAGGCCTTGGAGATTTGTGATGGCAGGCGTCATGGGGCATTGTGATGACAGCGGTCTTGGAGCATTGTGATGAAAGGGGTCATGGAGCTCTATGATTAGAGGGGCCATGGAGCATTGTGAATACAAAGCCTATGGAGCATTGAGATGACAGGTTTCATGGAGCCTTTTGATGAAAGTGATCATGGATCATTGTGATGACAAGTGTCCTGGAACCTTGTGATGAAACGGTTCATGAAGCATTTTGATGACAGGGATCATGGCAAATTGTGATGACATCTGTCATGGGGCATTGTGATGACAGTGGTCCTCTAGAATTGTGATGAATGGTATCATGGAGCACTGTGATGACAGGGGCCATGGAACATTGTGATGACAAATGACGTGGAGGATTGTGATGACAAGTGTCATGGGGCATTTTGATGACATTGGCATGGAGCATTATGATGACAAGAGTTCTGGAGCATCTTGATGACAAGCGCATGGAGCATTGTGATGAGAGGCCCCAGGGAACATTGTGATGAAAAGGACAGGGAACATTGTGATGACTGGGTTAATGGAGCATTGTGATGAAGGGGCCATGGAGCATTGAGATGACAGGCGTCATGAGGCATGGTGATGACAGTGGTCATGGAGCATTGTGATGAAAGTGATCATGGAGCAATATGATAACAGGGGCCATGGAGCATTGTGATGACAGGTGTATTGGAGCATTGTGATGAAAGTCGTCATGGATCATTGTGATGACATGTGCCCTGGAACACTGTGATGACATGGTTCATCGAGTATTGTGATGACAAGGGTCATAGCAAATTGTGATGACAGGTGTCATGGGGCATTGTGATGACATTGATCATCTAGGAATTGTGATGAAAGGTATCATGGAGCACTGTGATGACTGGGGGCATGAAGCATTGTTATGAAAATTGTCCTGGATTATTGTGGTGACAGCAGTCATGGAGAATTGTGATGACAGGGATTATGCAGCATTGTGTTGACAAGGGTATGGACTATTGTGATGATAATGGTCGTGGAGCAATGTGATGAAAGTTTTCATGGAACATCGTGATGAAAAGTGCCTGGGAGCATTGTAACGATAAAGGCCATGGAGCATTGTGATGACAAGTGTCATGGAGCATTGTAATGAAAGGTTTCATTGTGCACTGTGATGACAAGGGTATGGAGTATTGTGATGAAACTGGTCCTGGAGCATTGTGATAACAAACTCCACGGAGCATTGTGATGAAAGGCATCATGGAGCATTGTGAAGAAAGGGGCCATGGGGAATTGTAATGACAATAGAGAAATGTGATAAAAATTGTCAGCGATCATAGTGATTAAAGTGGTCATTGAGAATTGTGATGAAAAGCGACATAGAGCATTGTGATGACAAAGGTCATGGAGAATTGTGATGAGCAGGGTCATGTAGGATTGTGATGCCACGGTCATGGAACATTGTGTTGAAAAGAATTCTGCAGCATTGTGAGGAAAAAGGCATGGAGCATTGTGATTATAGGGGACATGGAGCATTGGGATGACATGGGCAGGGAACACTGTGATGACAGGTGTTATGGAGCAATGTGATGACAAGTGTCATGGAGCATTGTGATGAGAGGTGCCTTGGAGAATTGTGATGACAGGCCTCATGGGGCATTGAGATGACAGTCGTCATGGAGCGTTATGATGAAAGGTGTTATGGAGCACTGTGATTACAGGGGCCAGGGAGCATTGTGAACACAAAGGCCATGGAGCATTGAGATGACAGTGGTCATGGAGCATTGTGATGAAAGTGGTCATGGATCATTGTGATGACAAGTGTCCTGGGACCCTGTGATGACATGGTTCATGGAGCATTGTGATGACAATGGTAATGGCGAATTGTGATGACAATGTCATGAGGCATTGTGATGGCAGTGGTCATCTAGGAATGTGGTTAAAGTTATTATGGAGCACAGTAATGAGAGGGGCCATGGAGCATTGTGATGACAAGTGTCATGGAGCATGGTGATGAAACGGACATGGAGCATTATAATGACAAGAGTTCTGGAGCCTTGTGATGACAAGGGCATGGAGCATTGTGATTACAGGGGTCATGGAGCAGTGTGATGACAAAGGCTTGGAGCACTGTGATGACAAGGTCCATGGAGCATTGTGATTACAGGGGTCATGGGGCATTGTGATGAGTGAGGTCATGGAGCATTAAGATGAAATGAGTCATGGAGCACTGTGATTACAGGGGCCATGGCGCATTGTGATGCCAAAGGCCATGGAGCATTATGATGACAGGTGTCATGGAACATTGAGATGAAACGGGTCATGGACCATTACGATGACAGGGGTCATGGAGAATTGTGATGACTGTGGCCATGGGGAATTTGGATGAAAGGCGTACTGGAGCATTGTGAGGAAATGTTTCATGGAGCATTGTGATGACAAGGGCCATGGAGCATCGTGATGACAGGGGTCATGGGGTATTGTGCTGAAAGCGGTCATGGAGCATTGTGATGGAAAGCGCTATGGAGCACTGTGATGAGAAGGGCCATGGATCATTGTGAATACAAGGGACATGGAGCCTTGTGATGACAAGGGTCATGGATCATTGTAAAAACAGGTATCATTGGACATTGTGATGACAGGGGCATGGAACCTTTTTATGTAAGTTGCCATGGAGAATTGTGATGAAAGGGATCATGTGAATTTGTAATGACAAGGGCCATGGAGCATTGTGATGAAACAAATCTTGGAGTATTTTGATGAAAGTTGTCATGGAGCATTGCGATGAAAAGCACCAAGGAACATTGTGATGACAAGGGCCATCGAGCATTGTGATGACAAGTGTCATGGAGTATTGTGATGACAGGTGTCATGGAGCATCTTGATGACAAATGCCATGCAGAATTGTGATGAGAGGTGGCATTGGGCATTGTGATGAAAGGGGTCATGGAGTACTGTGATTACAGGGGCCATGGAGCATTGTGATGACAAGTGACATGGAGAATAGTGATGACAGGCGTCATAGAGCATTGTGATGACAAGTGACATTTAGCATTTTGATGACAGGGGTCATCAAGCATTGTGTTGACAGGGTCACGGAGCATTGTGATGACATGGGCCATGAAGCATTGTGAAGACAAGATTCATGGAGCATTGTGATGACACGGCCATGAAGCATGGTGATGACAACAGACCTGGAGCATTGTGATGACAAGGATATGGAGCATGGCGATGAAACGGACATGGAGCATTATAATGACAAGTGTTCTGGAGCCTTGTGATGACAAGAGCATGGAGCATTGTGATTACAGGGGCCATGGAGCTGTGTGATGACAAAGGCTTGGAGAACTGTGATGACAAGGGCCATGGAGCATTGTGATTACAGGGGTCATGGGGCATTGTGATGAGTGAGGTCATGGAGCATTTATGTGAAACGGGTCATGGAGCATTGTGATTACAGGGGCCGTGGAACATTGCGATAACAAGTGACATGGAGAATAGTGATGACAGGTGTCATAGAGCATTGTGATGACAAGTGCTATTTAGCATTTTGATGACAGGGGTCATCAGTCATTGTGTTGACAGGGGTCACGGAGCATTGTGATTACAAGGGCAGGGAACCTTGTGGTGACCGGGTTCATGGAACATTTTGATGACAACTTTCATGGAACGTTGTGATGACAGGGGTCATGGAGCATTGTGTTGAAAGGGAACATGGAGCAGTGTGATTACAGGGTCCATGGAGCATTGTGAATACATAGGCCAGGGAACAATGTGATGACAGGGGTCATGTAGCGTTGTGATGACAGGGTCATGGAGCATTGTGATTACAGGGGTTATGGGGCACTGTGATGACGGGGGCATGGAGCATTGTGATGAAAATTGTCCTGGAGCATTGTGATGACAGCGGTCACAAAGAATTGGGATGAAAGGTATCATGCAGCATTGTGATGACAACGGTCATGGATCATTTTGATGACAGGGGTCATGGAACATTCTAATAACAAGGTTCATAAAGCATTTTGATGACAGGGGTCATGGAGCATTGTGTTGACACGGGCATGGAGCATTGTAATGATATTATATCTGGAGCATTGTGATGAAAAGGGGATGGAGCATTTTGATGACAGTCTCCAAGGAGCATTGTGCTGACAATGGCATGGAGCATTGTGATGAAAGGGGTACTGGAGCACTGTGAGGAAAGGAGTCATGGATCATTGTGTTGACACGGTCAAGGAACATTGCGATGACAAGCATTCTGGAGCATTGTGATGAAAGAGCATGGAGCATTGTGATGAAAGGTGACAAGGAGCATTGTGATGATATGGGCAGAGAACTTTGTGATGACATGGGTCATGGAGCATTGTGGTGAAAAGTGTCATGGAACATTGTACTGACAGGGATCATGGAGCTTTTTGGTAAGAGAGGCCTTGGAGATTTGTGATGGCAGGCGTCATGGGGCATTGTGATGACAGCGGTCTTGGAGCATTGTGATGAAAGGGGTCATGGAGCTCTATGATTAGAGGGGCCATGGAGCATTGTGAATACAAAGCCTATGGAGCATTGAGATGACAGGTTTCATGGAGCCTTTTGATGAAAGTGATCATGGATCATTGTGATGACAAGTGTCCTGGAACCTTGTGATGAAACGGTTCATGAAGCATTTTGATGACAGGGATCATGGCAAATTGTGATGACATCTGTCATGGGGCATTGTGATGACAGTGGTCCTCTAGAATTGTGATGAATGGTATCATGGAGCACTGTGATGACAGGGGCCATGGAACATTGTGATGACAAATGACGTGGAGGATTGTGATGACAAGTGTCATGGGGCATTTTGATGACATTGGCATGGAGCATTATGATGACAAGAGTTCTGGAGCATTTTGATGACAAGCGCATGGAGCATTGTGATGAGAGGCCCCAGGGAACATTGTGATGAAAAGGACAGGGAACATTGTGATGACTGGGTTAATGGAGCATTGTGATGAAGGGGCCATGGAGCATTGAGATGACAGGCGTCATGAGGCATGGTGATGACAGTGGTCATGGAGCATTGTGATGAAAGTGATCATGGAGCAATATGATAACAGGGGCCATGGAGCATTGTGATGACAGGTGTATTGGAGCATTGTGATGAAAGTCGTCATGGATCATTGTGATGACATATGCCCTGGAACACTGTGATGACATGGATCATCGAGTATTGTGATGACAAGGGTCATAGCAAATTGTGATGACAGGTGTCATGGGGCATTGTGATGACATTGATCATCTAGGAATTGTGATGAAAGGTATCATGGAGCACTGTGATGACTGGGGGCATGAAGCATTGTTATGAAAATTGTCCTGGATTATTGTGGTGACAGCAGTCATGGAGAATTGTGATGACAGGGATTATGCAGCATTGTGTTGACAAGGGTATGGACTATTGTGATGATAATGGTCGTGGAGCAATGTGATGAAAGTTTTCATGGAACATCGTGATGAAAAGTGCCTGGGAGCATTGTAACGATAAAGGCCATGGAGCATTGTGATGACAAGTGTCATGGAGCATTGTAATGAAAGGTTTCATTGTGCACTGTGATGACAAGGGTATGGAGTATTGTGATGAAACTGGTCCTGGAGCATTGTGATAACAAACTCCACGGAGCATTGTGATGAAAGGCATCATGGAGCATTGTGAAGAAAGGGGCCATGGGGAATTGTAATGACAATAGAGAAATGTGATAAAAATTGTCAGCGATCATAGTGATTAAAGTGGTCATTGAGAATTGTGATGAAAAGCGACATAGAGCATTGTGATGACAAAGGTCATGGAGAATTGTGATGAGCAGGGTCATGTAGGATTGTGATGCCACGGTCATGGAACATTGTGTTGAAAAGAATTCTGCAGCATTGTGAGGAAAAAGGCATGGAGCATTGTGATTATAGGGGACATGGAGCATTGGGATGACATGGGCAGGGAACACTGTGATGACAGGTGTTATGGAGCAATGTGATGACAAGTGTCATGGAGCATTGTGATGAGAGGTGCCTTGGAGAATTGTGATGACAGGCCTCATGGGGCATTGAGATGACAGTCGTCATGGAGCGTTATGATGAAAGGTGTTATGGAGCACTGTGATTACAGGGGCCAGGGAGCATTGTGAACACAAAGGCCATGGAGCATTGAGATGACAGTGGTCATGGAGCATTGTGATGAAAGTGGTCATGGATCATTGTGATGACAAGTGTCCTGGGACCCTGTGATGACATGGTTCATGGAGCATTGTGATGACAATGGTAATGGCGAATTGTGATGACAATGTCATGAGGCATTGTGATGGCAGTGGTCATCTAGGAATGTGGTTAAAGTTATTATGGAGCACAGTAATGAGAGGGGCCATGGAGCATTGTGATGACAAGTGTCATGGAGCATGGTGATGAAACGGACATGGAGCATTATAATGACAAGAGTTCTGGAGCCTTGTGATGACAAGGGCATGGAGCATTGTGATTACAGGGGTCATGGAGCAGTGTGATGACAAAGGCTTGGAGCACTGTGATGACAAGGTCCATGGAGCATTGTGATTACAGGGGTCATGGGGCATTGTGATGAGTGAGGTCATGGAGCATTAAGATGAAATGAGTCATGGAGCACTGTGATTACAGGGGCCATGGCGCATTGTGATGCCAAAGGCCATGGAGCATTATGATGACAGGTGTCATGGAACATTGAGATGAAACGGGTCATGGACCATTACGATGACAGGGGTCATGGAGAATTGTGATGACTGTGGCCATGGGGAATTTGGATGAAAGGCGTACTGGAGCATTGTGAGGAAATGTTTCATGGAGCATTGTGATGACAAGGGCCATGGAGCATCGTGATGACAGGGGTCATGGGGTATTGTGCTGAAAGCGGTCATGGAGCATTGTGATGGAAAGCGCTATGGAGCACTGTGATGAGAAGGGCCATGGATCATTGTGAATACAAGGGACATGGAGCCTTGTGATGACAAGGGTCATGGATCATTGTAAAAACAGGTATCATTGGACATTGTGATGACAGGGGCATGGAACCTTTTTATGTAAGTTGCCATGGAGAATTGTGATGAAAGGGATCATGTGAATTTGTAATGACAAGGGCCATGGAGCATTGTGATGAAACAAATCTTGGAGTATTTTGATGAAAGTTGTCATGGAGCATTGCGATGAAAAGCACCAAGGAACATTGTGATGACAAGGGCCATCGAGCATTGTGATGACAAGTGTCATGGAGTATTGTGATGACAGGTGTCATGGAGCATCTTGATGACAAATGCCATGCAGAATTGTGATGAGAGGTGGCATTGGGCATTGTGATGAAAGGGGTCATGGAGTACTGTGATTACAGGGGCCATGGAGCATTGTGATGACAAGTGACATGGAGAATAGTGATGACAGGCGTCATAGAGCATTGTGATGACAAGTGACATTTAGCATTTTGATGACAGGGGTCATCAAGCATTGTGTTGACAGGGTCACGGAGCATTGTGATGACATGGGCCATGAAGCATTGTGAAGACAAGATTCATGGAGCATTGTGATGACACGGCCATGAAGCATGGTGATGACAACAGACCTGGAGCATTGTGATGACAAGGATATGGAGCATGGCGATGAAACGGACATGGAGCATTATAATGACAAGTGTTCTGGAGCCTTGTGATGACAAGAGCATGGAGCATTGTGATTACAGGGGCCATGGAGCTGTGTGATGACAAAGGCTTGGAGAACTGTGATGACAAGGGCCATGGAGCATTGTGATTACAGGGGTCATGGGGCATTGTGATGAGTGAGGTCATGGAGCATTTATGTGAAACGGGTCATGGAGCATTGTGATTACAGGGGCCGTGGAACATTGCGATAACAAGTGACATGGAGAATAGTGATGACAGGTGTCATAGAGCATTGTGATGACAAGTGCTATTTAGCATTTTGATGACAGGGGTCATCAGTCATTGTGTTGACAGGGGTCACGGAGCATTGTGATTACAAGGGCAGGGAACCTTGTGGTGACCGGGTTCATGGAACATTTTGATGACAACTTTCATGGAACGTTGTGATGACAGGGGTCATGGAGCATTGTGTTGAAAGGGAACATGGAGCAGTGTGATTACAGGGTCCATGGAGCATTGTGAATACATAGGCCAGGGAACAATGTGATGACAGGGGTCATGTAGCGTTGTGATGACAGGGTCATGGAGCATTGTGATTACAGGGGTTATGGGGCACTGTGATGACGGGGGCATGGAGCATTGTGATGAAAATTGTCCTGGAGCATTGTGATGACAGCGGTCACAAAGAATTGGGATGAAAGGTATCATGCAGCATTGTGATGACAACGGTCATGGATCATTTTGATGACAGGGGTCATGGAACATTCTAATAACAAGGTTCATAAAGCATTTTGATGACAGGGGTCATGGAGCATTGTGTTGACACGGGCATGGAGCATTGTAATGATATTATATCTGGAGCATTGTGATGAAAAGGGGATGGAGCATTTTGATGACAGTCTCCAAGGAGCATTGTGCTGACAATGGCATGGAGCATTGTGATGAAAGGGGTACTGGAGCACTGTGAGGAAAGGAGTCATGGATCATTGTGTTGACACGGTCAAGGAACATTGCGATGACAAGCATTCTGGAGCATTGTGATGAAAGAGCATGGAGCATTGTGATGAAAGGTGACAAGGAGCATTGTGATGATATGGGCAGAGAACTTTGTGATGACATGGGTCATGGAGCATTGTGGTGAAAAGTGTCATGGAACATTGTACTGACAGGGATCATGGAGCTTTTTGGTAAGAGAGGCCTTGGAGATTTGTGATGGCAGGCGTCATGGGGCATTGTGATGACAGCGGTCTTGGAGCATTGTGATGAAAGGGGTCATGGAGCTCTATGATTAGAGGGGCCATGGAGCATTGTGAATACAAAGCCTATGGAGCATTGAGATGACAGGTTTCATGGAGCCTTTTGATGAAAGTGATCATGGATCATTGTGATGACAAGTGTCCTGGAACCTTGTGATGAAACGGTTCATGAAGCATTTTGATGACAGGGATCATGGCAAATTGTGATGACATCTGTCATGGGGCATTGTGATGACAGTGGTCCTCTAGAATTGTGATGAATGGTATCATGGAGCACTGTGATGACAGGGGCCATGGAACATTGTGATGACAAATGACGTGGAGGATTGTGATGACAAGTGTCATGGGGCATTTTGATGACATTGGCATGGAGCATTATGATGACAAGAGTTCTGGAGCATTTTGATGACAAGCGCATGGAGCATTGTGATGAGAGGCCCCAGGGAACATTGTGATGAAAAGGACAGGGAACATTGTGATGACTGGGTTAATGGAGCATTGTGATGAAGGGGCCATGGAGCATTGAGATGACAGGCGTCATGAGGCATGGTGATGACAGTGGTCATGGAGCATTGTGATGAAAGTGATCATGGAGCAATATGATAACAGGGGCCATGGAGCATTGTGATGACAGGTGTATTGGAGCATTGTGATGAAAGTCGTCATGGATCATTGTGATGACATGTGCCCTGGAACACTGTGATGACATGGTTCATCGAGTATTGTGATGACAAGGGTCATAGCAAATTGTGATGACAGGTGTCATGGGGCATTGTGATGACATTGATCATCTAGGAATTGTGATGAAAGGTATCATGGAGCACTGTGATGACTGGGGGCATGAAGCATTGTTATGAAAATTGTCCTGGATTATTGTGGTGACAGCAGTCATGGAGAATTGTGATGACAGGGATTATGCAGCATTGTGTTGACAAGGGTATGGACTATTGTGATGATAATGGTTGTGGAGCAATGTGATGAAAGTTTTCATGGAACATCGTGATGAAAAGTGCCTGGGAGCATTGTAACGATAAAGGCCATGGAGCATTGTGATGACAAGTGTCATGGAGCATTGTAATGAAAGGTTTCATTGTGCACTGTGATGACAAGGGTATGGAGTATTGTGATGAAACTGGTCCTGGAGCATTGTGATAACAAACTCCACGGAGCATTGTGATGAAAGGCATCATGGAGCATTGTGAAGAAAGGGGCCATGGGGAATTGTAATGACAATAGAGAAATGTGATAAAAATTGTCAGCGATCATAGTGATTAAAGTGGTCATTGAGAATTGTGATGAAAAGCGACATAGAGCATTGTGATGACAAAGGTCATGGAGAATTGTGATGAGCAGGGTCATGTAGGATTGTGATGCCACGGTCATGGAACATTGTGTTGAAAAGAATTCTGCAGCATTGTGAGGAAAAAGGCATGGAGCATTGTGATTATAGGGGACATGGAGCATTGTGATGACATGGGCAGGGAACACTGTGATGACAGGTGTTATGGAGCAATGTGATGACAAGTGTCATGGAGCATTGTGATGAGAGGTGCCTTGGAGAATTGTGATGACAGGCCTCATGGGGCATTGAGATGACAGTCGTCATGGAGCGTTATGATGAAAGGTGTTATGGAGCACTGTGATTACAGGGGCCAGGGAGCATTGTGAACACAAAGGCCATGGAGCATTGAGATGACAGTGGTCATGGAGCATTGTGATGAAAGTGGTCATGGATCATTGTGATGACAAGTGTCCTGGGACCCTGTGATGACATGGTTCATGGAGCATTGTGATGACAATGGCAATGGCGAATTGTGATGACAATGTCATGAGGCATTGTGATGGCAGTGGTCATCTAGGAATGTGGTTAAAGTTATTATGGAGCACAGTAATGAGAGGGGCCATGGAGCATTGTGATGACAAGTGTCATGGAGCATGGTGATGAAACGGACATGGAGCATTATAATGACAAGAGTTCTGGAGCCTTGTGATGACAAGGGCATGGAGCATTGTGATTACAGGGGTCATGGAGCAGTGTGATGACAAAGGCTTGGAGCACTGTGATGACAAGGTCCATGGAGCATTGTGATTACAGGGGTCATGGGGCATTGTGATGAGTGAGGTCATGGAGCATTAAGATGAAATGAGTCATGGAGCACTGTGATTACAGGGGCCATGGCGCATTGTGATGCCAAAGGCCATGGAGCATTATGATGACAGGTGTCATGGAACATTGAGATGAAACGGGTCATGGACCATTACGATGACAGGGGTCATGGAGAATTGTGATGACTGTGGCCATGGGGAATTTGGATGAAAGGCGTACTGGAGCATTGTGAGGAAATGTTTCATGGAGCATTGTGATGACAAGGGCCATGGAGCATCGTGATGACAGGGGTCATGGGGTATTGTGCTGAAAGCGGTCATGGAGCATTGTGATGGAAAGCGCTATGGAGCACTGTGATGAGAAGGGCCATGGATCATTGTGAATACAAGGGACATGGAGCCTTGTGATGACAAGGGTCATGGATCATTGTAAAAACAGGTATCATTGGACATTGTGATGACAGGGGCATGGAACCTTTTTATGTAAGTTGCCATGGAGAATTGTGATGAAAGGGATCATGTGAATTTGTAATGACAAGGGCCATGGAGCATTGTGATGAAACAAATCTTGGAGTATTTTGATGAAAGTTGTCATGGAGCATTGCGATGAAAAGCACCAAGGAACATTGTGATGACAAGGGCCATCGAGCATTGTGATGACAAGTGTCATGGAGTATTGTGATGACAGGTGTCATGGAGCATCTTGATGACAAATGCCATGCAGAATTGTGATGAGAGGTGGCATTGGGCATTGTGATGAAAGGGGTCATGGAGTACTGTGATTACAGGGGCCATGGAGCATTGTGATGACAAGTGACATGGAGAATAGTGATGACAGGCGTCATAGAGCATTGTGATGACAAGTGCCATTTAGCATTTTGATGACAGGGGTCATCAAGCATTGTGTTGACAGGGTCACGGAGCATTGTGATGACATGGGCCATGAAGCATTGTGAAGACAAGATTCATGGAGCATTGTGATGACACGGCCATGAAGCATGGTGATGACAACAGACCTGGAGCATTGTGATGACAAGGATATGGAGCATGGCGATGAAACGGACATGGAGCATTATAATGACAAGTGTTCTGGAGCCTTGTGATGACAAGAGCATGGAGCATTGTGATTACAGGGGCCATGGAGCTGTGTGATGACAAAGGCTTGGAGAACTGTGATGACAAGGGCCATGGAGCATTGTGATTACAGGGGTCATGGGGCATTGTGATGAGTGAGGTCATGGAGCATTTATGTGAAACGGGTCATGGAGCACTGTGATTACAGGGGCCGTGGAACATTGCGATAACAAGTGACATGGAGAATAGTGATGACAGGTGTCATAGAGCATTGTGATGACAAGTGCTATTTAGCATTTTGATGACAGGGGTCATCAGTCATTGTGTTGACAGGGGTCACGGAGCATTGTGATTACAAGGGCAGGGAACCTTGTGGTGACCGGGTTCATGGAACATTTTGATGACAACTTTCATGGAACGTTGTGATGACAGGGGTCATGGAGCATTGTGTTGAAAGGGAACATGGAGCAGTGTGATTACAGGGTCCATGGAGCATTGTGAATACATAGGCCAGGGAACAATGTGATGACAGGGGTCATGTAGCGTTGTGATGACAGGGTCATGGAGCATTGTGATTACAGGGGTTATGGGGCACTGTGATGACGGGGGCATGGAGCATTGTGATGAAAATTGTCCTGGAGCATTGTGATGACAGCGGTCACAAAGAATTGGGATGAAAGGTATCATGCAGCATTGTGATGACAACGGTCATGGATCATTTTGATGACAGGGGTCATGGAACATTCTAATAACAAGGTTCATAAAGCATTTTGATGACAGGGGTCATGGAGCATTGTGTTGACACGGGCATGGAGCATTGTAATGATATTATATCTGGAGCATTGTGATGAAAAGGGGATGGAGCATTTTGATGACAGTCTCCAAGGAGCATTGTGCTGACAATGGCATGGAGCATTGTGATGAAAGGGGTACTGGAGCACTGTGAGGAAAGGAGTCATGGATCATTGTGTTGACACGGTCAAGGAACATTGCGATGACAAGCATTCTGGAGCATTGTGATGAAAGAGCATGGAGCATTGTGATGAAAGGTGACAAGGAGCATTGTGATGATATGGGCAGAGAACTTTGTGATGACATGGGTCATGGAGCATTGTGGTGAAAAGTGTCATGGAACATTGTACTGACAGGGAGCATGGAGCTTTTTGGTAAGAGAGGCCTTGGAGATTTGTGATGGCAGGCGTCATGGGGCATTGTGATGACAGCGGTCTTGGAGCATTGTGATGAAAGGGGTCATGGAGCTCTATGATTAGAGGGGCCATGGAGCATTGTGAATACAAAGCCTATGGAGCATTGAGATGACAGGTTTCATGGAGCCTTTTGATGAAAGTGATCATGGATCATTGTGATGACAAGTGTCCTGGAACCTTGTGATGAAACGGTTCATGAAGCATTTTGATGACAGGGATCATGGCAAATTGTGATGACATCTGTCATGGGGCATTGTGATGACAGTGGTCCTCTAGAATTGTGATGAATGGTATCATGGAGCACTGTGATGACAGGGGCCATGGAACATTGTGATGACAAATGACGTGGAGGATTGTGATGACAAGTGTCATGGGGCATTTTGATGACATTGGCATGGAGCATTATGATGACAAGAGTTCTGGAGCATCTTGATGACAAGCGCATGGAGCATTGTGATGAGAGGCCCCAGGGAACATTGTGATGAAAAGGACAGGGAACATTGTGATGACTGGGTTAATGGAGCATTGTGATGAAGGGGCCATGGAGCATTGAGATGACAGGCGTCATGAGGCATGGTGATGACAGTGGTCATGGAGCATTGTGATGAAAGTGATCATGGAGCAATATGATAACAGGGGCCATGGAGCATTGTGATGACAGGTGTATTGGAGCATTGTGATGAAAGTCGTCATGGATCATTGTGATGACATGTGCCCTGGAACACTGTGATGACATGGTTCATCGAGTATTGTGATGACAAGGGTCATAGCAAATTGTGATGACAGGTGTCATGGGGCATTGTGATGACATTGATCATCTAGGAATTGTGATGAAAGGTATCATGGAGCACTGTGATGACTGGGGGCATGAAGCATTGTTATGAAAATTGTCCTGGATTATTGTGGTGACAGCAGTCATGGAGAATTGTGATGACAGGGATTATGCAGCATTGTGTTGACAAGGGTATGGACTATTGTGATGATAATGGTCGTGGAGCAATGTGATGAAAGTTTTCATGGAACATCGTGATGAAAAGTGCCTGGGAGCATTGTAACGATAAAGGCCATGGAGCATTGTGATGACAAGTGTCATGGAGCATTGTAATGAAAGGTTTCATTGTGCACTGTGATGACAAGGGTATGGAGTATTGTGATGAAACTGGTCCTGGAGCATTGTGATAACAAACTCCACGGAGCATTGTGATGAAAGGCATCATGGAGCATTGTGAAGAAAGGGGCCATGGGGAATTGTAATGACAATAGAGAAATGTGATAAAAATTGTCAGCGATCATAGTGATTAAAGTGGTCATTGAGAATTGTGATGAAAAGCGACATAGAGCATTGTGATGACAAAGGTCAGGGAGAATTGTGATGAGCAGGGTCATGTAGGATTGTGATGCCACGGTCATGGAACATTGTGTTGAAAAGAATTCTGCAGCATTGTGAGGAAAAAGGCATGGAGCATTGTGATTATAGGGGACATGGAGCATTGGGATGACATGGGCAGGGAACACTGTGATGACAGGTGTTATGGAGCAATGTGATGACAAGTGTCATGGAGCATTGTGATGAGAGGTGCCTTGGAGAATTGTGATGACAGGCCTCATGGGGCATTGAGATGACAGTCGTCATGGAGCGTTATGATGAAAGGTGTTATGGAGCACTGTGATTACAGGGGCCAGGGAGCATTGTGAACACAAAGGCCATGGAGCATTGAGATGACAGTGGTCATGGAGCATTGTGATGAAAGTGGTCATGGATCATTGTGATGACAAGTGTCCTGGGACCCTGTGATGACATGGTTCATGGAGCATTGTGATGACAATGGTAATGGCGAATTGTGATGACAATGTCATGAGGCATTGTGATGGCAGTGGTCATCTAGGAATGTGGTTAAAGTTATTATGGAGCACAGTAATGAGAGGGGCCATGGAGCATTGTGATGACAAGTGTCATGGAGCATGGTGATGAAACGGACATGGAGCATTATAATGACAAGAGTTCTGGAGCCTTGTGATGACAAGGGCATGGAGCATTGTGATTACAGGGGTCATGGAGCAGTGTGATGACAAAGGCTTGGAGCACTGTGATGACAAGGTCCATGGAGCATTGTGATTACAGGGGTCATGGGGCATTGTGATGAGTGAGGTCATGGAGCATTAAGATGAAATGAGTCATGGAGCACTGTGATTACAGGGGCCATGGCGCATTGTGATGCCAAAGGCCATGGAGCATTATGATGACAGGTGTCATGGAACATTGAGATGAAACGGGTCATGGACCATTACGATGACAGGGGTCATGGAGAATTGTGATGACTGTGGCCATGGGGAATTTGGATGAAAGGCGTACTGGAGCATTGTGAGGAAATGTTTCATGGAGCATTGTGATGACAAGGGCCATGGAGCATCGTGATGACAGGGGTCATGGGGTATTGTGCTGAAAGCGGTCATGGAGCATTGTGATGGAAAGCGCTATGGAGCACTGTGATGAGAAGGGCCATGGATCATTGTGAATACAAGGGACATGGAGCCTTGTGATGACAAGGGTCATGGATCATTGTAAAAACAGGTATCATTGGACATTGTGATGACAGGGGCATGGAACATTTTTATGTAAGTTGCCATGGAGAATTGTGATAAAAGGGATCATGTGAATTTGTAATGACAAGGGCCATGGAGCATTGTGATGAAACAAATCTTGGAGTATTTTGATGAAAGTTGTCATGGAGCATTGCGATGAAAAGCACCAAGGAACATTGTGATGACAAGGGCCATCGAGCATTGTGATGACAAGTGTCATGGAGTATTGTGATGACAGGTGTCATGGAGCATCTTGATGACAAATGCCATGCAGAATTGTGATGAGAGGTGGCATTGGGCATTGTGATGAAAGGGGTCATGGAGTACTGTGATTACAGGGGCCATGGAGCATTGTGATGACAAGTGACATGGAGAATAGTGATGACAGGCGTCATAGAGCATTGTGATGACAAGTGCCATTTAGCATTTTGATGACAGGGGTCATCAAGCATTGTGTTGACAGGGTCACGGAGCATTGTGATGACATGGGCCATGAAGCATTGTGAAGACAAGATTCATGGAGCATTGTGATGACACGGCCATGAAGCATGGTGATGACAACAGACCTGGAGCATTGTGATGACAAGGATATGGAGCATGGCGATGAAACGGACATGGAGCATTATAATGACAAGTGTTCTGGAGCCTTGTGATGACAAGAGCATGGAGCATTGTGATTACAGGGGTCATGGAGCTGTGTGATGACAAAGGCTTGGAGAACTGTGATGACAAGGGCCATGGAGCATTGTGATTACAGGGGTCATGGGGCATTGTGATGAGTGAGGTCATGGAGCATTTATGTGAAACGGGTCATGGAGCACTGTGATTACAGGGGCCGTGGAACATTGCGATAACAAGTGACATGGAGAATAGTGATGACAGGTGTCATAGAGCATTGTGATGACAAGTGCTATTTAGCATTTTGATGACAGGGGTCATCAGTCATTGTGTTGACAGGGGTCACGGAGCATTGTGATTACAAGGGCAGGGAACCTTGTGGTGACCGGGTTCATGGAACATTTTGATGACAACTTTCATGGAACGTTGTGATGACAGGGGTCATGGAGCATTGTGTTGAAAGGGAACATGGAGCAGTGTGATTACAGGGTCCATGGAGCATTGTGAATACATAGGCCAGGGAACAATGTGATGACAGGGGTCATGTAGCGTTGTGATGACAGGGTCATGGAGCATTGTGATTACAGGGGTTATGGGGCACTGTGATGACGGGGGCATGGAGCATTGTGATGAAAATTGTCCTGGAGCATTGTGATGACAGCGGTCACAAAGAATTGGGATGAAAGGTATCATGCAGCATTGTGATGACAACGGTCATGGATCATTTTGATGACAGGGGTCATGGAACATTCTAATAACAAGGTTCATAAAGCATTTTGATGACAGGGGTCATGGAGCATTGTGTTGACACGGGCATGGAGCATTGTAATGATATTATATCTGGAGCATTGTGATGAAAAGGGGATGGAGCATTTTGATGACAGTCTCCAAGGAGCATTGTGCTGACAATGGCATGGAGCATTGTGATGAAAGGGGTACTGGAGCACTGTGAGGAAAGGAGTCATGGATCATTGTGTTGACACGGTCAAGGAACATTGCGATGACAAGCATTCTGGAGCATTGTGATGAAAGAGCATGGAGCATTGTGATGAAAGGTGACAAGGAGCATTGTGATGATATGGGCAGAGAACTTTGTGATGACATGGGTCATGGAGCATTGTGGTGAAAAGTGTCATGGAACATTGTACTGACAGGGATCATGGAGCTTTTTGGTAAGAGAGGCCTTGGAGATTTGTGATGGCAGGCGTCATGGGGCATTGTGATGACAGCGGTCTTGGAGCATTGTGATGAAAGGGGTCATGGAGCTCTATGATTAGAGGGGCCATGGAGCATTGTGAATACAAAGCCTATGGAGCATTGAGATGACAGGTTTCATGGAGCCTTTTGATGAAAGTGATCATGGATCATTGTGATGACAAGTGTCCTGGAACCTTGTGATGAAACGGTTCATGAAGCATTTTGATGACAGGGATCATGGCAAATTGTGATGACATCTGTCATGGGGCATTGTGATGACAGTGGTCCTCTAGAATTGTGATGAATGGTATCATGGAGCACTGTGATGACAGGGGCCATGGAACATTGTGATGACAAATGACGTGGAGGATTGTGATGACAAGTGTCATGGGGCATTTTGATGACATTGGCATGGAGCATTATGATGACAAGAGTTCTGGAGCATTTTGATGACAAGCGCATGGAGCATTGTGATGAGAGGCCCCAGGGAACATTGTGATGAAAAGGACAGGGAACATTGTGATGACTGGGTTAATGGAGCATTGTGATGAAGGGGCCATGGAGCATTGAGATGACAGGCGTCATGAGGCATGGTGATGACAGTGGTCATGGAGCATTGTGATGAAAGTGATCATGGAGCAATATGATAACAGGGGCCATGGAGCATTGTGATGACAGGTGTATTGGAGCATTGTGATGAAAGTCGTCATGGATCATTGTGATGACATGTGCCCTGGAACACTGTGATGACATGGTTCATCGAGTATTGTGATGACAAGGGTCATAGCAAATTGTGATGACAGGTGTCATGGGGCATTGTGATGACATTGATCATCTAGGAATTGTGATGAAAGGTATCATGGAGCACTGTGATGACTGGGGGCATGAAGCATTGTTATGAAAATTGTCCTGGATTATTGTGGTGACAGCAGTCATGGAGAATTGTGATGACAGGGATTATGCAGCATTGTGTTGACAAGGGTATGGACTATTGTGATGATAATGGTCGTGGAGCAATGTGATGAAAGTTTTCATGGAACATCGTGATGAAAAGTGCCTGGGAGCATTGTAACGATAAAGGCCATGGAGCATTGTGATGACAAGTGTCATGGAGCATTGTAATGAAAGGTTTCATTGTGCACTGTGATGACAAGGGGGATGGAGTATTGTGATGAAACTGGTCCTGGAGCATTGTGATAACAAACTCCATGGAGCATTGTGATGACAAGCATCATGGAGCATTGTGAAGAAAGGGGCCATGGGGAATTGTAATGACAATAGAGAAATGTGATAAAAATTGTCAGCGATCATAGTGATTAAAGTGGTCATTGAGAATTGTGATGAAAAGCGACATAGAGCATTGTGATGACAAAGGTCATGGAGAATTGTGATGAGCAGGGTCATGTAGGATTGTGATGCCACGGTCATGGAACATTGTGTTGAAAAGAATTCTGCAGCATTGTGAGGAAAAAGGCATGGAGCATTGTGATTATAGGGGACATGGAGCATTGTGATGACATGGGCAGGGAACACTGTGATGACAGGTGTTATGGAGCAATGTGATGACAAGTGTCATGGAGCATTGTGATGAGAGGTGCCTTGGAGAATTGTGATGACAGGCCTCATGGGGCATTGAGATGACAGTCGTCATGGAGCGTTATGATGAAAGGTGTTATGGAGCACTGTGATTACAGGGGCCAGGGAGCATTGTGAACACAAAGGCCATGGAGCATTGAGATGACAGTGGTCATGGAGCATTGTGATGAAAGTGGTCATGGATCATTGTGATGACAAGTGTCCTGGGACCCTGTGATGACATGGTTCATGGAGCATTGTGATGACAATGGTAATGGCGAATTGTGATGACAATGTCATGAGGCATTGTGATGGCAGTGGTCATCTAGGAATGTGGTTAAAGTTATTATGGAGCACAGTAATGAGAGGGGCCATGGAGCATTGTGATGACAAGTGTCATGGAGCATGGTGATGAAACGGACATGGAGCATTATAATGACAAGAGTTCTGGAGCCTTGTGATGACAAGGGCATGGAGCATTGTGATTACAGGGGTCATGGAGCAGTGTGATGACAAAGGCTTGGAGCACTGTGATGACAAGGTCCATGGAGCATTGTGATTACAGGGGTCATGGGGCATTGTGATGAGTGAGGTCATGGAGCATTAAGATGAAACGAGTCATGGAGCACTGTGATTACAGGGGCCATGGCGCATTGTCATGCCAAAGGCCATGGAGCATTGTGATGACAGGTGTCATGGAACATTGAGATGAAACGGGTCATGGACCATTACGATGACAGGGGTCATGGAGAATTGTGATGACTGTGGCCATGGGGAATTTGGATGAAAGGCGTACTGGAGCATTGTGAGGAAATGTTTCATGGAGCATTGTGATGACAAGGGCCATGGAGCATCGTGATGACAGGGGTCATGGGGCATTGTGCTGAAAGCGTTCATGGAGCATTGCGATGAAAAGCACTATGGATCATTGTGATGACAAGGGCCATGGAGCATTGTGAATACAAGGGACATGGAGCCTTGTGATGACAAGGGTCATGGATCATTGTAAAAACAGGAATCATTGGGCATTGTGATGACAGGGTCATGAAGCATTTTTATGTAAGTTGCCATGGAGAATTGTGATGAAAAAGATCATGTGAATTTGTAATGACAAGGGCCATGGAGCATTGTGATGAAACAAATCTTGGAGTATTTTGATGAAAGTTGTCATGGAGCATTGCGATGAAAAGCACCAAGGACCATTGTGATGACAAGGGCCATCGAGCATTGTGATGACAAGTGTCATGGAGTATTGTGATGACAGGTGTCATGGAGCATCTTGATGACAAATGCCATGGAGAATTGTGATGAGAGGTGGCATTGGGCATTGTGATGAAAGGGGTCATGGAGTACTGTGATTACAGGGGCCTTGGAGTATTGTGATGACAAGTGACATGGAGAATAGTGATGACAGGCGTCATAGAGCATTGTGATGACAAGTGCCATTTAGCATTTTGATGACAGGGGTCATCAAGCATTGTGTTGACAGGGTCACGGAGCATTGCGATGACAAAGGCCATAGAGCATTGTGATGACAGGGGTCATGGAGCATCGTGATGACATGGACCATGAAGCATTGTGAAGACAAGATTCATGGAGCATTGTGATGACATGGGCATGAAGCATGGTGATGACAACAGACCTGGAGCATTGTGATGACAAGGATATGGAGCATGGCGATGAAACGGACATGGAGCGTTATAATGACAAGTGTTCTGGAGCCTTGTGATGACAAGAGCATGGACCATTGTGATTACAGGGGCCATGGAGCTGTGTGATGACAAAGGCTTGGAGAACTGTGATGACAAGGGCCATGGAGCATTGTGATTACAGGGATCATGGGGCATTGTGATGAGTGAGGTCATGGAGCATTTATGTGAAATGGGTCAAGGAGCACTGTGATTACAGGGGCCGTGGAACATTGCGATAACAAGTGACATGGAGAATAGTGATGACAGGTGTCATAGAGCATTGTGATGACAAGTTCTATTTAGCATTTTGATGACAGGGGTCATCATTCATTGTGTTGACAGGGGTCACGGAGCATTGTGATTACAAGGGCAGGGAACCTTGTGGTGACCGGGGTCATGGAACATTTTGATGACAACTTTCATGGAACGTTGTGATGACAGGGGTCATGGAGCATTGTGTTGAAAGGGAACATGGAGCAGTGTGATTACAGGGTCCATGGAGCATTGTGAATACATAGGCCAGGGAACAATGTGATGACAGGGGTCATGTAGCGTTGTGATGACAGGGTCATGGAGCATTGTGATTACAGGGGTTATGGGGCACTGTGATGACGGGGGCATGGAGCATTGTGATGAAAATTGTCCTGGAGCATTGTGATGACAGCGGTCACAAAGAATTGGGATGAAAGGTATCATGCAGCATTGTGATGACAACGGTCATGGATCATTTTGATGACAGGGGTCATGGAACATTCTAATAACAAGGTTCATAAAGCATTTTGATGACAGGGGTCATGGAGCATTGTGTTGACACGGGCATGGAGCATTGTAATGATATTATATCTGGAGCATTGTGATGAAAAGGGGATGGAGCATTTTGATGACAGTCTCCAAGGAGCATTGTGCTGACAATGGCATGGAGCATTGTGATGAAAGGGGTACTGGAGCACTGTGAGGAAAGGAGTCATGGATCATTGTGTTGTCACGGTCAAGGAACATTGCGATGACAAGCATTCTGGAGCATTGTGATGAAAGAGCATGGAGCATTGTGATGAAAGGTGACAAGGAGCATTGTGATGATATGGGCAGAGAACTTTGTGATGATATGGGTCATGGAGCATTGTGGTGAAAAGTGTCATGGAACATTGTACTGACAGGGATCATGGAGCTTTTTGGTAAGAGAGGCCTTGGAGATTTGTGATGGCAGGCTTCATGGGGCATTGTGATGACAGTGGTCCTCTAGAATTGTGATGAATGGTATCATGGAGCACTGTGATGACAGGGGCCATGGAACATTGTGATGACAAATGACGTGGAGGATTGTGATGACAAGTGTCATGGGGCATTTTGATGACATTGGCATGGAGCATTATGATGACAAGAGTTCTGGAGCATTTTGATGACAAGCGCATGGAGCATTGTGATGAGAGGCCCCAGGGAACATTGTGATGAAAAGGACAGGGAACATTGTGATGACTGGGTTAATGGAGCATTGTGATGAAGGGGCCATGGAGCATTGAGATGACAGGCGTCATGAGGCATGGTGATGACAGTGGTCATGGAGCATTGTGATGAAAGTGATCATGGAGCAATATGATAACAGGGGCCATGGAGCATTGTGATGACAGGTGTATTGGAGCATTGTGATGAAAGTCGTCATGGATCATTGTGATGACATGTGCCCTGGAACACTGTGATGACATGGTTCATCAAGTATTGTGATGACAAGGGTCATAGCAAATTGTGATGACAGGTGTCATGGGGCATTGTGATGACATTGATCATCTAGGAATTGTGATGAAAGGTATCATGGAGCACTGTGATGACTGGGGGCATGAAGCATTGTTATGAAAATTGTCCTGGATTATTGTGGTGACAGCAGTCATGGAGAATTGTGATGACAGGGATTATGCAGCATTGTGTTGACAAGGGTATGGACTATTGTGATGATAATGGTCGTGGAGCAATGTGATGAAAGTTTTCATGGAACATCGTGATGAAAAGTGCCTGGGAGCATTGTGACGATAAAGGCCATGGAGCATTGTGATGACAAGTGTCATGGAGCATTGTAATGAAAGGTTTCATTGTGCACTGTGATGACAAGGGTATGGAGTATTGTGATGAAACTGGTCCTGGAGCATTGTGATAACAAACTCCATGGAGCATTGTGATGAAAGGCATCATGGAGCATTGTGAAGAAAGGGGCCATGGGGAATTGTAATGACAATAGAGAAATGTGATAAAAATTGTCAGCGATCATAGTGATTAAAGTGGTTATTGAGAATTGTGATGAAAAGCGACATAGAGCATTGTGATGACAAAGGTCATGGAGAATTGTGATGAGCAGGGTCATGTAGGATTGTGATGCCACTGTCATGGAACATTGTGTTGAAAAGAATTCTGCAGCATTGTGAGGAAAAAGGCATGGAGCATTGTGATTATAGGGGACATGGAGCATTGTGATGACATGGGCAGGGAACACTGTGATGACAGGTGTTATGGAGCAATGTGATGACAAGTGTCATGGAGCATTGTGATGAGAGGTGCCTTGGAGAATTGTGATGACAGGCCTCATGGGGCATTGAGATGACAGTCGTCATGGAGCGTTATGATGAAAGGTGTTATGGAGCACTGTGATTACAGGGGCCAGGGAGCATTGTGAACACAAAGGCCATGGAGCATTGAGATGACAGTGGTCATGGAGCATTGTGATGAAAGTGGTCATGGATCATTGTGATGACAAGTGTCCTGGGACCCTGTGATGACATGGTTCATGGAGCATTGTGATGACAATGGTAATGGCGAATTGTGATGACAATGTCATGAGGCATTGTGATGGCAGTGGTCATCTAGGAATGTGGTTAAAGTTATTATGGAGCACAGTAATGAGAGGGGCCATGGAGCATTGTGATGACAAGTGTCATGGAGCATGGTGATGAAACGGACATGGAGCATTATAATGACAAGAGTTCTGGAGCCTTGTGATGACAAGGGCATGGAGCATTGTGATTACAGGGGTCATGGAGCAGTGTGATGACAAAGGCTTGGAGCACTGTGATGACAAGGTCCATGGAGCATTGTGATTACAGGGGTCATGGGGCATTGTGATGAGTGAGGTCATGGAGCATTAAGATGAAATGAGTCATGGAGCACTGTGATTACAGGGGCCATGGCGCATTGTGATGCCAAAGGCCATGGAGCATTATGATGACAGGTGTCATGGAACATTGAGATGAAACGGGTCATGGACCATTACGATGACAGGGGTCATGGAGAATTGTGATGACTGTGGCCATGGGGAATTTGGATGAAAGGCGTACTGGAGCATTGTGAGGAAATGTTTCATGGAGCATTGTGATGACAAGGGCCATGGAGCATCGTGATGACAGGGGTCATGTGGTATTGTGCTGAAAGCGGTCATGGAGCATTGTGATGGAAAGCGCTATGGAGCACTGTGATGAGAAGGGCCATGGATCATTGTGAATACAAGGGACATGGAGCCTTGTGATGACAAGGGTCATGGATCATTGTAAAAACAGGTATCATTGGACATTTTGATGACAGGGGCATGGAACATTTTTATGTAAGTTGCCATGGAGAATTGTGATGAAAGAGATCATGTGAATTTGTAATGACAAGGGCCACGGAGCATTGTGATGAAACAAATCTTGGAGTATTTTGATGAAAGTTGTCATGGAGCATTGCGATGAAAAGCACCAAGGAACATTGTGATGACAAGGGCCATCGAGCATTGTGATGACAAGTGTCATGGAGTATTGTGATGACAGGTGTCATGGAGCATCTTGATGACAAATGCCATGCAGAATTGTGATGAGAGGTGGCATTGGGCATTGTGATGAAAGGGGTCATGGAGTACTGTGATTACAGGGGCCATGGAGCATTGTGATGACAAGTGACATGGAGAATAGTGATGACAGGCGTCATAGAGCATTGTGATGACAAGTGCCATTTAGCATTTTGATGACAGGGGTCATCAAGCATTGTGTTGACAGGGTCACGGAGCATTGTGATGACATGGGCCATGAAGCATTGTGAAGACAAGATTCATGGAGCATTGTGATGACACGGCCATGAAGCATGGTGATGACAACAGACCTGGAGCATTGTGATGACAAGGATATGGAGCATGGCGATGAAACGGACATGGAGCATTATAATGACAAGTGTTCTGGAGCCTTGTGATGACAAGAGCATGGAGCATTGTGATTACAGGGGCCATGGAGCTGTGTGATGACAAAGGCTTGGAGAACTGTGATGACAAGGGCCATGGAGCATTGTGATTACAGGGGTCATGGGGCATTGTGATGAGTGAGGTCATGGAGCATTTATGTGAAACGGGTCATGGAGCACTGTGATTACAGGGGCCGTGGAACATTGCGATAACAAGTGACATGGAGAATAGTGATGACAGGTGTCATAGAGCATTGTGATGACAAGTGCTATTTAGCATTTTGATGACAGGGGTCATCAGTCATTGTGTTGACAGGGGTCACGGAGCATTGTGATTACAAGGGCAGGGAACCTTGTGGTGACCGGGTTCATGGAACATTTTGATGACAACTTTCATGGAACGTTGTGATGACAGGGGTCATGGAGCATTGTGTTGAAAGGGAACATGGAGCAGTGTGATTACAGGGTCCATGGAGCATTGTGAATACATAGGCCAGGGAACAATGTGATGACAGGGGTCATGTAGCGTTGTGATGACAGGGTCATGGAGCATTGTGATTACAGGGGTTATGGGGCACTGTGAAGACGGGGGCATGGAGCATTGTGATGAAAATTGTCCTGGAGCATTGTGATGACAGCGGTCACAAAGAATTGGGATGAAAGGTATCATGCAGCATTGTGATGACAACGGTCATGGATCATTTTGATGACAGGGGTCATGGAACATTCTAACAACAAGGTTCATAAAGCATTTTGATGACAGGGGTCATGGAGCATTGTGTTGACACGGGCATGGAGCATTGTAATGATATTATATCTGGAGCATTGTGATGAAAAGGGGATGGAGCATTTTGATGACAGTCTCCAAGGAGCATTGTGCTGACAATGGCATGGAGCATTGTGATGAAAGGGGTACTGGAGCACTGTGAGGAAAGGAGTCATGGATCATTGTGTTGACACGGTCAAGGAAAATTGCGATGACAAGCATTCTGGAGCATTGTGATGAAAGAGCATGGAGCATTGTGATGAAAGGTGACAAGGAGCATTGTGATGATATGGGCAGAGAACTTTGTGATGACATGGGTCATGGAGCATTGTGGTGAAAAGTGTCATGGAACATTGTACTGACAGGGATCATGGAGCTTTTTGGTAAGAGAGGCCTTGGAGATTTGTGATGGCAGGCGTCATGGGGCATTGTGATGACAGCGGTCTTGGAGCATTGTGATGAAAGGGGTCATGGAGCTCTATGATTAGAGGGGCCATGGAGCATTGTGAATACAAAGCCTATGGAGCATTGAGATGACAGGTTTCATGGAGCCTTTTGATGAAAGTGATCATGGATCATTGTGATGACAAGTGTCCTGGAACCTTGTGATGAAACGGTTCATGAAGCATTTTGATGACAGGGATCATGGCAAATTGTGATGACATCTGTCATGGGGCATTGTGATGACAGTGGTCCTCTAGAATTGTGATGAATGGTATCATGGAGCACTGTGATGACAGGGGCCATGGAACATTGTGATGACAAATGACGTGGAGGATTGTGATGACAAGTGTCATGGGGCATTTTGATGACATTGGCATGGAGCATTATGATGACAAGAGTTCTGGAGCATTTTGATGACAAGCGCATGGAGCATTGTGATGAGAGGCCCCAGGGAACATTGTGATGAAAAGGACAGGGAACATTGTGATGACTGGGTTAATGGAGCATTGTGATGAAGGGGCCATGGAGCATTGAGATGACAGGCGTCATGAGGCATGGTGATGACAGTGGTCATGGAGCATTGTGATGAAAGTGATCATGGAGCAATATGATAACAGGGGCCATGGAGCATTGTGATGACAGGTGTATTGGAGCATTGTGATGAAAGTCGTCATGGATCATTGTGATGACATGTGCCCTGGAACACTGTGATGACATGGTTCATCGAGTATTGTGATGACAAGGGTCATAGCAAATTGTGATGACAGGTGTCATGGGGCATTGTGATGACATTGATCATCTAGGAATTGTGATGAAAGGTATCATGGAGCACTGTGATGACTGGGGGCATGAAGCATTGTTATGAAAATTGTCCTGGATTATTGTGGTGACAGCAGTCATGGAGAATTGTGATGACAGGGATTATGCAGCATTGTGTTGACAAGGGTATGGACTATTGTGATGATAATGGTCGTGGAGCAATGTGATGAAAATTTTCATGGAATATCGTGATGAAAAGTGCCTGGGAGCATTGTGACGATAAAGGCCAGAGCATTGTAACGATAAAGGCCATGGAGCATTGTGATGACAAGTGTCATGGAGCATTGTAATGAAAGGTTTCATTGTGCACTGTGATGACAAGGGTATGGAGTATTGTGATGAAACTGGTCCTGGAGCATTGTGATAACAAACTCCACGGAGCATTGTGATGAAAGGCATCATGGAGCATTGTGAAGAAAGGTGCCATGGGGAATTGTAATGACAATAGAGAAATGTGATAAAAATTGTCAGCGATCATAGTGATTAAAGTGGTCATTGAGAATTGTGATGAAAAGCGACATAGAGCATTGTGATGACAAAGGTCATGGAGAATTGTAATGAGCAGGGTCATGAAGGATTGTGATGCCACGGTCATGGAACATTGTGTTGAAAAGAATTCTGCAGCATTGTGAGGAAAAAGGCATGGAGCATTGTGATTATAGGGGACATGGAGCATTGTGATGACATGGGCAGGGAACACTGTGATGACAGGTGTTATGGAGCAATGTGATGACAAGTGTCATGGAGCATTGTGATGAGAGGTGCCTTGGAGAATTGTGATGACAGGCCTCATGGGGCATTGAGATGACAGTCGTCATGGAGCGTTATGATGAAAGGTGTTATGGAGCACTGTGATTACAGGGGCCAGGGAGCATTGTGAACACAAAGGCCATGGAGCATTGAGATGACAGTGGTCATGGAGCATTGTGATGAAAGTGGTCATGGATCATTGTGATGACAAGTGTCCTGGGACCCTGTGATGACATGGTTCATGGAGCATTGTGTTGACAATGGTAATGGCGAATTGTGATGACAATGTCATGAGGCATTGTGATGGCAGTGGTCATCTAGGAATGTGGTTAAAGTTATTATGGAGCACAGTAATGAGAGGGGCCATGGAGCATTGTGATGACAAGTGTCATGGAGCATGGTGATGAAACGGACATGGAGCATTATAATGACAAGAGTTCTGGAGCCTTGTGATGACAAGGGCATGGAGCATTGTGATTACAGGGGTCATGGAGCAGTGTGATGACAAAGGCTTGGAGCACTGTGATGACAAGGTCCATGGAGCATTGTGATTACAGGGGTCATGGGGCATTGTTATGAGTGAGGTCATTGAGCATTAAGATGAAATGAGTCATGGAGCACTGTGATTACAGGGGCCATGGCGCATTGTGATGCCAAAGGCCATGGAGCATTATGATGACAGGTGTCCTGGAACATTGAGATGAAACGGGTCATGGACCATTACGATGACAGGGGTCATGGAGAATTGTGATGACTGTGGCCATGGGGAATTTGGATGAAAGGCGTACTGGAGCATTGTGAGGAAATGTTTCATGGAGCATTGTGATGACAAGGGCCATGGAGCATCGTGATGACAGGGTTCATGGGGCATTGTGCAGAAAGCGTTCATGGAGCACTGCGATGAAAAGCACTATGGATCATTGTGATGACAAGGGCCATGGAGCATTGTGAATACAAGGGACATGGAGACTTGTGATGACAAGGGTCATGGATCATTGTAAAAACAGGAATCATTTGGCATTGTGATGACAGGGTCATGAAGCATTTTTATGTAAGTTGCCATGGAGAATTGTGATGAAAAGGATCATGTGAATTTGTAATGACAAGGGCCATGGAGCATTGTGATGAAACAAATCTTGGAGTATTTTGATGAAAGTTGTCATGGAGCATTGCGATGAAAAGCACCAAGGAACATTGTGATGACAAGGGCCATCGAGCATTGTGATGACAAGTGTCATGGAGTATTGTGATGACAGGTGTCATGGAGCATCTTGATGACAAATGCCATGGAGAATTGTGATGAGAGGGGGCATTGGGCATTGTGATGAAAGGGGTCATGGTGTACTGTGATTACAGGGGCCATGGAGCATTGTGATGACAAGTGACATGGAGAATAGTGATGACAGGCGACATAGAGCATTGTGATGACAAGTGCCATTTAGCATTTTGATGACAGGGGTCATCAAGCATTGTGTTGACAGGGTCACGTTGCATTGTGATGACAAAGGCCATAGAGCATTGTGATGACAAGGGCATGGAGCATTGTGATTACAGGGACCATGGAGCAGTGTGATGACAAAGGCTTGGGGCACTGTGATGACCAGGGCCATGGAGCATTGTGATTACAGGGGTCATGGGGCATTGTGATGAGTGAGGTCATGGAGCATTAAGATGAAACGAGTCATGGAGCAATGTGATTACAGGGGCCATGGCGCATTGTGATGCCAAAGGCCATGGAGCATTGTGATGACAGGTGTCCTGGAGCATTGAGATGAAACGGGTCATGGACCATTACGATGACAGGGTTCATGGAGAATTGTGATGACTGTGGCCATGGGGAATTTGGATGAAAGGCGTACTGGAGCATTGTGAGGAATATGTTTCATGGAGCATTGTGATGAGAAGGACCATGGAGCATCGTGATGACAGGGGTCATGGGGTATTGTGCTGAAAGCGGTCATGGAGCATTGTGATGGAAAGTGCTATGGAGCACTGTGATGACAAGGGCCATGGATCATTGTGAATACAAGGGACATGGAGCCTTGTGATGACAAGGGTCATGGATCATTGTAAAAAGAGGTATCATTGGACATTGTGATGACAGGGGCATGGAACATTTTTATGTAAGTTGCCATGGAGAATTGTGATGAAAGGGATCATGTGAATTTGTAATGACAAGGGCCATGGAGCATTGTGATGAAACAAATCTTGGAGTATTTTGATGAAAGTTGTCATGGAGCATTGCGATGAAAAGCACCAAGGAACATTGTGATGACAAGGGCCATCGAGCATTGTGATGACAAGTGTCATGGAGTATTGTGATGACAGGTGTCATGGAGCATCTTGATGACAAATGCCATGGAGAATTGTGATGAGAGGGGGCATTGGGCATTGTGATGAAAGGGGTCATGGTGTACTGTGATTACAGGGGCCATGGAGCATTGTGATGACAAGTGACATGGAGAATAGTGATGACAGGCGACATAGAGCATTGTGATGACAAGTGCCATTTAGCATTTTGATGACAGGGGTCATCAAGCATTGTGTTGACAGGGTCACGTTGCATTGTGATGACAAAGGCCATAGAGCATTGTGATGACAAGGGCATGGAGCATTGTGATTACAGGGACCATGGAGCAGTGTGATGACAAAGGCTTGGGGCACTGTGATGACCAGGGCCATGGAGCATTGTGATTACAGGGGTCATGGGGCATTGTGATGAGTGAGGTCATGGAGCATTAAGATGAAACGAGTCATGGAGCAATGTGATTACAGGGGCCATGGCGCATTGTGATGCCAAAGGCCATGGAGCATTGTGATGACAGGTGTCCTGGAGCATTGAGATGAAACGGGTCATGGACCATTACGATGACAGGGTTCATGGAGAATTGTGATGACTGTGGCCATGGGGAATTTGGATGAAAGGCGTACTGGAGCATTGTGAGGAATATGTTTCATGGAGCATTGTGATGAGAAGGACCATGGAGCATCGTGATGACAGGGGTCATGGGGTATTGTGCTGAAAGCGGTCATGGAGCATTGTGATGGAAAGTGCTATGGAGCACTGTGATGACAAGGGCCATGGATCATTGTGAATACAAGGGACATGGAGCCTTGTGATGACAAGGGTCATGGATCATTGTAAAAAGAGGTATCATTGGACATTGTGATGACAGGGGCATGGAACATTTTTATGTAAGTTGCCATGGAGAATTGTGATGAAAGGGATCATGTGAATTTGTAATGACAAGGGCCATGGAGCATTGTGATGAAACAAATCTTGGAGTATTTTGATGAAAGTTGTCATGGAGCATTGCGATGAAAAGCACCAAGGAACATTGTGATGACAAGGGCCATCGAGCATTGTGATGACAAGTGTCATGGAGTATTGTGATGACAGGTGTCATGGAGCATCTTGATGACAAATGCCATGGAGAATTGTGATGAGAGGTGGCATTGGGCATTGTGATGAAAGGGGTCATGGAGTACTGTGATTACAGGGGCCTGGGAGCATTGTGATGACAAGTGACATGGAGAATAGTGATGACAGGCGTCATAGAGCATTGTGATGACAAGTGCCATTTAGCACTTTGATGACAGGGGTCATCAAGCATTGTGTTGACAGGGTCACGGAGCATTGTGATGACAAAGGCCATAGAGCATTGTGATGAGAGGGGTCATGGAGCATTGTTATGACATGGACCATGAAGCATTGTGAAGACAAGATTCATGGAGCATTGTGATGACACGGGCATGAAGCATGGTGATGACAACAGACCTGGAGCATTGTGATGACAAGGATATGGAGCATGGCGATGAAACGGACATGGAGCATTATAATGACAAGTGTTCTGGAGCCTTGTGATGACAAGAGCATGGAGCATTGTGATTACAGGGGCCATGGAGCTGTGTGATGACAAAGGCTTGGAGAACTGTGATGACAAGGGCCATGGAGCATTGTGATTACAGGGATCATGGGGCATAGTGATGAGTGAGGTCATGGAACATTTATGTGAAACGGGTCATGGAGCACTGTGATTACAGGGGCCGTGGAACATTGTGATAAAAAGTGACATGGAGAATAGTGATGACAGGTGTCATAGAGCATTGTGATGACAAGTGCTATTTAGCATTTTGATGACAGGGGTCATCAGTCATTGTGTTGACAGGGGTCACGGAGCATTGTGATTACAAGGGCAGGGAACCTTGTGGTGACCGGGGTCATGGAACATTTTGATGACAACTTTCATGGAACGTTGTGATGACAGGGGTCATGGAGCATTGTGTTGAAAGGGAACATGGAGCAGTGTGATTACAGGGTCCATGGAGCATTGTGAATACATAGGCCAGGGAACAATGTGATGACAGGGGTCATGTAGCGTTGTGATGACAGGGTCATGGAGCATTGTGATTACAGGGGTTATGGGGCACTGTGATGACGGGGGCATGGAGCATTGTGATGAAAATTGTCCTGGAGCATTGTGATGACAGCGGTCACAAAGAATTGGGGTGAAAGGTATCATGCAGCATTGTGATGACAACGGTCATGGATCATTTTGATGACAGGGGTCATGGAACATTCTAATAACAAGGTTCATAAAGCATTTTGATGACAGGGGTCATGGAGCATTGTGTTGACATGGGCATGGAGCATTCTAATGATATTATATCTGGAGCATTGTGATGAAAAGGGGATGGAGCATTTTGATGACAGTCTCCAAGGAGCATTGTGCTGACAATGGCATGGAGCATTGTGATGAAAGGGGTACTGGAGCACTGTGAGGAAAGGAGTCATGGATCATTGTGTTGACACGGTCAAGGAACATTGCGATGACAAGCATTCTGGAGCATTGTGATGAAAGAGCATGGAGCATTGTGATGAAAGGTGACAAGGAGCATTGTGATGATATGGGCAGAGAACTTTGTGATGACATGGGTCATGGAGCATTGTGGTGAAAAGTGTCATGGAACATTGTACTGACAGGGATCATGGAGCTTTTTGGTAAGAGAGGCCTTGGAGATTTGTGATGGCAGGCGTCATGGGGCATTGTGATGACAGCGGTCTTGGAGCATTGTGATGAAAGGGGTCATGGAGCTCTATGATTAGAGGGGCCATGGAGCATTGTGAATACAAAGCCTATGGAGCATTGAGATGACAGGTTTCATGGAGCCTTTTGATGAAAGTGATCATGGATCATTGTGATGACAAGTGTCCTGGAACCTTGTGATGAAACGGTTCATGGAGCATTTTGATGACAGGGACCATGGCAAATTGTGATGACATCTGTCATGGGGCATTGTGATGACAGTGGTCCTCTAGAATTGTGATGAATGGTATCATGGAGCACTGTGATGACAGGGGCCATGGAACATTGTGATGACAAATGACGTGGAGGATTGTGATGACAAGTGTCATGGGGCATTTTGATGACATTGGCATGGAGCATTATGATGACAAGAGTTCTGGAGCATTTTGATGACAAGCACATGGAGCATTGTGAAGACAGGGCCCATGGAACATTGTGATGAAAAGGACAGGGAACATTGTGATGACTGGGTTAATGGAGCATTGTGATGAAGGGGCCATGGAGCATTGAGATGACAGGCGTCATGAGGCATGGTGATGACAGTGGTCATGGAGCATTGTGATGAAAGTGATCATGGAGCAATATGATAACAGGGGCCATGGAGCATTGTGATGACAGGTGTATTGGAGCATTGTGATGAAAGTCGTCATGGATCATTGTGATGACATGTGCCCTGGAACACTGTGATGACATGGTTCATCGAGTATTGTGATGACAAGGGTCATAGCAAATTGTGATGACAGGTGTCATGGGGCATTGTGATGACATTGATCATCTAGGAATTGTGATGAAAGGTATCATGGAGCACTGTGATGACTGGGGGCATGAAGCATTGTTATGAAAATTGTCCTGGATTATTGTGGTGACAGCAGTCATGGAGAATTGTGATGACAGGGATTATGCAGCATTGTGTTGACAAGGGTATGGACTATTGTGATGATAATGGTCGTGGAGCAATGTGATGAAAGTTTTCATGGAACATCGTGATGAAAAGTGCCTGGGAGCATTGTGACGATAAAGGCCATGGAGCATTGTGATGACAAGTGTCATGGAGCATTGTAATGAAAGGTTTCATTGTGCACTGTGATGACAAGGGTATGGAGTATTGTGATGAAACTGGTCCTGGAGCATTGTGATAACAAACTCCATGGAGCATTGTGATGAAAGGCATCATGGAGCATTGTGAAGAAAGGGGCCATGGGGAATTGTAATGACAATAGAGAAATGTGATAAAAATTGTCAGCGATCATAGTGATTAAAGTGGTCATTGAGAATTGTGATGAAAAGCGACATAGAGCATTGTGATGACAAAGGTCATGGAGAATTGTGATGAGCAGGGTCATGTAGGATTGTGATGCCACGGTCATGGAACATTGTGTTGAAAAGAATTCTGGAGCATTGTGAGGAAAATGCATGGAGCATTGTGATTATAGGGGACATGGAGCATTGTGATGACATGAGCAAGGAACACTGTGATGACACGTGCTATGGAACAATGTGATGACAAGTGTCATGGAGCATTGTGATGAGAGGTGCCTTGGAGAATTGTGATGACAGGCCTCATGGGGCATTGAGATGACAGTCGTCATGGAGCGTTATGATGAAAGGTGTTATGGAGCACTGTGATTACAGGGGTCAGGGAGCATTGTGAACACAAAGGCCATGGAGCATTTAGATGACAGTGGTCATGGAGCATTGTGATGAAAGTGGTCATGGATCATTGTGATGAAAAGTGTCCTGGGACCCTGTGATGACATGGTTCATGGAGCATTGTGATGACAATGGTAATGGCGAATTTTGATGACAATGTCATGAGGCATTGTGATGGCAGTGGTCATCTAGGAATGTGGTTAAAGTTATTATAGAGCACAGTAATGAGAGGGGCCATGGAGCATTGTGATGACAAGTGTCATGGAGCATGGTGATGAAACGGACATGGAGCATTATAATGACAAGAGTTCTGGAGCCTTGTGATGACAAGGGCATGGAGCATTGTGATTACAGGGGTCATGGAGCAGTGTGATGACAAAGGCTTGGAGCACTGTGATGACAAGGTCCATGGAGCACTGTGATTACAGGGTTCATGGGGCATTGTGATGAGTGAGGTCATGGAGCATTAAGATGAAATGAGTCATGGAGCACTGTGATTACAGGGGCCATGGCGCATTGTGATGCCAAAGGCCATGGAGCATTATGATGACAGGTGTCATGGAACATTGAGATGAAACGGGTCATGGACCATTACGATGACAGGGGTCATGGAGAATTGTGATGACTGTGGCCATGGGGAATTTGGATGAAAGGCGTACTGGAGCATTGTGAGGAAATGTTTCATGGAGCATTGTGATGACAAGGGCCATGGAGCATCGTGATGACAGGGTTCATGGGGCATTGTGCAGAAAGCGTTCATGGAGCACTGCGATGAAAAGCACTATGGATCATTGTGATGACAAGGGCCATGGAGCATTGTGAATACAAGGGACATGGAGCCTTGTGATGACAAGGGTCATGGATCATTGTAAAAACAGGAATCATTGGACATTGTGATGACAGGGGCATGAAGCATTTTTATGTAAGTTGCCATGGAGAATTGTGATGAAAAGGATCATGTGAATTTGTAATGACAAGGGCCATGGAGCATTGTGATGAAACAAATCTTGGAGTATTTTGATGAAAGTTGTCATGGAGCATTGCGATGAAAAGCACCAAGGAACATTGTGATGACAAGGGCCATCGAGCATTGTGATGACAAGTGTCATGGAGTATTGTGATGACAGGTGTCATGGAGCATCTTGATGACAAATGCCATGGAGAATTGTGATGAGAGGTGGCATTGGGCATTGTGATGAAAGGGGTCATGGTGTACTGTGATTACAGGGGCCATGGAGCATTGTGATGACAAGTGACATGGAGAATAGTGATGACAGGCGTCATAGAGCATTGTGATGACAAGTGCCATTTAGCATTTTGATGACAGGGGTCATCAAGCATTGTGTTGACAGGGTCACGGAGCATTGTGATGACAAAGGCCATAGAGCATTGTGATGACAGGGGTCATGGAGCATTGTGATGACATGGGCCATGAAGCATTGTGAAGACAAGATTCATGGAGCATTGTGATGACACAGGCATGAAGCATGGTGATGGCAACAGACCTGGAGAATTGTGATGACAAGGGCATGGAGCATGGTGATGAAACGGACATGGAGCATTATAATGAAAAGTGTTCTGGAGCCTTGTGATGACAAGGGCATGGAGCATTGTGATTACAGGGACCATGGAGCAGTGTGATGAGAAAGGCTTGGGGCACTGTGATGACAAGGGCCATGGAGCATTGTGATTACAGGGGTCATGGGGCATTGTGATGAGTGAGGTCATGGAGCATTAAGATGAAACGAGTCATGGAGCACTGTGATTACAGGGGCCATGGCGCATTGTGATGCCAAAGGCCATGGAGCATTGTGATGACAAGTGTCATGGAGTATTGTGATGACAGGTGTCATGGAGCATCTTGATGACAAATGCCATGGAGAATTGTGATGAGAGGTGGCATTGGGCATTGTGACGAAAGGGGTCATGGAGTACTGTGATTACAGGGGACTTGGAGCATTGTGATGACAAGTGACATGGAGAATAGTGATGACAGGCGTCATAGAGCATTGTGATGACAAGTGCCATTTAGCATTTTGATGACAGGGGTCATCAAGCATTGTGTTGACAGAGTCACGGAGCATTGTGATGACAAAGGCCATAGAGCATTGTGATGACACGGGTCATGGAGCATTGTGATGACATGGGCCATGAAGCATTGTGAAGACAAGATTCATGGAGCATTGTGATGACACGGGCATGAAGCATGGTGATGACAACAGACCTGGAGCATTGTGATGACAAGGATATGGAGCATGGCGATGAAACGGACATGGAGCATTATAATGACAAGTGTTCTGGAGCCTTGTGATGACAAGAGCATGGAGCATTGTGATTACAGGGGCCATGGAGCTGTGTGATGACAAAGGCTTGGAGAACTGTGATGACAAGGGCCATGGAGCATTGTGATTACACGGGTCATGTGGCATTGTGATGAGTGAGGTCATGGAGCATTAAGATGAAACGAGTCATGGAGCACGGTGATTACAGGGGCCATGGCGCATTGTGATGCCAAAGGCCATGGAGCATTGTGATGACAGGTGTCATGGAACATTGAGATGAAACGGGTCATGGACCATTATGATGACAGGGGTCATGGAGAATTGTGATGACTGTGGCCATGGAGAATTTGGATGAAAGGCGTACTGGAGCATTGTGAGGAAATGTTTCATGGAGCATTGTGATGACAAGGGCCATGGAGCATCGTGATGACAGGGTTCATGGGGCATTGTGCAGAAAGCGTTCATGGAGCACTGCGATTTAAAGCACTATGGATCATTGTGATGACAAGGGCCATGGAGCATTGTGAATACAAGGGATATGGAGCCTTGTGATGACAAGGGTCATGGATCATTGTAAAAAGAGGAATCATTTGGCATTGTGATGACAGGGTCATGAAGCATTTTTATGGAAGTTGCCATGGAGAATTGTGATGAAAAGGATCATGTGAATTTGTAATGACAAGGTCCATGGAGCATTGTGACTACAGGGGTCATGGGGCATTGTGATGAGTGAGGTCATGGAGCATTAAGATGAAACGAGTCATGGAGCACTGTGATTACAGGGGCCATGGCGCATTGTGATGCCAAAGGCCATGGAGCATTGTGATGACAGGTGTCCTGGAGCATTGAGATGAAACGGGTCATGGACCATTACGATGACAGGGGTCATGGAGAATTGTGATGACTGTGGCCATGGGGAATTTGGATGAAAGGCGTACTGGAGCATTGTGAGGAAATGTTTCATGGAGCATTGTGATGACAAGGGCCATGGAGCATCGTGATGACAGGGGTCATGGGGCATTGTGCTGAAAGCGGTCATGGAGCATTGCGATGAAAAGCGCTATGGAGCACTGTGATGACAAGGGCCATGGATCATTGTGAATACAAGGGACATGGAGCCTTGTGATGACAAGGGTCATGGATCATTGTAAAAAGAGGTATCATTGGACATTGTGATGACAGGGGCATGGAACATTTTTATGTAAGTTGCCATGGAGAATTGTGATGAAAAGGATCATGTGAATTTGTAATGACAAGGGCCATGGAGCATTGTGATGAAACAAATCTTGGAGTATTTTGATGAAAGTTGTCATGGAGCATTGCGATGAAAAGCACCAAGGAACATTGTGATGACAAGGGCCATCGAGCATTGTGATGACAAGTGTCATGGAGTATTGTGATGACAGGTGTCATGGAGCGTCTTGATGACAAATGCCATGGAGAATTGTGATGAGAGGTGGCATTGTGCATTGTGATGAAAGGGTCTTGGAGTACTGTGATTACAGGGGCCTTGGAGCATTGTGATGACAAGTGACATGGAGAATAGTGATGACAGGCGTCATTGAGCATTGTGATGACAAGTGCCATTTAGAATTTTGATGACTGGGGTCATCAGGCATTGTGTTGACAGGGTCACGGAGCATTGTGATGACAAAGGCCATAGAGCATTGTGATGACAGGGGTCATGGAGCATTGTGATGACATGGGCCATGAAGCATTGTGAAGACAAGTTTCATGGAGCATTGTGATGACATGGGCATGAAGCATGGTGATGACAACAGAGCTGGAGCGTTGTGATGACAAGGATATGGAGCATGGCGATGAAACGGACATGGAGCATTATAATGACAAGAGTTCTGGAGCCTTGTGATGAAAAGAGCATGGAGCATTGTGATTACAGGGGCCATGGAGCTGTGTGATGACAAAGGCTTGGAGAACTGTGATGACAAGGGCCATGGAGCATTGTGATTACAGGGGTCATGGGGCATTGTGATGAGTGAGGTCATGGAGCATTTATGTGAAACGGGTCATGGAGCACTGTGATTACAGGGGCCGTGGAACATTGCGATAACAAGTGACATGGAGAATAGTGATGACAGGTGTCATAGAGCATTGTGATGACAAGTGCTATTTAGCATTTTGATGACAGGGGTCATCAGTCATTGTGTTGACAGGGGTCACGGAGCATTGTGATTACAAGGGCAGGGAACCTTGTGGTGACCGGGTTCATGGAACATTTTGGTGACAACTTTCATGGAACGTTGTGATGACAGGGGTCATGGAGCATTGTGTTGAAAGGGAACATGGAGCAGTGTGATTACAGGGTCCATGGAGCATTGTGAATACATAGGCCAGGGAACAATGTGATGACAGGGGTCATGTAGCGTTGTGATGACAGGGTCATGGAGCATTGTGATTACAGGGGTTATGGGGCACTGTGATGACGGGGGCATGGAGCATTGTGATGAAAATTGTCCTGGAGCATTGTGATGACAGCGGTCACAAAGAATTGGGATGAAAGGTATCATGCAGCATTGTGATGACAACGGTCATGGATCATTTTGATGACAGGGGTCATGGAACATTCTAATAACAAGGTTCATAAAGCATTTTGATGACAGGGGTCATGGAGCATTGTGTTGACACGGGCATGGAGCATTGTAATGATATTATATCTGGAGCATTGTGATGAAAAGGGGATGGAGCATTTTGATGACAGTCTCCAAGGAGCATTGTGCTGACAATGGCATGGAGCATTGTGATGAAAGGGGTACTGGAGCACTGTGAGGAAAGGAGTCATGGATCATTGTGTTGACACGGTCAAGGAACATTGCGATGACAAGCATTCTGGAGCATTGTGATGAAAGAGCATGTAGCATTGTGATGAAAGGTGACAAGGAGCATTGTGATGATATGGGCAGAGAACTTTGTGATGACATGGGTCATGGAGCATTGTGGTGAAAAGTGTCATGGAACATTGTACTGACAGGGATCATGGAGCTTTTTGGTAAGAGAGGCCTTGGAGATTTGTGATGGCAGGCGTCATGGGGCATTGTGATGACAGCGGTCTTGGAGCATTGTGATGAAAGGGGTCATGGAGCTCTATGATTAGAGGGGCCATGGAGCATTGTGAATACAAAGCCTATGGAGCATTGAGATGACAGGTTTCATGGAGCCTTTTGATGAAAGTGATCATGGATCATTGTGATGACAAGTGTCCTGGAACCTTGTGATGAAACGGTTCATGAAGCATTTTGATGACAGGGATCATGGCAAATTGTGATGACATCTGTCATGGGGCATTGTGATGACAGTGGTCCTCTAGAATTGTGATGAATGGTATCATGGAGCACTGTGATGACAGGGGCCATGGAACATTGTGATGACAAATGACGTGGAGGATTGTGATGACAAGTGTCATGGGGCATTTTGATGACATTGGCATGGAGCATTATGATGACAAGAGTTCTGGAGCATTTTGATGACAAGCGCATGGAGCATTGTGATGAGAGGCCCCAGGGAACATTGTGATGAAAAGGACAGGGAACATTGTGATGACTGGGTTAATGGAGCATTGTGATGAAGGGGCCATGGAGCATTGAGATGACAGGCGTCATGAGGCATGGTGATGACAGTGGTCATGGAGCATTGTGATGAAAGTGATCATGGAGCAATATGATAACAGGGGCCATGGAGCATTGTGATGACAGGTGTATTGGAGCATTGTGATGAAAGTCGTCATGGATCATTGTGATGACATGTGCCCTGGAACACTGTGAGGACACGGTTCATCGAGTATTGTGATGACAAGGGTCATAGCGAATTGTGATGACAGGTGTCATGGGGCATTGTGATGGCATTGATCATCTAGGAATTGTGATGAAAGGTATCATGGAGCACTGTGATGACTGGGGGCATGAAGCATTGTTATGAAAATTGTCCTGGATTATTGTGGTGACAGCAGTCATGGAGAATTGTGATGACAGGGATTATGCAGCATTGTGTTGACAAGGGTATGGACTATTGTGATGACAATGGTCGTGGAGCAATGTGATGAAAGTTTTCATGAAACATCGTGATGAAAAGTGCCTGGGAGCATTGTGACGATAAAGGCCATGGAGCATTGTGATGACAAGTGTCATGGAGCATTGTAATGAAAGGTTTCATTGTGCACTGTGATGACAAGGGGGATGGAGTATTGTGATGAAACTGGTCCTGGAGCATTGTGATAACAAACTCCATGGAACATTGTGATGACAGGCATCATGGAGCATTGTGAAGAAAGGGGCGATGGGGAATTGTAATGACAATAGAGAAATGTGATAAAAATTGTCAGCGATCATAGTGATTAAAGTGGTCATTGAGAATTGTGATGAAAAGCGACATAGAGCATTGTGATGACAAAGGTCATGGAGAAATGTGATGAGCAGGGTCATGTAGGATTGTGATGCCACGGTCATGGAACATTGTGTTGAAAAGAATTCTGCAGCATTGTGAGGTAAAAGGCATGGAGCATTGTGATTATAGGGGACATGGAGCATTGTGATGACATGGGCAGGGAACACTGTGATGACAGGTGCTATGGAGCAATGTGATGACAAGTGTCATGGAGCATTGTGATGAGAGGTGCCTTGGAGAATTGTGATGACAGGCCTCATGGGGCATTGAGATGACAGTCGTCATGGAGCGTTATGATGAGAGGTGTTATGGAGCACTGTGATTACAGGGGCCAGGGAGAATTGTGAACACAAAGGCCATGGAGCATTGAGATGACAGTGGTCATGGAGCATTGTGATGAAAGTGGTCATGGATCATTGTGATGACAAGTGTCCTGGGACCCTGTGATGACATGGTTCATGGAGCATTGTGATGACAATGGTAATGGCGAATTGTGATGACAATGTCATGAGGCATTGTGATGGCAGTGGTCATCTAGAAATGTGGTTAAAGTTATTATGGAGCCCAGTAATGAGAGGGGCCATGGAGCATTGTGATGACAAGTGTCATGGAGCATGGTGATGAAACGGACATGGAGCATTATAATGACAAGAGTTCTGGAGCATTGTGATTACAGGGGTCATGGAGCAGTGTGATGACAAAGGCTTGGAGCACTGTGATGACAAGGTCCATGGAGCATTGTGATTACAGGGGTCATGGGGCATTGTGATGAGTGAGGTCATGGAGCATTAAGATGAAAGGAGTCATGGAGCACTGTGATTACAGGGGCCATGGCGCATTGTGATGCCAAAGGCCATGGAGCATTGTGATGACAGGTGTCCTGGAACATTGAGATGAAACGGGTCATGGACCATTACGATGACAGGGGTCATGGAGAATTGTGATGACTGTGGCCATGGGGAATTTGGATGAAAGGCGTACTCTAGCATTGTGAGGAAATGTTTCATGGAGCATTGTGATGACAAGGGCCATGGAGCATCGTGATGACAGGGTTCATGGGGCATTGTGCAGAAAGCGTTCATGGAGCATTGCGATGAAAAGCACTATGGATCATTGTGATGACAAGGGCCATGGAGCATTGTGCATACAAGGGACATGGAGCCTTGTGATGACAAGGGTCATGGATCATTGTAAAAACAGGAATCATTGGGCATTGTGATGACAGGGTCATGAAGCATTTTTATGTAAGTTGCCATGGAGAATTGTGATGAAAAGGATCATGTGAATTTGTAATGACAAGGGCCATGGAGCATTGTGATGAAACAAATCTTGGAGTATTTTGATGAAAGTTGTCATGGAGCATTGCGATGAAAAGCACCAAGGAACATTGTGATGACAAGGGCCATCGAGCATTGTGATGACAAGTGTCATGGAGTATTGTGATGACAGGTGTCATGGAGCATCTTGATGACAAATGCCATGGAGAATTGTGATGAGAGGTGGCATTGGGCATTGTGATGAAAGGGGTCATGGTGTACTGTGATTACAGGGGCCATGGAGCATTGTGATGACAAGTGCCATTTAGCATTTTGATGACAGGGGTCATCAAGCATTGTGTTGACAGGGTCACGGAGCATTATGATGACAAAGGCCATAGAGCATTGTGATGACAGGGGTCATGGAGCATTGTGATGAAATGGGCCATGAAGCATTGTGAAGACAAGATTCATGGAGTATTGTTATGACACGGGCATGAAGCATGGTGATGACAACAGACCTGGAGCATTGTGATGACAAGGATATGGAGCATGGCGATGAAACGGACATGGAGCATTATAATGACAAGTGTTCTGGAGCCTTGTGATGACAAGAGCATGGAGCATTGTGATTACAGGGGCTATAGAGATGTGTGATGACAAAGGCTTGGAGAACTGTGATGACAAGGGCCATGGAGCATTGTGATTACAGGGGTCATGGGGCATTGTGATGAGTGAGGTCATGGAGCATTTATGTGAAACGGGTCATGGAGCACTGTGATTACAGGGGCCGTGGAACATTGCGATAACAAGTGACATGGAGAATAGTGATGACAGGTGTCATAGAGTATTGTGATGACAAGTGCTATTTAGCATTTTGATGACAGGGGTCATCAGTCATTGTGTTGACAGGGGTCACGGAGCATTGTGATTACAAGGGCAGGGAACCTTGTGGTGACCGGGGTCATGGAACATTTTGATGACAACTTTCATGGAACGTTGTGATGACAGGGGTCATGGAGCATTGTGTTGAAAGGGAACATGGAGCAGTGTGATTACAGGGTCCATGGAGCATTGTGAATACATAGGCCAGGGAACAATGTGATGACAGGGGTCAAGTAGCGTTGTGATGACAGTGTCATGGAGCATTGTGATTACAGGGGTTATGGGGCACTGTGATGACGGGGGCATGGAGCATTGTGATGAAAATTGTCCTGGAGCATTGTGATGACAGTGGACACAAAGAATTGGGATGAAAGGTATCATGCAGCGTTGTGATGACAACGGTCATGGATCATTTTGATGACAGGGGTCATGGAACATTCTAATAAAAAGGTTCATAAAGCATTTTGATGACAGGGGTCATGGAGCATTGTGTTGACACGGGCATGGAGCATTGTAATGATATTATATCTGGAGCATTGTGATGAAAAGGGGATGGAGCATTTTGATGACAGTCTCCAAGGAGCATTGTGCTGACAATGGCATGGAGCATTGTGATGAAAGGGGTACTGGAGCACTGTGAGGAAAGGAATCATGGATCATTGTGTTGACACGGTCAAGGAACATTGCGATGACAAGCATTCTGGAGCATTGTGATGAAAGAGCATGGAGCATTGTGATGAAAGGTGACAAGGAGCATTGTGATGATATGGGCAGAGAACTTTGTGATGACATGGGTCATGGAGCATTGTGGTGAAAAGTGTCATGGAACATTGTACTGACAGGGATCATGTAGCTTTTTGGTAAGAGAGGCCTTGGAGATTTGTGATGGCAGGCGTCATGGGGCATTGTGATGACAGCGGTCTTGGAGCATTGTGATGAAAGGGGTCATGGAGCTCTATGATTAGAGGGGCCATGGAGCATTGTGAATACAAAGCCTATGGAGCATTGAGATGACAGGTTTCATGGAGCCTTTTGATGAAAGTGATCATGGATCATTGTGATGACAAGTGTCCTGGAACCTTGTGATGAAACGGTTCATGGAGCATTTTGATGACAGGGACCATGGCAAATTGTGATGACATCTGTCATGGGGCATTGTGATGACAGTGGTCCTCTAGAATTGTGATGAATGGTATCATGGAGCACTGTGATGACAGGGGCCATGGAACATTGTGATGACAAATGACGTGGAGGATTGTGATGACAAGTGTCATGGGGCATTTTGATGACATTGGCATGGAGCATTATGATGACAAGAGTTCTGGAGCATTTTGATGACAAGCACATGGAGCATTGTGAAGACAGGGCCCATGGAACATTGTGATGAAAAGGACAGGGAACATTGTGATGACTGGGTTAATGGAGCATTGTGATGAAGGGGCCATGGAGCATTGAGATGACAGGCGTCATGAGGCATGGTGATGACAGTGGTCATGGAGCATTGTGATGAAAGTGATCATGGAGCAATATGATAACAGGGGCCATGGAGCATTGTGATGACAGGTGTATTGGAGCATTGTGATGAAAGTCGTCATGGATCATTGTGATGACATGTGCCCTGGAACACTGTGATGACACGGTTCATCGAGTATTGTGATGACAAGGGTCATAGCGAATTGTGATGACAGGTGTCATGGGGCATTGTGATGGCATTGATCATCTAGGAATTGTGATGAAAGGTATCATGGAGCACTGTGATGACTGGGTGCATGAAACATTGTTATGAAAGTTGTCCTGGATTATTGTGATGACAGCAGTCATGGAGAATGGTGATGACAGCAAACATGGAGAATTGTGATGACAGGGATTATGCAGCATTGTGTTGACAACGTTTTGGACTATTGTGTTGACAATGGTCGTGGAGCAATGTGATCAAAGTTTTCATGGAACATCGTGAACAAAAGTGCCTGGGAGCATTGTGACGATAAAGGCCATGGAGCATTGTGATGACAAGTGTCATGGAGCATTGTAAAGAAAGGTTTCATTGTGCACTGTGATGACAAGGGGGATGGAGTATTGTGATGAAACTGGTCCTGGAACATTGTGATAACAAAAGCCATGGAGCATTGTGATGACAGGCATCATGGAGCATTTTGAAGAAAGGGGCCATGGTGAATTGTAATGACAATAGAGAAATGTGATAAAAATGGTCAGCGAGCATAGTGATTAAACTGGTCATTGAGAATTGTGATGAAAAGCGACATAGAGCATTGTGAAGACAAAGGTCATGGAACATTGTGATGAGCAGGGTCATGTAGCATTGTGATGCTTCGGTCATGGAACATTGTGTTGAAAAGAATTCTGGAGCATTGTTTGGAAAAAAGCATGGAGCATTGTGAATATAGGGGACATGGAGCATTGTGATGACATGGGCAGGGAACACTGTGATGACAGGTGTTATGGAGCAATGTGATGACAAGTGTCATGGAACATTGTGATGAGAGGTGCCTTGGAGAATTTTGATGACAGGCGTCATGGGGCATTGAGATGACAGTGGTCATGGAGCATTATGATGAAAGGTGTTATGGAGCACTGTGATTACAGGAGCCATGGAGCATTGTGAATACAAAGGCCATAGAGCATTGAGATTACTGTGGTCATGGAGCATTGTGATGAAAAGTGTCATGGAACATTGTGCTGACAGGGATCATGGAGCTTTTTGGTAAGAAAAGCCTTGGAGATTTGTGATGGCAGGCGTTATGGGTCACTGTGATGAGAGCGGTCTTGGAGCATTGTGATGAAAGGTGTCATGGAGCACTGTGATTACAGGAGCCATGGAGCATTGTGAATAGAAAGACTATGGAGCATTGAGATGACAGGGTTCATGGAGCATTGTGATGAAAGTGATCATAGATCATTGTGATGACAAGTGTCCTGGAACCTTGTGATGACACGGTTCATGGAGCATTTGATGACAAGGACCATGGCGAATTGTGATGATATCTGTCATGGGGCATTGTGATGACAGTGGTCATCTAGAATTGTGATGAAAGGAATCATGGAGCACTGTGATGACAGGGGCCATGGAACATTGTGATGACAAAGGCCATGGAGCATTGTGATGACAAGTATCATGGGGCATTTTGATGACATTGGCATGGAGCATTATGATGACAAGTGTTCTGGAGCATTTTGATGACAAAGGCATGGAGCATTGTGATGAAAGTGCCCATGGAGCATTGTGATGAATAGGGCAGGGAACATTGTGATGACTGGGTTCATGGAGCATTGTGATGAAAGGGACTACGGAGCATTGAGATGACAGGCGTCAAGGGGCATGGTGATGACAGTGGTCATGGAGCATTGTGATGAAAGAGATCATGAGGCCATATGATATCAGGGGCCATGGAGCATTGTGATGACAGGGCCCAAGGAGCATTGTGATGAAAAGGGCAGGGAACATTGTGATGACTGGGTTCATGGAGCATTGTGATGTAATGGGCCATGGAGCATTGAGATGACAGGCGTCATGAGGCATGGTGATGACAGTGGTCATGGAGCATTGTGATGAAAGTGATCATGGAGCAATATGATAAAACGGGCCATGGAGCATTGTGATGACAGTTGTATTGGAGCATTGTGATGAAAGTCGTCATGGATCATTGTGATGACATGTGCCCTGGAACACTGTGATGACACAGTTCATTGAGTATTGTGATGACAAGGGTCATAGCGAATTGTGATGACAGGTGGCATGGGGCATTGTGATGACATTGATCATCTAGGAATTGTGATGAAAGGTATCATGGAGCGCTGTGATGACTGGGTGCATGAATCATTGTTATGAAAGTTGTCCTGGATTATTGTGATGACAGCAGTCATGGAGAATTGTGATGACAGCAATCATGGAGAATTTTGATGACAGGGATTATGCAGCATTGTGTTGACAAGGTTTTGGACTATTGTGATGACAATGGTCCTGGAGCAATGTGATGAAAATTTTCATGGAACATCGTGAAGAAAAGTGCCTGGGAGCATTGTGACGATAAAGGCCATGGAGCATTGTGATGACAAGTGTCATGGAGCATTGTAAAGAAAGGTTTCATTGTGCACTGTGATGACAAGGGGGATGGAGTATTGTGATGAAACTGGTCCTGGAACATTGTGATAAAAAAAGCCATGGAGCATTGTGATGACAGGCATCATGGAGCATTTTGAAGAAAGGGGCCATGGGGAATTGTAATGACAATAGAGAAATGTGATAAAAATGGTCAGCGAGCATAGTGATTAAAGTGGTCATTGAGAATTGTGATGAAAAGCGACATAGAGCATTGTGATGACAAAGGTCATGGAGAATTGTGATGAACAGGGTCATGTAGCATTGTGATGCCACAGTCATGGAACATTGTGATGACAGGAATGCTGGAGCATTGTGAGGAAAAAGGCATGGAGCATTGTGATTACAAGTGCCATTTAGGATTTTGATGACAGGGGTCATCAGGCATTTTGTTGACAGGGGTCACGGAGTATTGTGATGACAAAGGCAATAGAGCATTGTGATGACAGGGGTCATGGAGCACTGTGATGACCTGGGCCATGGAGCATTGTGAAGACAAGATTCATGGAGCATTGTGATGACACGGGCATGAAGCATGGTGATGACAACAGACCTGGAGAATTGTGATGACATTGGCAGGGATCATTGTGATTTCAGGGATCATGGAGCATTGTGATGACAAGTGGCATGCAATATTGTGCTGACACAGATCATGGAGCATTTTGATTAGAGTGGCCTTGGAGCACAGTGATGAGAGACGTCATGGGGCATTATGGTGACAGTGGTCAAGGAGCATTGTGGTGAAAGTGTTCATGGAGCAACGTTATTATCGGGACAATGGAGCATTGTGAATACAAAGGCTATGGAGCATTGAGATAACAGAGTTCATCGAGCATTGTGATGAAAGTGGTCATGGGTCACTGTGATGACAAGTGTCCTGGAACCTAGTGATGACACGTTTCACACAGCATTGAGATGATAAGGGCCAAGGAGAATTGTGATGACACGTGTCATGGGGCATTGTGATGACATTGGTCATCTTGCCTTGTGATGACAGAGGTCATGTAGTATTTTGATTAAAGATATCATGGAGCACTGTGATGACAAAGGCCAAGGAAGATTTTGATGACAAGTGTCATTGAGCAATGGGATGACACGGGATTGGAGTATTATGATGACAAGTGTTCTGGAGCATTGTGATGACAAGGGCATAGAGCATTGTGATTACAGAGGCCATGGAGCATTGTGATGACAATGGCATGGAGTATTGTGATGACAGGGGTCATTGAGCATTGTGATTACAAAGACCATGAGGCATTGTGATGACAGGGGCCTTGGAGCATTGTGATGACAATGGTCATCGATAATTGTGATGAGAGGGGTCATAGAGCATTGTGATGAGACAGACCATGGAGCATGGTGATGACAGAGACCATGGAATATTGTGATGACAAGGCCATGTACTATTGTGTTTACAAGGGTCATGGAGAATTGGGATGACAAGGGCACGGAACCTTGTGGTGACCGGGGTCATGGAGCATTTTGATAACAACTTTCATGGAACGTTGTTATGACAGGGGTCATGGAGCATTGTGTTGAAAGGGAACATGGAGCAGAGTGATTACAGGGTCCATGGAATAGAGTGAATACATAGGCCATGGAACAATGTGATGACAGGGGTCATGTAGCATTGTGAAGACAGGGTCATGGAGCGTTGTGATTACAGGGGTTATTGGGCACTGTGATGTCAGGGGGCATGGAGCATTGTGATGAAATTGTCCTGGAGCATTGTGATGACAGCGGTCACAGAGAATTGGGATGGAAGGTATCATGCAGCATTGTGATGACAACGGTCATGGATCATATTGATGACAGGGGTCATGGAACATCCTGATAACAAGGTTCATAAAGCATTTTGATGACAGGGGTCATGGAGCCTTGTGTTGACACGGGCATGGAGCATTGTAGTGATAGGATATCTGGAGCATTGTGATGAAAAGAAGTTGGATCATTTTGATGACACGGTCCAAGGAGCATTGTGCTGACAATGGCATGGAGCACTGTGATGAAAACGGTACTGGAGCACTGAGAGGAAAGAAGTTATAGATCATTGTGATGACACGGGTCATGGAGATTTGTGATGACAAGGGTCATGGAGCTTTGTGATGACACGGTCAAGGCACATTGCGATGAGAAGAATTCTGGAGCATTGTGATGAAAGGGCATGGAGCATTGTGATTAAAGGTGACAAGGAGCATTGTGATGATGTGGGCAGAGAACTTTGTGATGACAGTGGTCATGGAGCATTGTGATGAAAGTGATCATGGAGCAATATGATAACAGGCGCCATGGAGCATTGTGATGGCAGGTGTATTGGAGCATTGTGATGAAAGTCGTCATGGATCATTGTGATGACATGTGCCCTGGAACACTGTGATGACACGGTTCATCGAGTATTGTGATGACAAGGGTCATAGCGAATTGTGATGACAGGTGTCATGGGGCATTGTGATGACATTGATCATCTAGGAATTGTGATGAAAGGTATCATGGAGCACTGTGATGACTGGGGGCATGCAGCATTGTTATGAAAATTGTCCTGGATTATTGTGATGACAGCAATCATGGAGAATTGTGATGACAGGGATTATGCAGCATTGTGTTGACAAGGGTATGGACTATTGTGATGACAATGGTCGTGGAGCAATGTGATGAAAGTTTTCATGGAACATCGTGATGAAAAGTGCCTGGGAGCATTGTGACGATAAAGGCCATGGAGCATTGTGATGACAAGTGTCATGGAGCATTGTAATGAAAGGTTTCATTGTGCACTGTGATGACAAGGGGGATGGAGTATTGTGATGAAACTGGTCCTGGAGCATTGTGATAACAAACTCCATGGAGCAGTTTGATAACAGGCATCATGGAGCATTGTGAAGAAAGGGGCCATGGGGAATTGTAATGACAATAGAGAAATGTGATAAAAATTGTCAGTGAGCATAGTGATTAAAGAGGTCATTGAGAATTGTGATGAAAAGCGACATAGAGCATTTTGATGCCAAAGGTCATGGAGAATTGTGATGAGCAGGGTCATGTAGCATTGTGATGCCACGGTCATGGAACATTGTGTTGAAAAGAATTATGGAACATTGTGAGGAAAAAGGCATGGAGCATTGTGATTATAGGGGACATGGAGCATTGTGATGACATGGGCAGGGAACACTGTGATGACAGGTGTTATGGAGCAATGTGATGACAAGTGTCATGGAGCATTGTGATGAGAGGTGCCTTGGAGAATTGTGATGACAGGCCTCATGGGGCATTGAGATGACAGTCGTCATGGAGCGTTATGATGAAAGGTGTTATGGAGCACTGTGATTACAGGGGCCATGGAGCATTGTGAATACATAGGCCATGGAGCATTGGAATGACAGTGGTCATGGAGCATTGTGATGAAAGTGGTCATGGATCATTGTGATGACAAGTGTCCTGGGACCCTGTGATGACATGGTTCATGGAGCATTGTGATGACAATGGTATTGGCAAATTGTGATGACAATGTCATGAGGCATTGTGATGGCAGTGGTCCTCTAGAAATGTGATTAAAGTTATTATGGAGCACAGTAATGAGAGGGGCCATGGAACATTGTGATGACAAGTGTCAAGGAGCATGGTGATGAAACGGACATGGAGCATTATAATGACAAGTGTTCTGGAGCCTTGTGATGACAAGGGCATGGAGCATTGTGATTACAGGGGTCATGGAGCAGTGTGATGCCAAAGGCTTGGAGCACTGTGATGACAAGGTCCAAGGAGCGTTGTGATTACAGGGGTCATGGGGCATTGTTATGAGGGAGGTCATGGAGCATTAAGATGAAACGAGTCATGGAGCACTGTGTTTATGGGGGCCATGGCACATTGTGATGCCAAAGGCCATGGAGCATTGTGATGACAGGTGTCATGGAACATTGAGATGAAACGGGTCATGGACCATTACGATGACAGGGGTCATGGAGAATTGTGATGACTGTGGCCATGGGGAATTTGGATGAAAGGAGTACTGGAGCATTGTGAGGAAATGTTTCATAGAGCCTTGTGATGACAAGGGCAATGGAGCATCGTGAGGACAGGTTTCATGGGGCATTGTGCAGAAAGCATTCATGGAGCATTGCGATGAAAAGCACTATGGGTCATTGTGATGACAAGGGCCATGGAGCCTTGTGATGACAAGGGTCATGGATCATTGTAAAAACAGGTATCATTGGGCATTGTGATGACAGGGTCATGAAGCATTTTTATGTAAGTTGCCATGGAGAATTGTGATGAAAAGTTCATGTGAATTTGTAATGACAAGGGCCATGGAGCATTGTGGTGAAACAAATCTTGGAGTAATTTGATGAAAGTTGTCATGGAGCATTTCGATGAAAAGCCCCAAGGAACATTGTGATGACAAGGGCCATCGAGCATTGTGACGACAAGTGTCATGGAGTATTGTGATGACAGGTCTCATGGAGCATCTTGATGACAAATGCCATGGAGAATTGTGATGAGAGGTGGTATTGGGCATTGTGATGAAAGGGATCATGGAGTACTGTGATTACAGGGGCCATGGAGCATTGTGATGACAAGTGTCATGGAGCATTGTGATGACAGGCATCATGGAGCATTGTGACGAAACGGGCCATGGGGAATTGTAAAGCGAATAGAGAAATGTGATGAAAATGGTCAGCGATCATAGTGATTAAAGTGGTCATTGAGAATTGTGATGAAAAGCAACATAGAGCATTGTGATGACAAAGGTCATGGAGAATTGTGATGAACAGGGTCATGTAGCATTGTGATGCCACAGTCATGCAATATTTTGATGACAAGAATTCTGGAGCATTGTGAGGAAAAAGGCATGGAGCATTGTGATTATAGGGGACATGGAGCATTGTGATGACATGGGCAGGGAACACTGTGATAACAAGTGTTATGGAGCAATGTGATTACAAGTGTCATGGAGCATTGTGATGAGACGGGCCTTGAAGAATTGTGATGACAGGCGTCATGGGGCATTGAGATGACAGTGGTCATGGAGCATTATGATGAAAGGTGTTATGCAGCACTGTGATTACAGGGGCCATGGAGCATTGTGAATACAAAAGCCATGGAGCATTGAGATGACAGTGGTCATGGAGCATTGTGATGAAAGTGGTTATGGATCATTGTGATGACAAGTGTCCTGGGACCCTGTGATGACATCGTTCATGGACCATTGTGATGACAATGGTCATGTCGAATTGTGATGACAATGTCATGGGGCATTGTGATGGCAGTGGTCATCTAGAAATGTGATTAAAGTTATTATGGAGCACAGTAATGAGAGTGGCCATGGAGCATTGTGATGACAAGTGTAATGGAGCATGTTGATGAAACGGACATGGAGCATTATAATGACAAGTGTTCTGGAGCCTTGTGATGAAAAGGGTATGGAGCATTGTGATTACAGGGGCCATGGATCAGTGTGGTGACAAAGGCTTCGAGCACTGTGATGACAAGGGCCATGGAGCATTGTTATTACAGGGGTCATGGGGCATTGTGATGAGTGAGGTCATGGAGCATTGAGATGAAACGGGTCATGGAGCACTGTGATTACAGGGGCCATGGCGCATTGTGATGACAAAGGCAATGGAGCATTGTGATGACAGGTGTCCTGGAGCATTGAGATGAAACGGGTCATGTACCATTATGATGACAGGGGTCATGGAGAATTGTGATGACAGTGGCCATGGGGAATTTGGATGAAAGGCGTACTGGAGCATTGTGAGGAAATGTTTCATGGAGCACTATGATGTCAATGGCCATAGAGCATCGTGATGACATGGGTCATGGGGCATTGTGCTGAAAGCGGTCATGGAGCATTGCGATGAAAAGTGCCATGGAGCATTGTGATTACAAGGGCCATGGAGCATTGTGAATACAAGGGACATGGAGCCTTGTGATGACAAGGGTCATGGATCATTGTAAAAACAGGTATCATTGGGCATTGTGATGACAGGCGCATGGAGCATTTTTATGTAAGTTGCCATGGAGAATTGTGATGAAAGGGATCATGTGGATTTGTAATGACAAGGGCCAGGGAGCATTGTGATGAAACAAATCTTGGAGTATTTTGATGAAAGTTGTCATGGAGCATTGCGATGAAAAGCACCAAGGAACATTGTGATAAAAAGGGCCATCGCACACTGTGATGACAAGTGTCATGGAGCATTGTGATGACAGTTGTCATGGAGCATCTTGATGACAAATGCCATGGAGAATTGTGATGAGAGGTGGCATTGGGCATTGTGATGAAAGGGGTCATGGAGTACTGTGATTACAGGAGCCATGGAGCATTTTGATAACAAGTGAAATGGAGAAGAGTGATGACAGGCTTCATAGAGCATTGTGATGACAAGAGCCATTTAGCATTTTGATGACAGGGGTCATCAGGCATTGTGTTGACAGGGGTCACGGAGTATTGTGATGACAAAGGCAATAGAGCATTGTGATGACAGGGGTCATGGAACACTGTGATGACCTGGGCCATGGAGCATTGTGAAGAGAAGATTCATGGAGCATTGTGATGACACAGGCATGAAGCATGGTGATGACAACAGACATGGAGCATTGTGATGACAAGGGCATAGAGCACTGTGATGAAAATGGTACTGGAGCACTGTGAGGAAAGGAGTCATGGATCATTGTGATGACAGGGGTCATGGAGCTTTGTGATTACAAGGGTCATGGAGCATTGTGATGACACGGTCAAGGAACATTGCGATGACAAGAATTCTGGAGCATTGTGATGAAAGGGCATGGAGCATTGTGATTAAAGGCGACAAGGAGCATTGTGATGATATGGGCAGAGAACTTAGTGATGACAGGGGTCATGGAGCATTGTGATGAAAAGTGTCATCGAACATTGTGCTGACAGGGATCATGGAGCTTTTTGGTAAGAGAGGCCTTGGAGATTTGTGATGGCAGGCGTTATGGGTCACTGTGATGAGAGCGGTCTTGGAGCATTGTGATGAAAGGTGTCATGGAGCACTGTGATTACAGGAGCCATGGAGCATTGTGAATAGAAAGACTATGGGGCATTGAGATGACAGGGTTCATGGAGCATTGTGATGAAAGTGATCATAGATCATTGTGATGACAAGTGTCCTGGAACCTTGTGATGACACGGTTCATGGAGCATTTGATGACAAGGACCATGGCGAATTGTGATGATATCTGTCATGGGGCATTGTGATGACAGTGGTCATCTAGAATTGTGATGAAAGGAATCATGGAGCACTGTGATGACAGGGGCCATGGAACATTGTGATGACAAAGGCCATGGAGCATTGTGATGACAAGTATCATGGGGCATTTTGATGACATTGGCATGGAGCATTATGATGACAAGTGTTCTGGAGCATTTTGATGACAAAGGCATGGAGCATTGTGATGAAAGTGCCCATGGAGCATTGTGATGAATAGGGCAGGGAACATTGTGATGACTGGGTTCATGGAGCATTGTGATGAAAGGGACTACGGAGCATTGAGATGACAGGCGTCAAGGGGCATGGTGATGACAGTGGTCATGGAGCATTGTGATGAAAGAGATCATGAGGCCATATGATATCAGGGGCCATGGAGCATTGTGATGACAGGGCCCAAGGAGCATTGTGATGAAAAGGGCAGGGAACATTGTGATGACTGGGTTCATGGAGCATTGTGATGTAATGGGCCATGGAGAATTGAGATGACAGGCGTCATGAGGCATGGTGATGACAGTGGTCATGGAGCATTGTGATGAAAGTGATCATGGAGCAATATGATAAAACGGGCCATGGAGCATTGTGATGACAGTTGTATTGGAGCATTGTGATGAAAGTCGTCATGGATCATTGTGATGACATGTGCCCTGGAACACTGTGATGACATGGTTCATCGAGTATTGTGATGACAAGGGTCATAGCAAATTGTGATGACAGGTGTCATGGGGCATTGTGATGACATTGATCATCTAGGAATTGTGATGAAAGGTATCATGGAGCACTGTGATGACTGGGGGCATGAAGCATTGTTATGAAAATTGTCCTGGATTATTGTGGTGACAGCAGTCATGGAGAATTGTGATGACAGGGATTATGCAGCATTGTGTTGACAAGGGTATGGACTATTGTGATGATAATGGTCGTGGAGCAATGTGATGAAAGTTTTCATGGAACATCGTGATGAAAAGTGCCTGGGAGCATTGTGACGATAAAGGCCATGGAGCATTGTGATGACAAGTGTCATGGAGCATTGTAATGAAAGGTTTCATTGTGCACTGTGATGACAAGGGTATGGAGTATTTTGATGAAACTGGTCCTGGAGCATTGTGATAACAAACTCCATGGAGCATTGTGATGAAAGGCATCATGGAGCATTGTGAAGAAAGGGGCCATGGGGAATTGTAATGACAATAGAGAAATGTGATAAAAATTGTCAGCGATCATAGTGATTAAAGTGGTCATTGAGAATTGTGATGAAAAGCGACATAGAGCATTGTGATGACAAAGGTCATGGAGAATTGTGATGAGCAGGGTCATGTAGCATTGTGATGCCACGGTCATGGAACATTGTGTTGAAAAGAATTCTGGAGCATTGTGAGGAAAATGCATGGAGCATTGTGATTATAGGGGACATGGAGCATTGTGATGACATGAGCAAGGAACACTGTGATGACACGTGCTATGGAACAATGTGATGACAAGTGTCATGGAGCATTGTGATGAGAGGTGCCTTGGAGAATTGTGATGACAGGCCTCATGGGGCATTGAGATGACAGTCGTCATGGAGCGTTATGATGAAAGGTGTTATGGAGCACTGTGATTACAGGGGTCAGGGAGCATTGTGAACACAAAGGCCATGGAGCATTTAGATGACAGTGGTCATGGAGCATTGTGATGAAAGTGGTCATGGATCATTGTGATGAAAAGTGTCCTGGGACCCTGTGATGACATGGTTCATGGAGCATTGTGATGACAATGGTAATGGCGAATTTTGATGACAATGTCATGAGGCATTGTGATGGCAGTGGTCATCTAGGAATGTGGTTAAAGTTATTATAGAGCACAGTAATGAGAGGGGCCATGGAGCATTGTGATGACAAGTGTCATGGAGCATGGTGATGAAACGGACATGGAGCATTATAATGACAAGAGTTCTGGAGCCTTGTGATGACAAGGGCATGGAGCATTGTGATTACAGGGGTCATGGAGCAGTGTGATGACAAAGGCTTGGAGCACTGTGATGACAAGGTCCATGGAGCACTGTGATTACAGGGTTCATGGGGCATTGTGATGAGTGAGGTCATGGAGCATTAAGATGAAATGAGTCATGGAGCACTGTGATTACAGGGGCCATGGCGCATTGTGATGCCAAAGGCCATGGAGCATTATGATGACAGGTGTCATGGAACATTGAGATGAAACGGGTCATGGACCATTACGATGACAGGGGTCATGGAGAATTGTGATGACTGTGGCCATGGGGAATTTGGATGAAAGGCGTACTGGAGCATTGTGAGGAAATGTTTCATGGAGCATTGTGATGACAAGGGCCATGGAGCATCGTGATGACAGGGTTCATGGGGCATTGTGCAGAAAGCGTTCATGGAGCACTGCGATGAAAAGCACTATGGATCATTGTGATGACAAGGGCCATGGAGCATTGTGAATACAAGGGACATGGAGCCTTGTGATGACAAGGGTCATGGATCATTGTAAAAACAGGAATCATTGGACATTGTGATGACAGGGGCATGAAGCATTTTTATGTAAGTTGCCATGGAGAATTGTGATGAAAAGGATCATGTGAATTTGTAATGACAAGGGCCATGGAGCATTGTGATGAAACAAATCTTGGAGTATTTTGATGAAAGTTGTCATGGAGCATTGCGATGAAAAGCACCAAGGAACATTGTGATGACAAGGGCCATCGAGCATTGTGATGACAAGTGTCATGGAGTATTGTGATGACAGGTGTCATGGAGCATCTTGATGACAAATGCCATGGAGAATTGTGATGAGAGGTGGCATTGGGCATTGTGATGAAAGGGGTCATGGTGTACTGTGATTACAGGGGCCATGGAGCATTGTGATGACAAGTGACATGGAGAATAGTGATGACAGGCGTCATAGAGCATTGTGATGACAAGTGCCATTTAGCATTTTGATGACAGGGGTCATCAAGCATTGTGTTGACAGGGTCACGGAGCATTGTGATGACAAAGGCCATAGAGCATTGTGATGACAGGGGTCATGGAGCATTGTGATGACATGGGCCATGAAGCATTGTGAAGACAAGATTCATGGAGCATTGTGATGACACAGGCATGAAGCATGGTGATGGCAACAGACCTGGAGAATTGTGATGACAAGGGCATGGAGCATGGTGATGAAACGGACATGGAGCATTATAATGAAAAGTGTTCTGGAGCCTTGTGATGACAAGGGCATGGAGCATTGTGATTACAGGGACCATGGAGCAGTGTGATGAGAAAGGCTTGGGGCACTGTGATGACAAGGGCCATGGAGCATTGTGATTACAGGGGTCATGGGGCATTGTGATGAGTGAGGTCATGGAGCATTAAGATGAAACGAGTCATGGAGCACTGTGATTACAGGGGCCATGGCGCATTGTGATGCCAAAGGCCATGGAGCATTGTGATGACAAGTGTCATGGAGTATTGTGATGACAGGTGTCATGGAGCATCTTGATGACAAATGCCATGGAGAATTGTGATGAGAGGTGGCATTGGGCATTGTGACGAAAGGGGTCATGGAGTACTGTGATTACAGGGGACTTGGAGCATTGTGATGACAAGTGACATGGAGAATAGTGATGACAGGCGTCATAGAGCATTGTGATGACAAGTGCCATTTAGCATTTTGATGACAGGGGTCATCAAGCATTGTGTTGACAGAGTCACGGAGCATTGTGATGACAAAGGCCATAGAGCATTGTGATGACACGGGTCATGGAGCATTGTGATGACATGGGCCATGAAGCATTGTGAAGACAAGATTCATGGAGCATTGTGATGACACGGGCATGAAGCATGGTGATGACAACAGACCTGGAGCATTGTGATGACAAGGATATGGAGCATGGCGATGAAACGGACATGGAGCATTATAATGACAAGTGTTCTGGAGCCTTGTGATGACAAGAGCATGGAGCATTGTGATTACAGGGGCCATGGAGCTGTGTGATGACAAAGGCTTGGAGAACTGTGATGACAAGGGCCATGGAGCATTGTGATTACACGGGTCATGTGGCATTGTGATGAGTGAGGTCATGGAGCATTAAGATGAAACGCGTCATGGAGCACGGTGATTACAGGGGCCATGGCGCATTGTGATGCCAAAGGCCATGGAGCATTGTGATGACAGGTGTCATGGAACATTGAGATGAAACGGGTCATGGACCATTATGATGACAGGGGTCATGGAGAATTGTGATGACTGTGGCCATGGAGAATTTGGATGAAAGGCGTACTGGAGCATTGTGAGGAAATGTTTCATGGAGCATTGTGATGACAAGGGCCATGGAGCATCGTGATGACAGGGTTCATGGGGCATTGTGCAGAAAGCGTTCATGGAGCACTGCGATTTAAAGCACTATGGATCATTGTGATGACAAGGGCCATGGAGCATTGTGAATACAAGGGATATGGAGCCTTGTGATGACAAGGGTCATGGATCATTGTAAAAAGAGGAATCATTTGGCATTGTGATGACAGGGTCATGAAGCATTTTTATGGAAGTTGCCATGGAGAATTGTGATGAAAAGGATCATGTGAATTTGTAATGACAAGGTCCATGGAGCATTGTGACTACAGGGGTCATGGGGCATTGTGATGAGTGAGGTCATGGAGCATTAAGATGAAACGAGTCATGGAGCACTGTGATTACAGGGGCCATGGCGCATTGTGATGCCAAAGGCCATGGAGCATTGTGATGACAGGTGTCCTGGAGCATTGAGATGAAACGGGTCATGGACCATTACGATGACAGGGGTCATGGAGAATTGTGATGACTGTGGCCATGGGGAATTTGGATGAAAGGCGTACTGGAGCATTGTGAGGAAATGTTTCATGGAGCATTGTGATGACAAGGGCCATGGAGCATCGTGATGACAGGGGTCATGGGGCATTGTGCTGAAAGCGGTCATGGAGCATTGCGATGAAAAGCGCTATGGAGCACTGTGATGACAAGGGCCATGGATCATTGTGAATACAAGGGACATGGAGCCTTGTGATGACAAGGGTCATGGATCATTGTAAAAAGAGGTATCATTGGACATTGTGATGACAGGGGCATGGAACATTTTTATGTAAGTTGCCATGGAGAATTGTGATGAAAAGGATCATGTGAATTTGTAATGACAAGGGCCATGGAGCATTGTGATGAAACAAATCTTGGAGTATTTTGATGAAAGTTGTCATGGAGCATTGCGATGAAAAGCACCAAGGAACATTGTGATGACAAGGGCCATCGAGCATTGTGATGACAAGTGTCATGGAGTATTGTGATGACAGGTGTCATGGAGCGTCTTGATGACAAATGCCATGGAGAATTGTGATGAGAGGTGGCATTGTGCATTGTGATGAAAGGGTCTTGGAGTACTGTGATTACAGGGGCCTTGGAGCATTGTGATGACAAGTGACATGGAGAATAGTGATGACAGGCGTCATTGAGCATTGTGATGACAAGTGCCATTTAGAATTTTGATGACTGGGGTCATCAGGCATTGTGTTGACAGGGTCACGGAGCATTGTGATGACAAAGGCCATAGAGCATTGTGATGACAGGGGTCATGGAGCATTGTGATGACATGGGCCATGAAGCATTGTGAAGACAAGTTTCATGGAGCATTGTGATGACATGGGCATGAAGCATGGTGATGACAACAGAGCTGGAGCGTTGTGATGACAAGGATATGGAGCATGGCGATGAAACGGACATGGAGCATTATAATGACAAGAGTTCTGGAGCCTTGTGATGAAAAGAGCATGGAGCATTGTGATTACAGGGGCCATGGAGCTGTGTGATGACAAAGGCTTGGAGAACTGTGATGACAAGGGCCATGGAGCATTGTGATTACAGGGGTCATGGGGCATTGTGATGAGTGAGGTCATGGAGCATTTATGTGAAACGGGTCATGGAGCACTGTGATTACAGGGGCCGTGGAACATTGCGATAACAAGTGACATGGAGAATAGTGATGACAGGTGTCATAGAGCATTGTGATGACAAGTGCTATTTAGCATTTTGATGACAGGGGTCATCAGTCATTGTGTTGACAGGGGTCACGGAGCATTGTGATTACAAGGGCAGGGAACCTTGTGGTGACCGGGTTCATGGAACATTTTGGTGACAACTTTCATGGAACGTTGTGATGACAGGGGTCATGGAGCATTGTGTTGAAAGGGAACATGGAGCAGTGTGATTACAGGGTCCATGGAGCATTGTGAATACATAGGCCAGGGAACAATGTGATGACAGGGGTCATGTAGCGTTGTGATGACAGGGTCATGGAGCATTGTGATTACAGGGGTTATGGGGCACTGTGATGACGGGGGCATGGAGCATTGTGATGAAAATTGTCCTGGAGCATTGTGATGACAGCGGTCACAAAGAATTGGGATGAAAGGTATCATGCAGCATTGTGATGACAACGGTCATGGATCATTTTGATGACAGGGGTCATGGAACATTCTAATAACAAGGTTCATAAAGCATTTTGATGACAGGGGTCATGGAGCATTGTGTTGACACGGGCATGGAGCATTGTAATGATATTATATCTGGAGCATTGTGATGAAAAGGGGATGGAGCATTTTGATGACAGTCTCCAAGGAGCATTGTGCTGACAATGGCATGGAGCATTGTGATGAAAGGGGTACTGGAGCACTGTGAGGAAAGGAGTCATGGATCATTGTGTTGACACGGTCAAGGAACATTGCGATGACAAGCATTCTGGAGCATTGTGATGAAAGAGCATGTAGCATTGTGATGAAAGGTGACAAGGAGCATTGTGATGATATGGGCAGAGAACTTTGTGATGACATGGGTCATGGAGCATTGTGGTGAAAAGTGTCATGGAACATTGTACTGACAGGGATCATGGAGCTTTTTGGTAAGAGAGGCCTTGGAGATTTGTGATGGCAGGCGTCATGGGGCATTGTGATGACAGCGGTCTTGGAGCATTGTGATGAAAGGGGTCATGGAGCTCTATGATTAGAGGGGCCATGGAGCATTGTGAATACAAAGCCTATGGAGCATTGAGATGACAGGTTTCATGGAGCCTTTTGATGAAAGTGATCATGGATCATTGTGATGACAAGTGTCCTGGAACCTTGTGATGAAACGGTTCATGAAGCATTTTGATGACAGGGATCATGGCAAATTGTGATGACATCTGTCATGGGGCATTGTGATGACAGTGGTCCTCTAGAATTGTGATGAATGGTATCATGGAGCACTGTGATGACAGGGGCCATGGAACATTGTGATGACAAATGACGTGGAGGATTGTGATGACAAGTGTCATGGGGCATTTTGATGACATTGGCATGGAGCATTATGATGACAAGAGTTCTGGAGCATTTTGATGACAAGCGCATGGAGCATTGTGATGAGAGGCCCCAGGGAACATTGTGATGAAAAGGACAGGGAACATTGTGATGACTGGGTTAATGGAGCATTGTGATGAAGGGGCCATGGAGCATTGAGATGACAGGCGTCATGAGGCATGGTGATGACAGTGGTCATGGAGCATTGTGATGAAAGTGATCATGGAGCAATATGATAACAGGGGCCATGGAGCATTGTGATGACAGGTGTATTGGAGCATTGTGATGAAAGTCGTCATGGATCATTGTGATGACATGTGCCCTGGAACACTGTGAGGACACGGTTCATCGAGTATTGTGATGACAAGGGTCATAGCGAATTGTGATGACAGGTGTCATGGGGCATTGTGATGGCATTGATCATCTAGGAATTGTGATGAAAGGTATCATGGAGCACTGTGATGACTGGGGGCATGAAGCATTGTTATGAAAATTGTCCTGGATTATTGTGGTGACAGCAGTCATGGAGAATTGTGATGACAGGGATTATGCAGCATTGTGTTGACAAGGGTATGGACTATTGTGATGACAATGGTCGTGGAGCAATGTGATGAAAGTTTTCATGAAACATCGTGATGAAAAGTGCCTGGGAGCATTGTGACGATAAAGGCCATGGAGCATTGTGATGACAAGTGTCATGGAGCATTGTAATGAAAGGTTTCATTGTGCACTGTGATGACAAGGGGGATGGAGTATTGTGATGAAACTGGTCCTGGAGCATTGTGATAACAAACTCCATGGAACATTGTGATGACAGGCATCATGGAGCATTGTGAAGAAAGGGGCGATGGGGAATTGTAATGACAATAGAGAAATGTGATAAAAATTGTCAGCGATCATAGTGATTAAAGTGGTCATTGAGAATTGTGATGAAAAGCGACATAGAGCATTGTGATGACAAAGGTCATGGAGAAATGTGATGAGCAGGGTCATGTAGGATTGTGATGCCACGGTCATGGAACATTGTGTTGAAAAGAATTCTGCAGCATTGTGAGGTAAAAGGCATGGAGCATTGTGATTATAGGGGACATGGAGCATTGTGATGACATGGGCAGGGAACACTGTGATGACAGGTGCTATGGAGCAATGTGATGACAAGTGTCATGGAGCATTGTGATGAGAGGTGCCTTGGAGAATTGTGATGACAGGCCTCATGGGGCATTGAGATGACAGTCGTCATGGAGCGTTATGATGAGAGGTGTTATGGAGCACTGTGATTACAGGGGCCAGGGAGAATTGTGAACACAAAGGCCATGGAGCATTGAGATGACAGTGGTCATGGAGCATTGTGATGAAAGTGGTCATGGATCATTGTGATGACAAGTGTCCTGGGACCCTGTGATGACATGGTTCATGGAGCATTGTGATGACAATGGTAATGGCGAATTGTGATGACAATGTCATGAGGCATTGTGATGGCAGTGGTCATCTAGAAATGTGGTTAAAGTTATTATGGAGCCCAGTAATGAGAGGGGCCATGGAGCATTGTGATGACAAGTGTCATGGAGCATGGTGATGAAACGGACATGGAGCATTATAATGACAAGAGTTCTGGAGCATTGTGATTACAGGGGTCATGGAGCAGTGTGATGACAAAGGCTTGGAGCACTGTGATGACAAGGTCCATGGAGCATTGTGATTACAGGGGTCATGGGGCATTGTGATGAGTGAGGTCATGGAGCATTAAGATGAAAGGAGTCATGGAGCACTGTGATTACAGGGGCCATGGCGCATTGTGATGCCAAAGGCCATGGAGCATTGTGATGACAGGTGTCCTGGAACATTGAGATGAAACGGGTCATGGACCATTACGATGACAGGGGTCATGGAGAATTGTGATGACTGTGGCCATGGGGAATTTGGATGAAAGGCGTACTCTAGCATTGTGAGGAAATGTTTCATGGAGCATTGTGATGACAAGGGCCATGGAGCATCGTGATGACAGGGTTCATGGGGCATTGTGCAGAAAGCGTTCATGGAGCATTGCGATGAAAAGCACTATGGATCATTGTGATGACAAGGGCCATGGAGCATTGTGCATACAAGGGACATGGAGCCTTGTGATGACAAGGGTCATGGATCATTGTAAAAACAGGAATCATTGGGCATTGTGATGACAGGGTCATGAAGCATTTTTATGTAAGTTGCCATGGAGAATTGTGATGAAAAGGATCATGTGAATTTGTAATGACAAGGGCCATGGAGCATTGTGATGAAACAAATCTTGGAGTATTTTGATGAAAGTTGTCATGGAGCATTGCGATGAAAAGCACCAAGGAACATTGTGATGACAAGGGCCATCGAGCATTGTGATGACAAGTGTCATGGAGTATTGTGATGACAGGTGTCATGGAGCATCTTGATGACAAATGCCATGGAGAATTGTGATGAGAGGTGGCATTGGGCATTGTGATGAAAGGGGTCATGGTGTACTGTGATTACAGGGGCCATGGAGCATTGTGATGACAAGTGCCATTTAGCATTTTGATGACAGGGGTCATCAAGCATTGTGTTGACAGGGTCACGGAGCATTATGATGACAAAGGCCATAGAGCATTGTGATGACAGGGGTCATGGAGCATTGTGATGAAATGGGCCATGAAGCATTGTGAAGACAAGATTCATGGAGTATTGTTATGACACGGGCATGAAGCATGGTGATGACAACAGACCTGGAGCATTGTGATGACAAGGATATGGAGCATGGCGATGAAACGGACATGGAGCATTATAATGACAAGTGTTCTGGAGCCTTGTGATGACAAGAGCATGGAGCATTGTGATTACAGGGGCTATAGAGATGTGTGATGACAAAGGCTTGGAGAACTGTGATGACAAGGGCCATGGAGCATTGTGATTACAGGGGTCATGGGGCATTGTGATGAGTGAGGTCATGGAGCATTTATGTGAAACGGGTCATGGAGCACTGTGATTACAGGGGCCGTGGAACATTGCGATAACAAGTGACATGGAGAATAGTGATGACAGGTGTCATAGAGTATTGTGATGACAAGTGCTATTTAGCATTTTGATGACAGGGGTCATCAGTCATTGTGTTGACAGGGGTCACGGAGCATTGTGATTACAAGGGCAGGGAACCTTGTGGTGACCGGGGTCATGGAACATTTTGATGACAACTTTCATGGAACGTTGTGATGACAGGGGTCATGGAGCATTGTGTTGAAAGGGAACATGGAGCAGTGTGATTACAGGGTCCATGGAGCATTGTGAATACATAGGCCAGGGAACAATGTGATGACAGGGGTCAAGTAGCGTTGTGATGACAGTGTCATGGAGCATTGTGATTACAGGGGTTATGGGGCACTGTGATGACGGGGGCATGGAGCATTGTGATGAAAATTGTCCTGGAGCATTGTGATGACAGTGGACACAAAGAATTGGGATGAAAGGTATCATGCAGCGTTGTGATGACAACGGTCATGGATCATTTTGATGACAGGGGTCATGGAACATTCTAATAAAAAGGTTCATAAAGCATTTTGATGACAGGGGTCATGGAGCATTGTGTTGACACGGGCATGGAGCATTGTAATGATATTATATCTGGAGCATTGTGATGAAAAGGGGATGGAGCATTTTGATGACAGTCTCCAAGGAGCATTGTGCTGACAATGGCATGGAGCATTGTGATGAAAGGGGTACTGGAGCACTGTGAGGAAAGGAATCATGGATCATTGTGTTGACACGGTCAAGGAACATTGCGATGACAAGCATTCTGGAGCATTGTGATGAAAGAGCATGGAGCATTGTGATGAAAGGTGACAAGGAGCATTGTGATGATATGGGCAGAGAACTTTGTGATGACATGGGTCATGGAGCATTGTGGTGAAAAGTGTCATGGAACATTGTACTGACAGGGATCATGTAGCTTTTTGGTAAGAGAGGCCTTGGAGATTTGTGATGGCAGGCGTCATGGGGCATTGTGATGACAGCGGTCTTGGAGCATTGTGATGAAAGGGGTCATGGAGCTCTATGATTAGAGGGGCCATGGAGCATTGTGAATACAAAGCCTATGGAGCATTGAGATGACAGGTTTCATGGAGCCTTTTGATGAAAGTGATCATGGATCATTGTGATGACAAGTGTCCTGGAACCTTGTGATGAAACGGTTCATGGAGCATTTTGATGACAGGGACCATGGCAAATTGTGATGACATCTGTCATGGGGCATTGTGATGACAGTGGTCCTCTAGAATTGTGATGAATGGTATCATGGAGCACTGTGATGACAGGGGCCATGGAACATTGTGATGACAAATGACGTGGAGGATTGTGATGACAAGTGTCATGGGGCATTTTGATGACATTGGCATGGAGCATTATGATGACAAGAGTTCTGGAGCATTTTGATGACAAGCACATGGAGCATTGTGAAGACAGGGCCCATGGAACATTGTGATGAAAAGGACAGGGAACATTGTGATGACTGGGTTAATGGAGCATTGTGATGAAGGGGCCATGGAGCATTGAGATGACAGGCGTCATGAGGCATGGTGATGACAGTGGTCATGGAGCATTGTGATGAAAGTGATCATGGAGCAATATGATAACAGGGGCCATGGAGCATTGTGATGACAGGTGTATTGGAGCATTGTGATGAAAGTCGTCATGGATCATTGTGATGACATGTGCCCTGGAACACTGTGATGACACGGTTCATCGAGTATTGTGATGACAAGGGTCATAGCGAATTGTGATGACAGGTGTCATGGGGCATTGTGATGGCATTGATCATCTAGGAATTGTGATGAAAGGTATCATGGAGCACTGTGATGACTGGGGGCATGAAGCATTGTTATGAAAATTGTCCTGGATTATTGTGGTGACAGCAGTCATGGAGAATTGTGATGACAGGGATTATGCAGCATTGTGTTGACAAGGGTATGGACTATTGTGATGACAATGGTCGTGGAGCAATGTGATGAAAGTTTTCATGGAACATCGTGATGAAAAGTGCCTGGGAGCATTGTGACGATAAAGGCCATGGAGCATTGTGATGACAAGTGTCATGGAGCATTGTAATGAAAGGTTTCATTGTGCACTGTGATGACAAGGGGGATGGAGTATTGTGATGAAACTGGTCCTGGAGCATTGTGATAACAAACTCCATGGAGCATTGTGATGACAGGCATCATGGAGCATTGTGAAGAAAGGGGCGATGGGGAATTGTAATGACAATAGAGAAATGTGATAAAAATTGTCAGCGATCATAGTGATTAAAGTGGTCATTGAGAATTGTGATGAAAAGCGACATAGAGCATTGTGATGACAAAGGTCATGGAGAAATGTGATGAGCAGGGTCATGTAGGATTGTGATGCCACGGTCATGGAACATTGTGTTGAAAAGAATTCTGCAGCATTGTGAGGAAAAAGGCATGGAGCATTGTGATTATAGGGGACATGGAGCATTGTGATGACATGGGCAGGGAACACTGTGATGACAGGTGCTATGGAGCAATGTGATGACAAGTGTCATGGAGCATTGTGATGAGAGGTGCCTTGGAGAATTGTGATGACAGGCCTCATGGGGCATTGAGATGACAGTCGTCATGGAGCGTTATGATGAAAGGTGTTATGGAGCACTGTGATTACAGGGGCCAGGGAGCATTGTGAACACAAAGGCCATGGAGCATTGAGATGACAGTGGTCATGGAGCATTGTGATGAAAGTGGTCATGGATCATTGTGATGACAAGTGTCCTGGGACCCTGTGATGACATGGTTCATGGAGCATTGTGATGACAATGGTAATGGCGAATTGTGATGACAATGTCATGAGGCATTGTGATGGCAGTGGTCATCTAGAAATGTGGTTAAAGTTATTATGGAGCCCAGTAATGAGAGGGGCCATGGAGCATTGTGATGACAAGTGTCATGGAGCATGGTGATGAAACGGACATGGAGCATTATAATGACAAGAGTTCTGGAGCATTGTGATTACAGGGGTCATGGAGCAGTGTGATGACAAAGGCTTGGAGCACTGTGATGACAAGGTCCATGGAGCATTGTGATTACAGGGGTCATGGGGCATTGTGATGAGTGAGGTCATGGAGCATTAAGATGAAAGGAGTCATGGAGCACTGTGATTACAGGGGCCATGGCGCATTGTGATGCCAAAGGCCATGGAGCATTGTGATGACAGGTGTCATGGAACATTGAGATGAAACGGGTCATGGAACATTACGATGACACGGGTCATGGAGAATTGTGATGACTGTGGCCATGGGGAATTTGGATGAAAGGCGTACTGGAGCATTGTGAGGAAATGTTTCATGGAGCATTGTGATGACAAGGGCCATGGAGCATCGTGATGACAGGGGTCATGGGGCATTGTGCAGAAAGCGTTCATGGAGCATTGCGATGAAAAGCACTATGGATCATTGTGGTGACAAGGGCCATGGAGCATTGTGAATACAAGGGACGTGGAGCCTTGTGATGACAAGGGTCATGGATCATTGTAAAAACAGGAATCATTGGGCATTGTGATGACAGGGTCATGAAGCATTTTTATGTAAGTTGCCATGGAGAATTGTGATGAAAAGGATCATGTGAATTTGCAATGACAAGGGCCATGGAGCATTGTGATGAAACAAATCTTGGAGTATTTTGATGAAAGATGTCATGGAGCATTGCGATGAAAAGCACCAAGGAACATTGTGATGACAAGGGCCATCGAGCATTGTGATGACAAGTGTCATGGAGTATTGTGATGACAGGTGTCATGGAGCATCTTGATGACAAATGCCATGGAGAATTGTGATGAGAGGTGGCATTGGGCATTGTGATGAAAGGGGTCATGGTGTACTGTGATTACAGGGGCCATGGAGCATTGTGATGACAAGTGACATGGAGAATAGTGATGACAGGCGTCATAGAGCATTGTGATGACAAGTGCCATTTAGCATTTTGATGACAGGGGTCATCAAGCATTGTGTTGACAGGGTCACGGAGCATTGTGATGACAAAGGCCATAGAGCATTGTGATGACAGGGGTCATGGAGCATTGTGATGACATGGGCCATGAAGCATTGTGAAGACAATATTCATGGAGCATTGTGATGACACGGGCATGAAGCATGGTGATGGCAACAGATCTGGAGCATTGTGATGACAAGGGCATGGAGCATGGTGATGAAACGGACATGGAGCATTATAATGAAAAGAATTCTGGAGCCTTTTGATGACAAGGGCATGGAGCATTGTGATTAGAGGGACCATGGAGCAGTGTGATGACAAAGGCCATGGAGCATTGTGATGACAGGTGTCCTGGAGCATTGAGATGAAACAGGTCATGGACCATTACGATGACAGGGTTCATGGAGAATTGTGATGACTGTGGCCATGGGGAATTTGGATGAAAGGCGTACTGGAGCATTGTGAGGAATATGTTTCATGGAGCATTGTGATGACAAGGGTCATGGAGCATCGTGATGACAGGGGTCATGGGGTATTGTGCTGAAAGCGGTCATGGAGCATTGCGATGAAAAGCGCTATGGAGCACTGTGATGACAAGGGCCATGGATCATTGTGAATACAAGGGACATGGAGCCTTGTGATGACAAGGGTCATGGATCATTGTAAAAACAGGTATCATTGGACATTGTGATGACAGGGGCATGGAACATTTTTATGTAAGTTGTCATGGAGAATTGTGATGAAAGGGATCATGTGAATTTGTAATGACAAGGGCCATGGAGCATTGTGATGAAACAAATCTTGGAGTATTTTGATGAAAGTTGTCATGGAGCTTTGCGATGAAAAGCACCAAGGAACATTTTGATGACAAGGGCCATCGAGCATTGTGATGACAAGTGTCATGGAGTATTGTGATGACAGGTGTCATGGAGCATCTTGATGACAAATGCCATGGAGAATTGTGATGAGAGGTGGCATTGGGCATTGTGATGAAAGGGGTCATGGAGTACTGTGATTACAAGGGCCTTGGAGCATTGTGATGACAAGTGACATGGAGAATAGTGATGACAGGCGTCATAGAGCATTGTGATGACAAGTGCCATTTAGCATTTTGATGACAGGGGTCATCAAGCATTGTGTTGACAGGGTCACGGAGCATTGTAATGACAAAGGCCATAGAGCATTGTGATGACAGGGGTCATGGAGCATTGTGATGAAATGGGCCATGAAGCATTGTGAAGACAAGATTCATGGAGCATTGTGATGACACGGGCATGAAGCATGGTGATGACAACAGACCTGGAGCATTGTGATGACAAGGATATGGAGCATGGCGATGAAACGGACATGGAGCATTATAATGACAAGTGTTCTGGAGCCTTGTGATGACAAGAGCATGGAGCATTGTGATTACAGGGGCCATAGTGCTGTGTGATGAGAAAGACTTGGAGAACTGTGATGACAAGGGCCATGGAGCACTGTGATTACAGGGGTCATGGGGCATTGTGATGAGTGAGGTCATGGAGCATTTATGTGAAACGGGTAATGGAGCACTGTGATTACAGGGGCCGTGGAACATTGCGATAACAAGTGACATGGGGAATAGTGATGACAGGTGTCATAGAGCATTGTGATGACAAGTGCTATTTAGCATTTTGATGACAGGGGTCATCAGTCATTGTGTTGACAGGGGTCACGGAGCATTGTGATTACAAGGGCAGGGAACCTTGTGGTGACCGGGGTCATGGAACATTTTGATGACAACTTTCATGGAACGTTGTGATGACAGGGGTCATGGAGCATTGTGTTGAAAGGGAACATGGAGCAGTGTGATTACAGGGTCCATGGAGCATTGTGAATACATAGGCCAGGGAACAATGTGATGACAGGGGTCATGTAGCGTTGTGATGACAGGGTCATGGAGCATTGTGATTACAGGGGTTTTGGGGCACTGTGATGACGGGGGCATGGAGCATTTTGATGAAAATTGTCCTGGAGCATTGTGATGACAGCGGTCACAAAGAATTGGGATGAAAGGTATCATGCAGCATTGTGATGACAACGGTCATGGATCATTTTGATGACAGGGGTCATGGAACATTCTAACAACAAGGTTCATAAAGCATTTTGATGACAGGGGTCATGGAGCATTGTGTTGACACGGGCATGGAGCATTGTAATGATATTATATCTGGAGCATTGTGATGAAAAGGGGATGGAGCATTTTGATGACAGTCTCCAAGGAGCATTGTGCTGACAATGGCATGGAGCATTGTGATGAAAGGGGTACTGGAGCACTGTGAGGAAAGGAGTCATGGATCATTGTGTTGACACGGTCAAGGAACATTGCGATGACAAGCATTCTGTAGCATTGTGATGAAAGAGCATGGAGCATTGTGATGAAAGGTGACAAGGAGCATTGTGATGATATGGGCAGAGAACTTTGTGATGACATGGGTCATGGAGCATTGTGGTGAAAAGTGTCATGGAACATTGTACTGACAGGGATCATGGAGCTTTTTGGTAAGAGAGGCCTTGGAGATTTGTGATGGCAGGCGTCATGGGGCATTGTGATGACAGCGGTCTTGGAGCATTGTGATGAAAGGGGTCATGGAGCTCTATGATTAGAGGGGCCATGGAGCATTGTGAATACAAAGCCTATGGAGCATTGAGATGACAGGTTTCATGGAGCCTTTTGATGAAAGTGATCATGGATCATTGTGATGACAAGTGTCCTGGAACCTTGTGATGAAACGGTTCATGGAGCATTTTGATGACAGGGACCATGGCAAATTGTGATGACATCTGTCATGGGGCATTGTGATGACAGTGGTCCTCTAGAATTGTGATGAATGGTATCATGGAGCACTGTGATGACAGGGGCCATGGAACATTGTGATGACAAATGACGTGGAGGATTGTGATGACAAGTGTCATGGGGCATTTTGATGACATTGGCATGGAGCATTATGATGACAAGAGTTCTGGAGCATTTTGATGACAAGCACATGGAGCATTGTGAAGACAGGGCCCATGGAACATTGTGATGAAAAGGACAGGGAACATTGTGATGACTGGGTTAATGGAGCATTGTGATGAAGGGGCCATGGAGCATTGAGATGACAGGCGTCATGAGGCATGGTGATGACAGTGGTCATGGAGCATTGTGATGAAAGTGATCATGGAGCAATATGATAACAGGGGCCATGGAGCATTGTGATGACAGGTGTATTGGAGCATTGTGATGAAAGTCGTCATGGATCATTGTGATGACATGTGCCCTGGAACACTGTGATGACACGGTTCATCGAGTATTGTGATGACAAGGGTCATAGCGAATTGTGATGACAGGTGTCATGGGGCATTGTGATGGCATTGATCATCTAGGAATTGTGATGAAAGGTATCATGGAGCACTGTGATGACTGGGGGCATGAAGCATTGTTATGAAAATTGTCCTGGATTATTGTGGTGACAGCAGTCATGGAGAATTGTGATGACAGGGATTATGCAGCATTGTGTTGACAAGGGTATGGACTATTGTGATGACAATGGTCGTGGAGCAATGTGATGAAAGTTTTCATGGAACATCGTGATGAAAAGTGCCTGGGAGCATTGTGACGATAAAGGCCATGGAGCATTGTGATGACAAGTGTCATGGAGCATTGTAATGAAAGGTTTCATTGTGCACTGTGATGACAAGGGGGATGGAGTATTGTGATGAAACTGGTCCTGGAGCATTGTGATAACAAACTCCATGGAGCATTGTGATGACAGGCATCATGGAGCATTGTGAAGAAAGGGGCGATGGGGAATTGTAATGACAATAGAGAAATGTGATAAAAATTGTCAGCGATCATAGTGATTAAAGTGGTCATTGAGAATTGTGATGAAAAGCGACATAGAGCATTGTGATGACAAAGGTCATGGAGAAATGTGATGAGCAGGGTCATGTAGGATTGTGATGCCACGGTCATGGAACATTGTGTTGAAAAGAATTCTGCAGCATTGTGAGGTAAAAGGCATGGAGCATTGTGATTATAGGGGACATGGAGCATTGTGATGACATGGGCAGGGAACACTGTGATGACAGGTGCTATGGAGCAATGTGATGACAAGTGTCATGGAGCATTGTGATGAGAGGTGCCTTGGAGAATTGTGATGACAGGCCTCATGGGGCATTGAGATGACAGTCGTCATGGAGCGTTATGATGAAAGGTGTTATGGAGCACTGTGATTACAGGGGCCAGGGAGCATTGTGAACACAAAGGCCATGGAGCATTGAGATGACAGTGGTCATGGAGCATTGTGATGAAAGTGGTCATGGATCATTGTGATGACAAGTGTCCTGGGACCCTGTGATGACATGGTTCATGGAGCATTGTGATGACAATGGTAATGGCGAATTGTGATGACAATGTCATGAGGCATTGTGATGGCAGTGGTCATCTAGAAATGTGGTTAAAGTTATTATGGAGCCCAGTAATGAGAGGGGCCATGGAGCATTGTGATGACAAGTGTCATGGAGCATGGTGATGAAACGGACATGGAGCATTATAATGACAAGAGTTCTGGAGCATTGTGATTACAGGGGTCATGGAGCAGTGTGATGACAAAGGCTTGGAGCACTGTGATGACAAGGTCCATGGAGCATTGTGATTACAGGGGTCATGGGGCATTGTGATGAGTGAGGTCATGGAGCATTAAGATGAAAGGAGTCATGGAGCACTGTGATTACAGGGGCCATGGCGCATTGTGATGCCAAAGGCCATGGAGCATTGTGATGACAGGTGTCATGGAACATTGAGATGAAACGGGTCATGGAACATTACGATGACACGGGTCATGGAGAATTGTGATGACTGTGGCCATGGGGAATTTGGATGAAAGGCGTACTGGAGCATTGTGAGGAAATGTTTCATGGAGCATTGTGATGACAAGGGCCATGGAGCATCGTGATGACAGGGGTCATGGGGCATTGTGCAGAAAGCGTTCATGGAGCATTGCGATGAAAAGCACTATGGATCATTGTGGTGACAAGGGCCATGGAGCATTGTGAATACAAGGGACGTGGAGCCTTGTGATGACAAGGGTCATGGATCATTGTAAAAACAGGAATCATTGGGCATTGTGATGACAGGGTCATGAAGCATTTTTATGTAAGTTGCCATGGAGAATTGTGATGAAAAGGATCATGTGAATTTGTAATGACAAGGGCCATGGAGCATTGTGATGAAACAAATCTTGGAGTATTTTGATGAAAGATGTCATGGAGCATTGCGATGAAAAGCACCAAGGAACATTGTGATGACAAGGGCCATCGAGCATTGTGATGACAAGTGTCATGGAGTATTGTGATGACAGGTGTCATGGAGCATCTTGATGACAAATGCCATGGAGAATTGTGATGAGAGGTGGCATTGGGCATTGTGATGAAAGGGGTCATGGTGTACTGTGATTACAGGGGCCATGGAGCATTGTGATGACAAGTGACATGGAGAATAGTGATGACAGGCGTCATAGAGCATTGTGATGACAAGTGCCATTTAGCATTTTGATGACAGGGGTCATCAAGCATTGTGTTGACAGGGTCACGGAGCATTGTGATGACAAAGGCCATAGAGCATTGTGATGACAGGGGTCATGGAGCATTGTGATGACATGGGCCATGAAGCATTGTGAAGACAATATTCATGGAGCATTGTGATGACACGGGCATGAAGCATGGTGATGGCAACAGATCTGGAGCATTGTGATGACAAGGGCATGGAGCATGGTGATGAAACGGACATGGAGCATTATAATGAAAAGAATTCTGGAGCCTTTTGATGACAAGGGCATGGAGCATTGTGATTAGAGGGACCATGGAGCAGTGTGATGACAAAGGCCATGGAGCATTGTGATGACAGGTGTCCTGGAGCATTGAGATGAAACAGGTCATGGACCATTACGATGACAGGGTTCATGGAGAATTGTGATGACTGTGGCCATGGGGAATTTGGATGAAAGGCGTACTGGAGCATTGTGAGGAATATGTTTCATGGAGCATTGTGATGACAAGGGTCATGGAGCATCGTGATGACAGGGGTCATGGGGTATTGTGCTGAAAGCGGTCATGGAGCATTGCGATGAAAAGCGCTATGGAGCACTGTGATGACAAGGGCCATGGATCATTGTGAATACATGGGACATGGAGCCTTGTGATGACAAGGGTCATGGATCATTGTAAAAACAGGTATCATTGGACATTGTGATGACAGGGGCATGGAACATTTTTATGTAAGTTGTCATGGAGAATTGTGATGAAAGGGATCATGTGAATTTGTAATGACAAGGGCCATGGAGCATTGTGATGAAACAAATCTTGGAGTATTTTGATGAAAGTTGTCATGGAGCTTTGCGATGAAAAGCACCAAGGAACATTTTGATGACAAGGGCCATCGAGCATTGTGATGACAAGTGTCATGGAGTATTGTGATGACAGGTGTCATGGAGCATCTTGATGACAAATGCCATGGAGAATTGTGATGAGAGGTGGCATTGGGCATTGTGATGAAAGGGGTCATGGAGTACTGTGATTACAAGGGCCTTGGAGCATTGTGATGACAAGTGACATGGAGAATAGTGATGACAGGCGTCATAGAGCATTGTGATGACAAGTGCCATTTAGCATTTTGATGACAGGGGTCATCAAGCATTGTGTTGACAGGGTCACGGAGCATTGTAATGACAAAGGCCATAGAGCATTGTGATGACAGGGGTCATGGAGCATTGTGATGAAATGGGCCATGAAGCATTGTGAAGACAAGATTCATGGAGCATTGTGATGACACGGGCATGAAGCATGGTGATGACAACAGACCTGGAGCATTGTGATGACAAGGATATGGAGCATGGCGATGAAACGGACATGGAGCATTATAATGACAAGTGTTCTGGAGCCTTGTGATGACAAGAGCATGGAGCATTGTGATTACAGGGGCCATAGTGCTGTGTGATGAGAAAGACTTGGAGAACTGTGATGACAAGGGCCATGGAGCACTGTGATTACAGGGGTCATGGGGCATTGTGATGAGTGAGGTCATGGAGCATTTATGTGAAACGGGTAATGGAGCACTGTGATTACAGGGGCCGTGGAACATTGCGATAACAAGTGACATGGGGAATAGTGATGACAGGTGTCATAGAGCATTGTGATGACAAGTGCTATTTAGCATTTTGATGACAGGGGTCATCAGTCATTGTGTTGACAGGGGTCACGGAGCATTGTGATTACAAGGGCAGGGAACCTTGTGGTGACCGGGGTCATGGAACATTTTGATGACAACTTTCATGGAACGTTGTGATGACAGGGATCATGGAGCATTGTGTTGAAAGGGAACATGGAGCAGTGTGATTACAGGGTCCATGGAGCATTGTGAATACATAGGCCAGGGAACAATGTGATGACAGGGGTCATGTAGCGTTGTGATGACAGGGTCATGGAGCATTGTGATTACAGGGGTTATGGGGCACTGTGATGACGGGGGCATGGAGCATTTTGATGAAAATTGTCCTGGAGCATTGTGATGACAGCGGTCACAAAGAATTGGGATGAAAGGTATCATGCAGCATTGTGATGACAACGGTCATGGATCATTTTGATGACAGGGGTCATGGAACATTCTAACAACAAGGTTCATAAAGCATTTTGATGACAGGGGTCATGGAGCATTGTGTTGACACGGGCATGGAGCATTGTAATGATATTATATCTGGAGCATTGTGATGAAAAGGGGATGGAGCATTTTGATGACAGTCTCCAAGGAGCATTGTGCTGACAATGGCATGGAGCATTGTGATGAAAGGGGTACTGGAGCACTGTGAGGAAAGGAGTCATGGATCATTGTGTTGACACGGTCAAGGAACATTGCGATGACAAGCATTCTGTAGCATTGTGATGAAAGAGCATGGAGCATTGTGATGAAAGGTGACAAGGAGCATTGTGATGATATGGGCAGAGAACTTTGTGATGACATGGGTCATGGAGCATTGTGGTGAAAAGTGTCATGGAACATTGTACTGACAGGGATCATGGAGCTTTTTGGTAAGAGAGGCCTTGGAGATTTGTGATGGCAGGCGTCATGGGGCATTGTGATGACAGCGGTCTTGGAGCATTGTGATGAAAGGGGTCATGGAGCTCTATGATTAGAGGGGCCATGGAGCATTGTGAATACAAAGCCTATGGAGCATTGAGATGACAGGTTTCATGGAGCCTTTTGATGAAAGTGATCATGGATCATTGTGATGACAAGTGTCCTGGAACCTTGTGATGAAACGGTTCATGGAGCAATTTGATGACAGGGACCATGGCAAATTGTGATGACATCTGTCATGGGGCATTGTGATGACAGTGGTCCTCTAGAATTGTGATGAATGGTATCATGGAGCACTGTGATGACAGGGGCCATGGAACATTGTGATGACAAATGACGTGGAGGATTGTGATGACAAGTGTCATGGGGCATTTTGATGACATTGGCATGGAGCATTATGATGACAAGAGTTCTGGAGCATTTTGATGACAAGCACATGGAGCATTGTGAAGACAGGGCCCATGGAACATTGTGATGAAAACGACAGGGAACATTGTGATGACTAGGTTAATGGAGCATTGAGATGAAGGGGCCATGGAGCATTGAGATGACAGGCGTCATGAGGCATGGTGATGACAGTGGTCATGGAGCATTGTGATGAAAGTGATCATGGAGCAATATGATAACAGGGGCCATGGAGCATTGTGATGACAGGTGTATTGGAGCATTGTGATGAAAGTCGTCATGGATCATTGTGATGACATGTGCCCTGGAACACTGTGATGACACGGTTCATCGAGTATTGTGATGACAAGGGTCATAGCGAATTGTGATGACAGGTGTCATGGGGCATTGTGATGGCATTGATCATCTAGGAATTGTGATGAAAGGTATCATGGAGCACTGTGATGACTGGGGGCATGAAGCATTGTTATGAAAATTGTCCTGGATTATTGTGGTGACAGCAGTCATGGAGAATTGTGATGACAGGGATTATGCAGCATTGTGTTGACAACGGTATGGACTATTGTGATGACAATGGTCGTGGAGCAATGTGATGAAAGTTTTCATGGAACATCGTGATGAAAAGTGCCTGGGAGCATTGTGACGATAAAGGCCATGGAGCATTGTGATGACAAGTGTCATGGAGCATTGTAATGAAAGGTTTCATTGTGCACTGTGATGACAAGGGGGATGGAGTATTGTGATGAAACTGGTCCTGGAGCATTGTGATAACAAACTCCATGGAACATTGTGATGACAGGCATCATGGAGCATTGTGAAGAAAGGGGCCATGGGGAATTGTAATGACAATAGAGAAATGTGATAAAAATTGTCAGCGATCATAGTGATTAAAGTGGTCATTGAGAATTGTGATGAAAAGCGACATAGAGCATTGTGATGACAAAGGTCATGGAGAAATGTGATGAGCAGGGTCATGTAGGATTGTGATGCCACGGTCATGGAACATTGTGTTGAAAAGAATTCTGCAGCATTGTGAGGAAAAAGGCATGGAGCATTGTGATTATAGGGGACATGGAGCATTGTGATGACATGGGCAGGGAACACTGTGATGACAGGTGCTATGGAGCAATGTGATGACAAGTGTCATGGAGCATTGTGATGAGAGGTGCCTTGGAGAATTGTGATGACAGGCCTCATGGGGCATTGAGATGACAGTCGTCATGGAGCGTTATGATGAAAGGTGTTATGGAGCACTGTGATTACAGGGGCCAGGGAGCATTGTGAACACAAAGGCCATGGAGCATTGAGATGACAGTGGTCATGGAGCATTGTGATGAAAGTGGTCATGGATCATTGTGATGACAAGTGTCCTGGGACCCTGTGATGACATGGTTCATGGAGCATTGTGATGACAATGGTAATGGCGAATTGTGATGACAATGTCATGAGGCATTGTGATGGCAGTGGTCATCTAGAAATGTGGTTAAAGTTATTATGGAGCCCAGTAATGAGAGGGGCCATGGAGCATTGTGATGACAAGTGTCATGGAGCATGGTGATGAAACGGACATGGAGCATTATAATGACAAGAGTTCTGGAGCCTTGTGATGACAAGGGCATGGAGCATTGTGATTACAGGGGTCATGGAGCATTGTGATGAGTGAGGTCATGGAGCATTAAGATGAAACGAGTCATGGAGCACTGTGATTACAGGGGCCATGGCGCATTGTGATGCCAAAGGCCATGGAACATTGTGATGACAGGTGTCATGGAACATTGAGATGAAACGTGTCATGGACCATTCTTGGACCATGAACCGTTTCATCACAAGGTGCCAGGACACTTGTGATCACAATGATCCATGATCACTTTCATCAAAATGCTCCATGAAACCTGTCATCTCAATGCTCCATAGGCTTTCTATTCACAATGCTCCATATCCCCTCTAATCATAGAGCTCCATGACCCCTTTCATCACAATGCTCCAAGACCGCTGTCATCACAATGCCCCATGACGCTTGCCATCACAAATCTCCAAGGCCTCTCTTACCAAAAAGCTCCATGACCCCTGTCATCACATTGATCCATGACTCCTTTCCTCACAGTGCTCCAGTACCCTTTTCATCACAATGCTCCATGCAATTGTCAGCACAATGCTCCTTGGAGACTGTCACCAAAATGCTCCATCCCCTTTTCATCACAATGCTCCAGATATAATATCCTTACAATGCTCCATGCCCGTGTCAACACAATGCTCTATGACCCCTGTCATCAAAATGCTTTATTAACCTTGTTATTAGAATGTTCCATGACCCCTGTCATCAAAATGATCCATGACCGTTGTCATCACAATGCTGCATGATACCTTTCATCCCAATTCTTTATTACCGCTGTCATCACAGTGCTCCAGGACAATTTTCATCACAATGCTCCATGCCCCCGTCATCACAGTTCCCCATAACCCCTGTAATCACAATGCTCCATGACCCTGTCATCACAATGCTACATGACACCTGTCATCACATTGTTCCCAGGCTTATGTATTCACAATGCTCCATGGACCCTGTAATCACACTGCTCCATGTTCCCTTTCAACACAATGCTCCATGACCCCTGTCATCACAACGTTCCATGAAAGTTGTCATCAAAATGTTCCATGACCCCGGTCACCACAAGGTTCCCTGCCCTTGTAATCACAATGCTCCTTGACCCCTGTCAACACAATGACTGATGAACCCTGTCATCAAAATGCTAAATAGCACTTGTCATCACAATGCTCTATGACACCTGTCATCACTATTCTCCATGTCACTTGTTATCGCAATGTTCCATGGCCCCTGTAATCACAGTGCTCCATGACCCGTTTCACATAAATACACCATGACCTCACTCATCACTATGCCCCATGACCCCTGTAATCGCAATGCTCCATGGCCCTTGTCATCACAGTGCCCGAAGCCTTTGTCATCACACTGCTCCATGGTCCCTGTAATCACAATGCTCCATGCCCTTGTCATCACAAGGCTCCAGAAGTCTTGTCATTATAATGCTCCATGTCTGTTTCATCACCATGCTCCATGCCCTTGTCATCACAATGCTCCAGGTCTGTTGCCATCACCATGCTTCATGCCTGTGTCATCACAATGCTCCATGAATCTTGTCTTCACAATGCTCCATGAATCTTTTCTTCAAAATGCTTCATGGCCCATGTCATCACAATGCTACATGACCCCTGTCATCACAATGGTCTATGGTCTTTGTCATCACAATGCTCTGTGACCCTGTCAACACAATGCTTGATGACCCCTGTCATCAAAATGCTAAATGGCACTTGTCATCACAATGCTCTATGATGCCTGTCATCACTATTCTCCATGTCATTTGTCATCACAATGCTCCATTGCCCCTGTAATCACAGTACACCATGACCCCTTTCATCACAATGCCCAATGCCACCTCTCATCACAATTCTCCATGGCATTTGTCATCAAGATGCTCCATGACACCTGTCATTACAATACTCCATGACACTTGTCATCACAATGCTCGATGGCCCTTGTCATCACAATGTTCCTTGGTGCTTTTCATCGCAATGCTCCATGACAACTTTCATCAAAATACTCCAAGATTTGTTTCATCACAATGCTCCATGGCCCTTGTCATTACAAATTCACATGATCCTTTTCATCACAATTCTCCATGGCAACTTACATAAAAATGCTTCATGACCCTATCATCACAATGCCCAATGATTCCTGTTTTTACAATGATCCATGACCTTTGTCATCACAAGGCTCCATGTCCCTTGTATTCACAATGCTCCATGGCCCTTGTCATCACAATGATCCATAGTGCTTTTCATCGCAATGCTCCATGAACGCTTTCTGCACAATGCCCCATGAACCCTGTCATCACGATGCTCCATGGCCCTTGTCATCACAATGCTCCATGAAACATTTCCTCACAATGCTCCAGTACGCCTTTCATCCAAATTCCCCATGGCCACAGTCATCACAATTCTCCATGACCCCAGTCATCGTAATGGTCCATGACCCGTTTCATCTCAATGTTCCATGACACCTGTCATCACAATGCTCCATGGCCTTTGGCATGACAATGCGCCATGGCCCCTGTAATCACAGTGCTCCATGACTCGTTTCCTCTTAATGCTCCATGACCTCACTCATCACAATGCCCCATGACCCCTGTAATCACAATGCTCCGTGGCCCTTGTCATCACAGTGCCCCAAGCCTTTGTCGTCACACTGCTCCATGGTCCCTGTAATCACAATGCTCCATGCCCTTGTCATCACAAGGCTCCAGAACTCTTGTCATTATAATGCTCCATGTCCAGTTCATCACCATGCTCCATGCCCTTGTCATCACAATGCTCCAGGTCTGTTGCCATCACCATGCTTCATGCCCGTGTCATCACAATGCTCCATGAATCTTGTCTTCACAATGCTTCATGGCCCATGTCATCACAATGCTCCATGACCCCTGTCATCACAATGCTCTATGGCCTCTGTCATCACAATGTTCCGTGACCCTGTCAACACAATGCTTGATGACCCCTGTCATCAAAATGCTAAATGGCACTTGTCATCACAGTGCTCTATGACGCCTGTCATCACTATCCTCCATGTCACTTGTCATCACAATGCTCCATGGCCCCTGTAATCACAGTACTCCATGATCCCTTTCATCACAATGCCCAATGCCACCTCTCATCACAATTCTCCATGGCATTTGTCATCAAGATGCTCCATGAGACCTGTCATCACAATACTCCATGACACTTGTCATCACAATGCTCGATGGCCCTTGTCATCACAATGTTCCTTGGTGCTTTTCATTGAAATGCTCCATGACAACTTTCATCAAATTACTCCAAGATTTGTTTCACCACAATGCTCCATGGCCCTTGTCATTACAAATTCACATGAACTTTTCATCACAATTCTCCATGGCAACTTACATAAAAAATGCTTCATGACCCTGTCATCACAATGCCCAATGATACCTGTTTTTACAATGATCCATGACCCTTGTCATCACAAGGCTCCATGTCCCTTGTATGCACAATGCTCCATGGCCCTTGTCATCACAATGACCCATAGTGCTTTTCATCGCAATGCTCCATGAATGCTTTTTGCACAATGCCCCATGAAACCTGTCCTCACGATGCTCCATTGCCCTTGTCATCACAAGGCTCTATGAAACATTTCCTCACAATGCTCCAGTACTCCTTTCATCCAAATTCCCCATGGCCACAGTCATCACAATTCTCCATGACCCCTGTCATCGTAATGGTCCATGACCCGTTTCATCTCAATGTTCCATGACACCTGTCATCACAATGCTCCATGGCCTTTGGCATCACAATGTGCCATGGCCCCCATAAACACAGTGCTCCATGACTCGTTTCATCTTAATGCTCCATGACCTCCCTCATAACAATGCCCCATGACCCCTGTAATCACAACGCTCCTTGGACCTTGTCATCACAGTGCTCCAAGCCTTTGGCATCACACTGCTCCATGACCCCTGTAATCACAATGCTCCATGCCCTTGTCATCACAAGGCTCCAGAACACTTGTCATTATAATGCTCCATGTCCGTTTCATCACCATGCTCCTTGACACTTGTCATCACAATGTTCCATGGCCCCTCTCATTACTGTGCTCCATAATAACTTTAATCACATTTCTAGAGGACCACTGCCATCACAATGCCTCATGACATTGTCATCACAATTTGCCAATACCATTGTCATCACAATGCTCCATGAACCATGTCATCACAGGGTCCCAGGACACTTGTCATCACAATGATCCATGACCACTTTCATCACAATGCTCCATGACCACTGTCATTCCAATGCTCCATGGCCTATGTATTCACAATGCTCCATGGCCCCTGTAATCACAGTGCTCCATAACACCTTTCATCATAACGCTCCATGACGACTGTCATCTCAATGCCCCATGAGGCCTGTCATCACAATTCTCCAAGGCACCTCTCATCACAATGCTCCATGACACTTGTCATCACATTGCTCCATAACACCTGTCATCACAGTGTTCCCTGCCCATGTCATCACAATGCTCCATGTCCCCTATAATCACAATGCTCCATGCCTTTTTCCTCACAATGTTCCATAATTCTTTTCAACACAATGTTCCATGACCGTGGCATCACAATGCTACATGACCCTGCTCATCACAATTCTCCATGACCTTTGGCATCAAAATGCTCTATGTCGCTTTTCATCACAATTCTCAATGACCTCTTTAATCACTATGATCACTGACAATTTTTATCACATTTCTCTATTGTCATTACAATTCCCCATCGCCCCTTTCTTCACAATGCTCCATGATGCCTGTTATCAAACTGCTCCATGGAGTTTGTTATCACAATGCTCCAGGACCAGTTTCATCACAATACTCCATCCCCCTTGTCATCACAGTGCACAATGAAACCTTTCATTACAATGCTCCATGACACTTGTCATCACAATGCTCCATGGCCTTTATCGTCACAATGCTCCCAGGCACTTTTCATCACGATGTTCCATGAAAACTTTCATCACATTGCTCCACGACCATTGTCATCACAATAGTCCATACCCTTGTCAACACAATGCTGCATAATCCCTGTCATCACAATTCTCCATGATTGCTGTCATCACAATAATCCAGGACAATTTTCATAACAATGCTGCATGCCCCCAGTCATCACAGTGCTCCATGATACCTTTCATCACAATTCCTAGATGATCAATGTCATCACAATGCCCCATGACACCTGTCATCACAATTCGCTATGACCCTTGTCATCACAATACTCGATGAACCGTGTCATCACAGTGTTCCAGGGCACATGTCATCACAATGATCCATGACGACTTTCATCACAATGCTCCAATACACCTGCCATCACAATGCTCCATGGCGCCTGTTATCATATTGCTCCATGATCACTTTCATCACAATGCTCCATGACCACTGTCATCACAAAGTTCTCTGCCCACATCATCACAATGCTCCTTGTCACCTTTAATCACAATGCTCCATGCCCTTTCATCACAATGCTCCAGAATTCTTCTCATCGCAATGTGCCTTGACCGTGTCATCACAAAGCTCCATGACCCTTGTCATCACAAATCTCCATGACCCGTGTCATCACAATGATCTATAACTTCTTTCCTCTCAGTGCTCCAGTACCGTTTTCATCACAGTGCTCCATGCCATTGTCAGCACAATGCTCCTTGGACCGTGTCATCAAAATGATCCAACTTCTTTTCATCACAATGCTCCAGATATCCTATCACTACAATGCTCCATGCCCGTGTCAACACAAGGCTCCATGACCCCTGTCATCAAAATGCTTTATGAACCTTGTTATCAGGATGTTCCATGACCCCTGTCATCAATATGATCCATGACCGTTGTCATCACAATGCTGCATGATACCTTCCATCCCAATTCTCTGTGACCGCTGTCATCACAATGCTCCAGGACAATTTCATCACAATGCTCCATGCCCCCTGACATCACAGTGCCCAATAACCCCTGTAATCACAACGCTCCATGACCCTGTCTTCACAATGCTACATGACCCCTGTCATCACATTGTTCCATGGCCTATGTATTCACTCTATTCCATGGACCCTGTAATCACTCTGCTCCATGTTCCCTTTCAACACAATGCTCCATGACCCCTGTCATAACAACGTTCCATGAAAGTTGTTATCAAAATGCTCCATGACCCCGGTCACCACAAGGTTCCGTGCCCTTGTCATCCCAATTCTCCATGACCCTTGTAAACACAATAGTACATGGCCTTGTCATCACAATATTCCATGGTCTCTGTCATCACCATGCTCCATGGTCTGTCTCATCACAATGCTCTATGACCCCTCTCATCACAATTATCGATGACCATTGTCATCACAATGCTCCAAGGCCCCTGTCATCACAATGCCTCATGGTCTTTGTAATCACAATGCTCAATGACCCCTGTCATCACAATACTCCATGCCATTGTCATCACAATGCTCCATGGCCTCTGTAATCACAATGCTCTATGCCCTTGTCATCACAATGCTCCAGAACACTTGTCATCATAATACTCCAATCCCGTGTCATCCCATTGCTCAATGACACTTGTCATCAAAATCTTCCTTGGCCTTTGTCATCACAGTGCTCCATGATATCTTTAATCAAAATACTACATGACCTCTGTCATCACAAGGCAAGATGACCAATGTCATCACAATGCCCCATGACACGTGTCATCACAATTCTCCTTGGCCCTTATCATCTCAATGCTGTGTGAAACGTGTCATCACTAGGTTCCAGGACACTTGTCATCACAGTGACCCATGACCACTTTCATCACAATGCTCGATGAACTCTGTTATCTCAATGCTCCATAGCCTTTGTATTCACAATGCTCCATTGTCCCGATAATAACGTTGCTCCATGAACACTTTCACCACAATGCTCCTTGACCACTGTCACCATAATGCCCCATGACGTCTCTCATCACTGTGCTCCAAGGCCACTCTAATCAAAATGCTCCATGATCTGTGTCAGCACAATATTGCATGCCACTTGTCATCACAATGCTCCATGATCCCTGAAATCACAATGATCCCTGCCAATGTCATCACAATTCTCCAGGTCTGTTGTCATCACCATGCTTCATGCCCGTGTCATCACAATGCTCCATGAATCTTGTCTTCACAATGCTCCATGGCCCAGGTCATCACAGTGCTCCATGACCCCTGTCATCACAATGCTCTATTGCCTTTGTCATCACAATACTCCGTGACCCCTGTCAACAAAATGCCTGATGACCCCTGTCATCAAAATCCTAAATGGCACTTGTAATCACAATGCTCCATGCCTTTTTCCTCACAATGCTCCAGCATTCCTGTCATCACAATGTTCCATGACTGTGGCATCACAATGCTACATGACCCTGTTCATCACAATTCTCCATGACCTTTGTCATCACAATGCTCTATGTCGCTTTTCATCACAATTCTCAATGACCACTTTAATCACTATGCTCGCTGACCATTTTTATCACATTTCTCTATTGTCATTACAATTCCCCATGGCCCCTTTCTTCAAAATGCTCCATGATGCCTGTCATCACAATGCTCCATGGCTTTTTTTATCACAATGTTCCAGGACCAGTTTCATCACAATACTCCATCCCCCTTGTCATCACAGTGCACAATGAAACCTTTCTTTACAATGCTCCATGACACTTGTCATCACAATGCTCCATGGCCTTTATCGTCACAATGCTCCCAGGCACTTTTCTTCACGATGTTCCATGAAAATTTTCATCACATTGCTCCAGGACCATTGTCATCACAATAGTCCAAAATCTTGTCAACACAATGCTGCATAATCCCTGTCATCAAAATTCTCCATGATTGCTGTCATCACAATTCTCCATGACTGCTGTCATCACAATAATCCAGGACAACTTTCATAACAATGATTCATGCACCCAGTCATCACAGCGCTCCATGATACCTTTCATCACAATTCCTAGATGATCAATGTCATCACAATGCCCCATGCCACCTGTCATCACAATTCGCTATGACCCTTGTCATCACAATACTCAATGAACTGTGTCATCACAGTGTTCCAGGGCACATGTCATCACAATGATCCATGACGACTTTCATCACAATGCTCCAATACAACTGTCATCACAATGCTCCATGGCCCGTTTTATCATATTGCTCCATGATCACTTTCATCACAATGCTCCATGACCACTGTCATCACCATGCCTCATGACGCCTGTCATCTCAATGCTCCATGGCCCATTACATCACAATGCTCCATGAACCCAGTCATCACAATGTTCCCTGCCCTTTTCATCACAATGCTCCTTGGGCCCTGTCATCACAATGCTCCATGGCCCCTGATATCATATGGCCTCATGATCTCTTTCATCACAATGCTCCATGACCACTGTCATCACCATGCCCCTTGACGCCTGTCATCTCAATGCTCCGTAGTCCCTTTCATCACAATGCTCCATGAACCCAGTCATCACAATGTTCCCTGCCCTATTCATCACAATGCTCCATGGGCACTTTCATCACAATGCTCCATGCCTTTGTCATCAAAATGCTCCAGAACACTTGTCATCATAATGCTCCATGCCAATGTCATCAAAATGCCCCATGATACTTGTCATCACAATGCTCCATGGCCTTTGTCATCACAATGTTCCATGGCCCCTGTCATCACAGTGCTCCATGATTCCTTTCATCACAATTCTAGATGACCACTGTCATCACAATGCCCCATGACAGATATCATCACAATTCGCCATGGTCCTTGTCATCAAATGCTCCATGAACCGTGTCATCACAAGGTTCCAGGACACTTGTCATCACAATGATCTATGATCACTTTCATCACAATGCTCCATGAACCCTGTCATCTCAATGCTCCATAGTCTTTCTATTCACAATGCTCCATGGCTCCTGTAATCACAGTGCTCCATGACACCTTTCATCACAATGCTCCAAGACCGCTCTCATCACAGTGACCCATAACGCCTGCCATCACAAATCTCCAAGGCCTCTCTTACCAAAAAGCTCCATGATCCCTGTCAGCACAATGTTCGATGACACTTTTCATCACAATGCTCCATGACCCCTGTCATCACTAAGTTCTCTGCCCATATCATCACAATGCTCCTTGTCGCCTTTAATCACAATGCTCCATGCCCTTTCATCACAATGCTCCAGAATTCTTGTCATCGCAATGTTCCTTGACCGTGTCATCACAATGCTCCATGACCCTTGTAATCACAAAGCTCCATGACCCCTGTCATCACAATGATCCATGACTCCTTTCCTCACAGTGCTCCAGTACCATTTTCATCACAGTGCTCTATGCCCTTGTCATCACAATGCTCCATGTCTGTTGTCATCACCATGCTTCATGCCTGTGTCATCACAATGCTCCATGAATCTTCTCTTCACAATGCTCCATGGCCCAGGTCATCACAGTGTTCCATGACCCCTGTCATCACAATGCTCTATTGCCTTTGTCATCACAATACTCCGTGACCCCTGTCAACACAATGCCTGATGACCCCTGTCATCAAAATGCTAAATGGCTCTTGTCATCACAATGCTCTATGAAGCCTGTCATCACTCTTCTCCATTTCACTTGTTATCAAAATGCTCCATGGCTCCTGTAATCACAGTACTCCATGACCCCTTTCATCACAATGCCCAATGCCACCTCTCATCACAATTCTCCATGGCATTTGTCATCAAGATGCTCCATGACAACTGTCATCACAATGCTCCATGACACTTGTCATCACAGTGTGCGATGGCCCTTTTTATCACAATGTTCCTTGGTGCTTTTCATCGCAATGCTCCATGACAACTTTCATCAAAATACTCCAAGATTTGTTTCATCACAATGCTCCCTGGCCCTTGTCATTACAAATCCACATGATCCCTTTCATCACAATTCTCCATGGCAACTTACATAAAAATGCTCCATGCGCCTGTCATCACAATGCCCAATGATACCTGTTTTTACAATGATCCATGACCCTTGTCATCACAAGGCTCCATGTCCCTTGTATTCACAATGCTCCATGGCCCTTGTAATCACAATGCTCCATGGCACTTTTCATCGCAATGCTCCATGACCGCTTTCAGCACAATGCCCCATGACCCATGTCATCACGATGCTCTATGGCCATTGACATCATAGTGCTCCATGAAACATTTCCTCACAATGCTCCAGTACGCCTTTCATCCAAATTCCCCATGGCCACTGTCATCACAATTCTCCATGACCCCTGTCATCATAATGGTACATGACCCGTTTCATCTCAATGCTCCAGGACACCTGTCATCACAATGCTCCATTGCCTTTGTCATCACAATGCGCCATGGCCCCTGTAATCACAGTGCTCCATGACCCGTTTCATCTCAATGCTCCATGACCTCACTCATCACAATGCCCCATGACCCCTGTAATCACAATGCTCCATGGCCCTTGTCATCACAGTGCTCGAAGCCTTTGTCACCACACTGATCCATGGCCCCTGTAATCACAATGCTCCATACCCTTTTCATCACAAGGCTCCAGAACACTTGTCATTATAATGCTCCATGTCCGTTTCATCAACATGCTCCATTACACTTGTCATCACAATGCTCCATGGCCACTCTCATTACTGTGCTCCATAATAACTTTAATCACATTTCTAGATGACCACTGCCATCACAATGCCCCATGACATTGTCATCACAATTCGACATGACCATTGTCATCACAATGGTCCATGAACGATGTCATCACAGGGTCCCAGGACACTTGTCATCACAATGATCCATAACCACTTTCATCACAATGCTCCATGACCACTGTCATCTCAATGCTCCATGGCTTTTGTATTCACAATGCTCCATGGCCCCTGTAATCACAGTGCTGCATAACACCTTTCATCATAATGCTCCATGACCACTGTCATCTCAATGCCCCATGACGCCTGTCATCACAATTCTTCAAGGCCCGTCTCATCACAATGCTCCATGACACTTGTAATCACATTGCTCCATAACACTTGTTATCACAGTGTTCCCTGCCCATGTCATCACAATGCTCCATGTCCCCTATAATCACAATGCTCCATGCCTTTTTCCTCACAATGCTCCAGAATTCTTGTCATCAAAATATTGCATGACTGTGGCATCACAATGCTACATGACCCTGTTCATCACAATTCTCCATGACCTTTGTCATCACAATGCTCTATGTTGCTTTTCATCACAATTCTCAATGACCACTTTAATCACTATGATCGCTGACCATTTTCATCACATTTCTCTATTCGCTTTACAATTCCCCATGGCCCGTTTCGTCACAATGCTCCATGATGCCTGTCATCACAATGCTCCATGACACTTGTCATCACAATGCTCCATGGCCCCTGTAATCACAGTACTCCATGATCCCTTTCATCACAATGCCCAATACCACCTCTCATCACAATTCTCCATGGCATTTGTCATCAAGATGCTCCATGAGACCTGTCATCACAATACTCCATGACACTTGTCGTCACAATGCTCGATGGCCCTTGTCATCACAATGTTCCTTGGGGCTTTTCATCGAAATGCTCCATGACAACTTTCATCAAATTACTCCAAGATTTGTTTCACCACAATGCTCCATGGCCCTTGTCATTACAAATTCACATGAACTTTTCATCACAATTCTCCATGGCAACTTACATAAAAATGCTTCATGACCCTGTCATCACAATGCCCAATGATACCTGTTTTTACAATGATCCATGACCCTTGTCATCACAAGGCTCCATGGCCCTTGTCATCACAATGACCCATAGTGCTTTTCATCGCAATGCTCCATGAATGCTTTCTGCACAATGCCCCATGAAACCTGTCCTCACGATGCTCCATTGCCCTTGTCATCACAAGGCTCTATGAAACATTTCCTCACAATGCTCCAGTACTCCTTTCATCCAAATTCCCCATGGCCACAGTCATCACAATTCTCCATGACCCCTGTCATCGTAATGGTCCATGACCCGTTTCATCTCAATGTTCCATGACACCTGTCATCACAATGCTCCATGGCCTTTGGCATCACAATGTGCCATGGCCCCCATAAACACAGTGCTCCATGACTCGTTTCATCTTAATGCTCCATGACCTCCCTCATAACAATGCCCCATGACCCCTGTAATCACAACGCTCCTTGGACCTTGTCATCACAGTGCTCCAAGCCTTTGGCATCACACTGCTCCATGACCCCTGTAATCACAATGCTCCATGCCCTTTTCATCACAAGGCTCCAGAACACTTGTCATTATAATGCTCCATGTCCGTTTCATCACCATGCTCCTTGACACTTGTCATCACAATGTTCCATGGCCCCTCTCATTACTGTGCTCCATAATAACTTTAATCACATTTCTAGAGGACCACTGCCATCACAATGCCTCATGACATTGTCATCACAATTTGCCAATACCATTGTCATCACAATGCTCCATGAACCATGTCATCACAGGGTCCCAGGACACTTGTCATCACAATGATCCATGACCACTTTCATCACAATGCTCCATGACCACTGTCATTCCAATGCTCCATGGCCTATGTATTCACAATGCTCCATGGCCCCTGTAATCACAGGGCTCCATAACACCTTTCATCATAACGCTCCATGACGACTGTCATCTCAATGCCCCATGAGGCCTGTCATCACAATTCTCCAAGGCACCTCTCATCACAATGCTCCATGACACTTGTCATCACATTGCTCCATAACACCTGTCATCACAGTGTTCCCTGCCCATGTCATCACAATGCTCCATGTCCCCTATAATCACAATGCTCCATGCCTTTTTCCTCACAATGTTCCATAATTCTTTTCAACACAATGTTCCATGACCGTGGCATCACAATGCTACATGACCCTGCTCATCACAATTCTCCATGACCTTTGGCATCAAAATGCTCTATGTCGCTTTTCATCACAATTCTCAATGACCTCTTTAATCACTATGCTCACTGACAATTTTTATCACATTTCTCTATTGTCATTACAATTCCCCATGGCCCCTTTCTTCACAATGCTCCATGATGCCTGTTATCAAACTGCTCCATGGAGTTTGTTATCACAATGCTCCAGGACCAGTTTCATCACAATACTCCATCCCCCTTGTCATCACAGTGCACAATGAAACCTTTCATTACAATGCTCCATGACACTTGTCATCACAATGCTCCATGGCCTTTATCGTCACAATGCTCCCAGGCACTTTTCATCACGATGTTCCATGAAAACTTTCATCACATTGCTCCACGACCATTGTCATCACAATAGTCCATACCCTTGTCAACACAATGCTGCATAATCCCTGTCATCACAATTCTCCATGATTGCTGTCATCACAATAATCCAGGACAATTTTCATAACAATGCTGCATGCCCCCAGTCATCACAGTGCTCCATGATACCTTTCATCACAATTCCTAGATGATCAATGTCATCACAATGCCCCATGACACCTGTCATCACAATTCGCTATGACCCTTGTCATCACAATACTCGATGAACCGTGTCATCACAGTGTTCCAGGGCACATGTCATCACAATGATCCATGACGACTTTCATCACAATGCTCCAATACACCTGCCATCACAATGCTCCATGGCGCCTGTTATCATATTGCTCCATGATCACTTTCATCACAATGCTCCATGACCACTGTCATCACAAAGTTCTCTGCCCACATCATCACAATGCTCCTTGTCACCTTTAATCACAATGCTCCATGCCCTTTCATCACAATGCTCCAGAATTCTTCTCATCGCAATGTGCCTTGACCGTGTCATCACAAAGCTCCATGACCCTTGTCATCACAAATCTCCATGACCCGTGTCATCACAATGATCTATAACTTCTTTCCTCTCAGTGCTCCAGTACCGTTTTCATCACAGTGCTCCATGCCATTGTCAGCACAATGCTCCTTGGACCGTGTCATCAAAATGATCCAACTTCTTTTCATCACAATGCTCCAGATATCCTATCACTACAATGCTCCATGCCCGTGTCAACACAAGGCTCCATGACCCCTGTCATCAAAATGCTTTATGAACCTTGTTATCAGGATGTTCCATGACCCCTGTCATCAATATGATCCATGACCGTTGTCATCACAATGCTGCATGATACCTTCCATCCCAATTCTCTGTGACCGCTGTCATCACAATGCTCCAGGACAATTTCATCACAATGCTCCATGCCCCCTGACATCACAGTGCCCAATAACCCCTGTAATCACAACGCTCCATGACCCTGTCTTCACAATGCTACATGACCCCTGTCATCACATTGTTCCATGGCCTATGTATTCACTCTATTCCATGGACCCTGTAATCACTCTGCTCCATGTTCCCTTTCAACACAATGCTCCATGACCCCTGTCATAACAACGTTCCATGAAAGTTGTTATCAAAATGCTCCATGACCCCGGTCACCACAAGGTTCCGTGCCCTTGTCATCCCAATTCTCCATGACCCTTGTAAACACAATAGTACATGGCCTTGTCATCACAATATTCCATGGTCTCTGTCATCACCATGCTCCATGGTCTGTCTCATCACAATGCTCTATGACCCCTCTTATCACAATTATCGATGACCATTGTCATCACAATGCTCCAAGGCCCCTGTCATCACAATGCCTCATGGTCTTTGTAATCACAATGCTCAATGACCCCTGTCATCACAATACTCCATGCCATTGTCATCACAATGCTCCATGGCCTCTGTAATCACAATGCTCTATGCCCTTGTCATCACAATGCTCCAGAACACTTGTCATCATAATACTCCAATCCCGTGTCATCCCATTGCTCAATGACACTTGTCATCAAAATCTTCCTTGGCCTTTGTCATCACAGTGCTCCATGATATCTTTAATCAAAATACTACATGACCTCTGTCATCACAAGGCAAGATGACCAATGTCATCACAATGCCCCATGACACGTGTCATCACAATTCTCCTTGGCCCTTATCATCTCAATGCTGTGTGAAACGTGTCATCACTAGGTTCCAGGACACTTGTCATCACAGTGACCCATGACCACTTTCATCACAATGCTCGATGAACTCTGTTATCTCAATGCTCCATAGCCTTTGTATTCACAATGCTCCATTGTCCCGATAATAACGTTGCTCCATGAACACTTTCACCACAATGCTCCTTGACCACTGTCACCATAATGCCCCATGACGTCTCTCATCACTGTGCTCCAAGGCCACTCTAATCAAAATGCTCCATGATCTGTGTCAGCACAATATTGCATGCCACTTGTCATCACAATGCTCCATGATCCCTGAAATCACAATGATCCCTGCCAATGTCATCACAATTCTCCAGGTCTGTTGTCATCACCATGCTTCATGCCCGTGTCATCACAATGCTCCATGAATCTTGTCTTCACAATGCTCCATGGCCCAGGTCATCACAGTGCTCCATGACCCCTGTCATCACAATGCTCTATTGCCTTTGTCATCACAATACTCCGTGACCCCTGTCAACAAAATGCCTGATGACCCCTGTCATCAAAATCCTAAATGGCACTTGTAATCACAATGCTCCATGCCTTTTTCCTCACAATGCTCCAGCATTCCTGTCATCACAATGTTCCATGACTGTGGCATCACAATGCTACATGACCCTGTTCATCACAATTCTCCATGACCTTTGTCATCACAATGCTCTATGTCGCTTTTCATCACAATTCTCAATGACCACTTTAATCACTATGCTCGCTGACCATTTTTATCACATTTCTCTATTGTCATTACAATTCCCCATGGCCCCTTTCTTCAAAATGCTCCATGATGCCTGTCATCACAATGCTCCATGGCTTTTTTTATCACAATGTTCCAGGACCAGTTTCATCACAATACTCCATCCCCCTTGTCATCACAGTGCACAATGAAACCTTTCTTTACAATGCTCCATGACACTTGTCATCACAATGCTCCATGGCCTTTATCGTCACAATGCTCCCAGGCACTTTTCTTCACGATGTTCCATGAAAATTTTCATCACATTGCTCCAGGACCATTGTCATCACAATAGTCCAAAACCTTGTCAACACAATGCTGCATAATCCCTGTCATCAAAATTCTCCATGATTGCTGTCATCACAATTCTCCATGACTGCTGTCATCACAATAATCCAGGACAACTTTCATAACAATGATTCATGCACCCAGTCATCACAGCGCTCCATGATACCTTTCATCACAATTCCTAGATGATCAATGTCATCACAATGCCCCATGCCACCTGTCATCACAATTCGCTATGACCCTTGTCATCACAATACTCAATGAACTGTGTCATCACAGTGTTCCAGGGCACATGTCATCACAATGATCCATGACGACTTTCATCACAATGCTCCAATACAACTGTCATCACAATGCTCCATGGCCCGTTTTATCATATTGCTCCATGATCACTTTCATCACAATGCTCCATGACCACTGTCATCACCATGCCTCATGACGCCTGTCATCTCAATGCTCCATGGCCCATTACATCACAATGCTCCATGAACCCAGTCATCACAATGTTCCCTGCCCTTTTCATCACAATGCTCCTTGGGCCCTGTCATCACAATGCTCCATGGCCCCTGATATCATATGGCCTCATGATCTCTTTCATCACAATGCTCCATGACCACTGTCATCACCATGCCCCTTGACGCCTGTCATCTCAATGCTCCGTAGTCCCTTTCATCACAATGCTCCATGAACCCAGTCATCACAATGTTCCCTGCCCTATTCATCACAATGCTCCATGGGCACTTTCATCACAATGCTCCATGCCTTTGTCATCAAAATGCTCCAGAACACTTGTCATCATAATGCTCCATGCCAATGTCATCAAAATGCCCCATGATACTTGTCATCACAATGCTCCATGGCCTTTGTCATCACAATGTTCCATGGCCCCTGTCATCACAGTGCTCCATGATTCCTTTCATCACAATTCTAGATGACCACTGTCATCACAATGCCCCATGACAGATATCATCACAATTCGCCATGGTCCTTGTCATCAAATGCTCCATGAACCGTGTCATCACAAGGTTCCAGGACACTTGTCATCACAATGATCTATGATCACTTTCATCACAATGCTCCATGAACCCTGTCATCTCAATGCTCCATAGTCTTTCTATTCACAATGCTCCATGGCTCCTGTAATCACAGTGCTCCATGACACCTTTCATCACAATGCTCCAAGACCGCTCTCATCACAGTGACCCATAACGCCTGCCATCACAAATCTCCAAGGCCTCTCTTACCAAAAAGCTCCATGATCCCTGTCAGCACAATGTTCGATGACACTTTTCATCACAATGCTCCATGACCCCTGTCATCACTAAGTTCTCTGCCCATATCATCACAATGCTCCTTGTCGCCTTTAATCACAATGCTCCATGCCCTTTCATCACAATGCTCCAGAATTCTTGTCATCGCAATGTTCCTTGACCGTGTCATCACAATGCTCCATGACCCTTGTAATCACAAAGCTCCATGACCCCTGTCATCACAATGATCCATGACTCCTTTCCTCACAGTGCTCCAGTACCATTTTCATCACAGTGCTCTATGCCCTTGTCATCACAATGCTCCATGTCTGTTGTCATCACCATGCTTCATGCCTGTGTCATCACAATGCTCCATGAATCTTCTCTTCACAATGCTCCATGGCCCAGGTCATCACAGTGTTCCATGACCCCTGTCATCACAATGCTCTATTGCCTTTGTCATCACAATACTCCGTGACCCCTGTCAACACAATGCCTGATGACCCCTGTCATCAAAATGCTAAATGGCTCTTGTCATCACAATGCTCTATGAAGCCTGTCATCACTCTTCTCCATTTCACTTGTTATCAAAATGCTCCATGGCTCCTGTAATCACAGTACTCCATGACCCCTTTCATCACAATGCCCAATGCCACCTCTCATCACAATTCTCCATGGCATTTGTCATCAAGATGCTCCATGACAACTGTCATCACAATGCTCCATGACACTTGTCATCACAGTGTGCGATGGCCCTTTTTATCACAATGTTCCTTGGTGCTTTTCATCGCAATGCTCCATGACAACTTTCATCAAAATACTCCAAGATTTGTTTCATCACAATGCTCCCTGGCCCTTGTCATTACAAATCCACATGATCCCTTTCATCACAATTCTCCATGGCAACTTACATAAAAATGCTCCATGCGCCTGTCATCACAATGCCCAATGATACCTGTTTTTACAATGATCCATGACCCTTGTCATCACAAGGCTCCATGTCCCTTGTATTCACAATGCTCCATGGCCCTTGTAATCACAATGCTCCATGGCACTTTTCATCGCAATGCTCCATGACCGCTTTCAGCACAATGCCCCATGACCCATGTCATCACGATGCTCTATGGCCATTGACATCATAGTGCTCCATGAAACATTTCCTCACAATGCTCCAGTACGCCTTTCATCCAAATTCCCCATGGCCACTGTCATCACAATTCTCCATGACCCCTGTCATCATAATGGTACATGACCCGTTTCATCTCAATGCTCCAGGACACCTGTCATCACAATGCTCCATTGCCTTTGTCATCACAATGCGCCATGGCCCCTGTAATCACAGTGCTCCATGACCCGTTTCATCTCAATGCTCCATGACCTCACTCATCACAATGCCCCATGACCCCTGTAATCACAATGCTCCATGGCCCTTGTCATCACAGTGCTCGAAGCCTTTGTCACCACACTGATCCATGGCCCCTGTAATCACAATGCTCCATACCCTTTTCATCACAAGGCTCCAGAACACTTGTCATTATAATGCTCCATGTCCGTTTCATCAACATGCTCCATTACACTTGTCATCACAATGCTCCATGGCCACTCTCATTACTGTGCTCCATAATAACTTTAATCACATTTCTAGATGACCACTGCCATCACAATGCCCCATGACATTGTCATCACAATTCGACATGACCATTGTCATCACAATGGTCCATGAACGATGTCATCACAGGGTCCCAGGACACTTGTCATCACAATGATCCATAACCACTTTCATCACAATGCTCCATGACCACTGTCATCTCAATGCTCCATGGCTTTTGTATTCACAATGCTCCATGGCCCCTGTAATCACAGTGCTGCATAACACCTTTCATCATAATGCTCCATGACCACTGTCATCTCAATGCCCCATGACGCCTGTCATCACAATTCTTCAAGGCCCGTCTCATCACAATGCTCCATGACACTTGTAATCACATTGCTCCATAACACTTGTTATCACAGTGTTCCCTGCCCATGTCATCACAATGCTCCATGTCCCCTATAATCACAATGCTCCATGCCTTTTTCCTCACAATGCTCCAGAATTCTTGTCATCAAAATATTGCATGACTGTGGCATCACAATGCTACATGACCCTGTTCATCACAATTCTCCATGACCTTTGTCATCACAATGCTCTATGTTGCTTTTCATCACAATTCTCAATGACCACTTTAATCACTATGATCGCTGACCATTTTCATCACATTTCTCTATTCGCTTTACAATTCCCCATGGCCCGTTTCGTCACAATGCTCCATGATGCCTGTCATCACAATGCTCCATGACACTTGTCATCACAATGCTCCATGGCCCCTGTAATCACAGTACTCCATGATCCCTTTCATCACAATGCCCAATACCACCTCTCATCACAATTCTCCATGGCATTTGTCATCAAGATGCTCCATGAGACCTGTCATCACAATACTCCATGACACTTGTCGTCACAATGCTCGATGGCCCTTGTCATCACAATGTTCCTTGGGGCTTTTCATCGAAATGCTCCATGACAACTTTCATCAAATTACTCCAAGATTTGTTTCACCACAATGCTCCATGGCCCTTGTCATTACAAATTCACATGAACTTTTCATCACAATTCTCCATGGCAACTTACATAAAAATGCTTCATGACCCTGTCATCACAATGCCCAATGATACCTGTTTTTACAATGATCCATGACCCTTGTCATCACAAGGCTCCATGGCCCTTGTCATCACAATGACCCATAGTGCTTTTCATCGCAATGCTCCATGAATGCTTTCTGCACAATGCCCCATGAAACCTGTCCTCACGATGCTCCATTGCCCTTGTCATCACAAGGCTCTATGAAACATTTCCTCACAATGCTCCAGTACTCCTTTCATCCAAATTCCCCATGGCCACAGTCATCACAATTCTCCATGAACCCTGTCATCGTAATGGTCCATGACCCGTTTCATCTCAATGTTCCATGACACCTGTCATCACAATGCTCCATGGCCTTTGGCATCACAATGTGCCATGGCCCCCATAAACACAGTGCTCCATGACTCGTTTCATCTTAATGCTCCATGACCTCCCTCATAACAATGCCCCATGACCCCTGTAATCACAACGCTCCTTGGACCTTGTCATCACAGTGCTCCAAGCCTTTGGCATCACACTGCTCCATGACCCCTGTAATCACAATGCTCCATGCCCTTGTCATCACAAGGCTCCAGAACACTTGTCATTATAATGCTCCATGTCCGTTTCATCACCATGCTCCTTGACACTTGTCATCACAATGTTCCATGGCCCCTCTCATTACTGTGCTCCATAATAACTTTAATCACATTTCTAGAGGACCACTGCCATCACAATGCCTCATGACATTGTCATCACAATTTGCCAATACCATTGTCATCACAATGCTCCATGAACCATGTCATCACAGGGTCCCAGGACACTTGTCATCACAATGATCCATGACCACTTTCATCACAATGCTCCATGACCACTGTCATTCCAATGCTCCATGGCCTATGTATTCACAATGCTCCATGGCCCCTGTAATCACAGTGCTCCATAACACCTTTCATCATAACGCTCCATGACGACTGTCATCTCAATGCCCCATGAGGCCTGTCATCACAATTCTCCAAGGCACCTCTCATCACAATGCTCCATGACACTTGTCATCACATTGCTCCATAACACCTGTCATCACAGTGTTCCCTGCCCATGTCATCACAATGCTCCATGTCCCCTATAATCACAATGCTCCATGCCTTTTTCCTCACAATGTTCCATAATTCTTTTCAACACAATGTTCCATGACCGTGGCATCACAATGCTACATGACCCTGCTCATCACAATTCTCCATGACCTTTGGCATCAAAATGCTCTATGTCGCTTTTCATCACAATTCTCAATGACCTCTTTAATCACTATGCTCACTGACAATTTTTATCACATTTCTCTATTGTCATTACAATTCCCCATGGCCCCTTTCTTCACAATGCTCCATGATGCCTGTTATCAAACTGCTCCATGGAGTTTGTTATCACAATGCTCCAGGACCAGTTTCATCACAATACTCCATCCCCCTTGTCATCACAGTGCACAATGAAACCTTTCATTACAATGCTCCATGACACTTGTCATCACAATGCTCCATGGCCTTTATCGTCACAATGCTCCCAGGCACTTTTCATCACGATGTTCCATGAAAACTTTCATCACATTGCTCCACGACCATTGTCATCACAATAGTCCATACCCTTGTCAACACAATGCTGCATAATCCCTGTCATCACAATTCTCCATGATTGCTGTCATCACAATAATCCAGGACAATTTTCATAACAATGCTGCATGCCCCCAGTCATCACAGTGCTCCATGATACCTTTCATCACAATTCCTAGATGATCAATGTCATCACAATGCCCCATGACACCTGTCATCACAATTCGCTATGACCCTTGTCATCACAATACTCGATGAACCGTGTCATCACAGTGTTCCAGGGCACATGTCATCACAATGATCCATGACGACTTTCATCACAATGCTCCAATACACCTGCCATCACAATGCTCCATGGCGCCTGTTATCATATTGCTCCATGATCACTTTCATCACAATGCTCCATGACCACTGTCATCACAAAGTTCTCTGCCCACATCATCACAATGCTCCTTGTCACCTTTAATCACAATGCTCCATGCCCTTTCATCACAATGCTCCAGAATTCTTCTCATCGCAATGTGCCTTGACCGTGTCATCACAAAGCTCCATGACCCTTGTCATCACAAATCTCCATGACCCGTGTCATCACAATGATCTATAACTTCTTTCCTCTCAGTGCTCCAGTACCGTTTTCATCACAGTGCTCCATGCCATTGTCAGCACAATGCTCCTTGGACCGTGTCATCAAAATGATCCAACTTCTTTTCATCACAATGCTCCAGATATCCTATCACTACAATGCTCCATGCCCGTGTCAACACAAGGCTCCATGACCCCTGTCATCAAAATGCTTTATGAACCTTGTTATCAGGATGTTCCATGACCCCTGTCATCAATATGATCCATGACCGTTGTCATCACAATGCTGCATGATACCTTCCATCCCAATTCTCTGTGACCGCTGTCATCACAATGCTCCAGGACAATTTCATCACAATGCTCCATGCCCCCTGACATCACAGTGCCCAATAACCCCTGTAATCACAACGCTCCATGACCCTGTCTTCACAATGCTACATGACCCCTGTCATCACATTGTTCCATGGCCTATGTATTCACTCTATTCCATGGACCCTGTAATCACTCTGCTCCATGTTCCCTTTCAACACAATGCTCCATGACCCCTGTCATAACAACGTTCCATGAAAGTTGTTATCAAAATGCTCCATGACCCCGGTCACCACAAGGTTCCGTGCCCTTGTCATCCCAATTCTCCATGACCCTTGTAAACACAATAGTACATGGCCTTGTCATCACAATATTCCATGGTCTCTGTCATCACCATGCTCCATGGTCTGTCTCATCACAATGCTCTATGACCCCTCTCATCACAATTATCGATGACCATTGTCATCACAATGCTCCAAGGCCCCTGTCATCACAATGCCTCATGGTCTTTGTAATCACAATGCTCAATGACCCCTGTCATCACAATACTCCATGCCATTGTCATCACAATGCTCCATGGCCTCTGTAATCACAATGCTCTATGCCCTTGTCATCACAATGCTCCAGAACACTTGTCATCATAATACTCCAATCCCGTGTCATCCCATTGCTCAATGACACTTGTCATCAAAATCTTCCTTGGCCTTTGTCATCACAGTGCTCCATGATATCTTTAATCAAAATACTACATGACCTCTGTCATCACAAGGCAAGATGACCAATGTCATCACAATGCCCCATGACACGTGTCATCACAATTCTCCTTGGCCCTTATCATCTCAATGCTGTGTGAAACGTGTCATCACTAGGTTCCAGGACACTTGTCATCACAGTGACCCATGACCACTTTCATCACAATGCTCGATGAACTCTGTTATCTCAATGCTCCATAGCCTTTGTATTCACAATGCTCCATTGTCCCGATAATAACGTTGCTCCATGAACACTTTCACCACAATGCTCCTTGACCACTGTCACCATAATGCCCCATGACGTCTCTCATCACTGTGCTCCAAGGCCACTCTAATCAAAATGCTCCATGATCTGTGTCAGCACAATATTGCATGCCACTTGTCATCACAATGCTCCATGATCCCTGAAATCACAATGATCCCTGCCAATGTCATCACAATTCTCCAGGTCTGTTGTCATCACCATGCTTCATGCCCGTGTCATCACAATGCTCCATGAATCTTGTCTTCACAATGCTCCATGGCCCAGGTCATCACAGTGCTCCATGACCCCTGTCATCACAATGCTCTATTGCCTTTGTCATCACAATACTCCGTGACCCCTGTCAACAAAATGCCTGATGACCCCTGTCATCAAAATCCTAAATGGCACTTGTAATCACAATGCTCCATGCCTTTTTCCTCACAATGCTCCAGCATTCCTGTCATCACAATGTTCCATGACTGTGGCATCACAATGCTACATGACCCTGTTCATCACAATTCTCCATGACCTTTGTCATCACAATGCTCTATGTCGCTTTTCATCACAATTCTCAATGACCACTTTAATCACTATGCTCGCTGACCATTTTTATCACATTTCTCTATTGTCATTACAATTCCCCATGGCCCCTTTCTTCAAAATGCTCCATGATGCCTGTCATCACAATGCTCCATGGCTTTTTTTATCACAATGTTCCAGGACCAGTTTCATCACAATACTCCATCCCCCTTGTCATCACAGTGCACAATGAAACCTTTCTTTACAATGCTCCATGACACTTGTCATCACAATGCTCCATGGCCTTTATCGTCACAATGCTCCCAGGCACTTTTCTTCACGATGTTCCATGAAAATTTTCATCACATTGCTCCAGGACCATTGTCATCACAATAGTCCAAAACCTTGTCAACACAATGCTGCATAATCCCTGTCATCAAAATTCTCCATGATTGCTGTCATCACAATTCTCCATGACTGCTGTCATCACAATAATCCAGGACAACTTTCATAACAATGATTCATGCACCCAGTCATCACAGCGCTCCATGATACCTTTCATCACAATTCCTAGATGATCAATGTCATCACAATGCCCCATGCCACCTGTCATCACAATTCGCTATGACCCTTGTCATCACAATACTCAATGAACTGTGTCATCACAGTGTTCCAGGGCACATGTCATCACAATGATCCATGACGACTTTCATCACAATGCTCCAATACAACTGTCATCACAATGCTCCATGGCCCGTTTTATCATATTGCTCCATGATCACTTTCATCACAATGCTCCATGACCACTGTCATCACCATGCCTCATGACGCCTGTCATCTCAATTCTCCATGGCCCATTACATCACAATGCTCCATGAACCCAGTCATCACAATGTTCCCTGCCCTTTTCATCACAATGCTCCTTGGGCCCTGTCATCACAATGCTCCATGGCCCCTGATATCATATGGCCTCATGATCTCTTTCATCACAATGCTCCATGACCACTGTCATCACCATGCCCCTTGACGCCTGTCATCTCAATGCTCCGTAGTCCCTTTCATCACAATGCTCCATGAACCCAGTCATCACAATGTTCCCTGCCCTATTCATCACAATGCTCCATGGGCACTTTCATCACAATGCTCCATGCCTTTGTCATCAAAATGCTCCAGAACACTTGTCATCATAATGCTCCATGCCAATGTCATCAAAATGCCCCATGATACTTGTCATCACAATGCTCCATGGCCTTTGTCATCACAATGTTCCATGGCCCCTGTCATCACAGTGCTCCATGATTCCTTTCATCACAATTCTAGATGACCACTGTCATCACAATGCCCCATGACAGATATCATCACAATTCGCCATGGTCCTTGTCATCAAATGCTCCATGAACCGTGTCATCACAAGGTTCCAGGACACTTGTCATCACAATGATCTATGATCACTTTCATCACAATGCTCCATGAACCCTGTCATCTCAATGCTCCATAGTCTTTCTATTCACAATGCTCCATGGCTCCTGTAATCACAGTGCTCCATGACACCTTTCATCACAATGCTCCAAGACCGCTCTCATCACAGTGACCCATAACGCCTGCCATCACAAATCTCCAAGGCCTCTCTTACCAAAAAGCTCCATGATCCCTGTCAGCACAATGTTCGATGACACTTTTCATCACAATGCTCCATGACCCCTGTCATCACTAAGTTCTCTGCCCATATCATCACAATGCTCCTTGTCGCCTTTAATCACAATGCTCCATGCCCTTTCATCACAATGCTCCAGAATTCTTGTCATCGCAATGTTCCTTGACCGTGTCATCACAATGCTCCATGACCCTTGTAATCACAAAGCTCCATGACCCCTGTCATCACAATGATCCATGACTCCTTTCCTCACAGTGCTCCAGTACCATTTTCATCACAGTGCTCTATGCCCTTGTCATCACAATGCTCCATGTCTGTTGTCATCACCATGCTTCATGCCTGTGTCATCACAATGCTCCATGAATCTTCTCTTCACAATGCTCCATGGCCCAGGTCATCACAGTGTTCCATGACCCCTGTCATCACAATGCTCTATTGCCTTTGTCATCACAATACTCCGTGACCCCTGTCAACACAATGCCTGATGACCCCTGTCATCAAAATGCTAAATGGCTCTTGTCATCACAATGCTCTATGAAGCCTGTCATCACTCTTCTCCATTTCACTTGTTATCAAAATGCTCCATGGCTCCTGTAATCACAGTACTCCATGACCCCTTTCATCACAATGCCCAATGCCACCTCTCATCACAATTCTCCATGGCATTTGTCATCAAGATGCTCCATGACAACTGTCATCACAATGCTCCATGACACTTGTCATCACAGTGTGCGATGGCCCTTTTTATCACAATGTTCCTTGGTGCTTTTCATCGCAATGCTCCATGACAACTTTCATCAAAATACTCCAAGATTTGTTTCATCACAATGCTCCCTGGCCCTTGTCATTACAAATCCACATGATCCCTTTCATCACAATTCTCCATGGCAACTTACATAAAAATGCTCCATGCGCCTGTCATCACAATGCCCAATGATACCTGTTTTTACAATGATCCATGACCCTTGTCATCACAAGGCTCCATGTCCCTTGTATTCACAATGCTCCATGGCCCTTGTAATCACAATGCTCCATGGCACTTTTCATCGCAATGCTCCATGACCGCTTTCAGCACAATGCCCCATGACCCATGTCATCACGATGCTCTATGGCCATTGACATCATAGTGCTCCATGAAACATTTCCTCACAATGCTCCAGTACGCCTTTCATCCAAATTCCCCATGGCCACTGTCATCACAATTCTCCATGACCCCTGTCATCATAATGGTACATGACCCGTTTCATCTCAATGCTCCAGGACACCTGTCATCACAATGCTCCATTGCCTTTGTCATCACAATGCGCCATGGCCCCTGTAATCACAGTGCTCCATGACCCGTTTCATCTCAATGCTCCATGACCTCACTCATCACAATGCCCCATGACCCCTGTAATCACAATGCTCCATGGCCCTTGTCATCACAGTGCTCGAAGCCTTTGTCACCACACTGATCCATGGCCCCTGTAATCACAATGCTCCATACCCTTTTCATCACAAGGCTCCAGAACACTTGTCATTATAATGCTCCATGTCCGTTTCATCAACATGCTCCATTACACTTGTCATCACAATGCTCCATGGCCACTCTCATTACTGTGCTCCATAATAACTTTAATCACATTTCTAGATGACCACTGCCATCACAATGCCCCATGACATTGTCATCACAATTCGACATGACCATTGTCATCACAATGGTCCATGAACGATGTCATCACAGGGTCCCAGGACACTTGTCATCACAATGATCCATAACCACTTTCATCACAATGCTCCATGACCACTGTCATCTCAATGCTCCATGGCTTTTGTATTCACAATGCTCCATGGCCCCTGTAATCACAGTGCTGCATAACACCTTTCATCATAATGCTCCATGACCACTGTCATCTCAATGCCCCATGACGCCTGTCATCACAATTCTTCAAGGCCCGTCTCATCACAATGCTCCATGACACTTGTAATCACATTGCTCCATAACACTTGTTATCACAGTGTTCCCTGCCCATGTCATCACAATGCTCCATGTCCCCTATAATCACAATGCTCCATGCCTTTTTCCTCACAATGCTCCAGAATTCTTGTCATCAAAATATTGCATGACTGTGGCATCACAATGCTACATGACCCTGTTCATCACAATTCTCCATGACCTTTGTCATCACAATGCTCTATGTTGCTTTTCATCACAATTCTCAATGACCACTTTAATCACTATGATCGCTGACCATTTTCATCACATTTCTCTATTCGCTTTACAATTCCCCATGGCCCGTTTCGTCACAATGCTCCATGATGCCTGTCATCACAATGCTCCATGACACTTGTCATCACAATGCTCCATGGCCCCTGTAATCACAGTACTCCATGATCCCTTTCATCACAATGCCCAATACCACCTCTCATCACAATTCTCCATGGCATTTGTCATCAAGATGCTCCATGAGACCTGTCATCACAATACTCCATGACACTTGTCGTCACAATGCTCGATGGCCCTTGTCATCACAATGTTCCTTGGGGCTTTTCATCGAAATGCTCCATGACAACTTTCATCAAATTACTCCAAGATTTGTTTCACCACAATGCTCCATGGCCCTTGTCATTACAAATTCACATGAACTTTTCATCACAATTCTCCATGGCAACTTACATAAAAATGCTTCATGACCCTGTCATCACAATGCCCAATGATACCTGTTTTTACAATGATCCATGACCCTTGTCATCACAAGGCTCCATGGCCCTTGTCATCACAATGACCCATAGTGCTTTTCATCGCAATGCTCCATGAATGCTTTCTGCACAATGCCCCATGAAACCTGTCCTCACGATGCTCCATTGCCCTTGTCATCACAAGGCTCTATGAAACATTTCCTCACAATGCTCCAGTACTCCTTTCATCCAAATTCCCCATGGCCACAGTCATCACAATTCTCCATGACCCCTGTCATCGTAATGGTCCATGACCCGTTTCATCTCAATGTTCCATGACACCTGTCATCACAATGCTCCATGGCCTTTGGCATCACAATGTGCCATGGCCCCCATAAACACAGTGCTCCATGACTCGTTTCATCTTAATGCTCCATGACCTCCCTCATAACAATGCCCCATGACCCCTGTAATCACAACGCTCCTTGGACCTTGTCATCACAGTGCTCCAAGCCTTTGGCATCACACTGCTCCATGACCCCTGTAATCACAATGCTCCATGCCCTTGTCATCACAAGGCTCCAGAACACTTGTCATTATAATGCTCCATGTCCGTTTCATCACCATGCTCCTTGACACTTGTCATCACAATGTTCCATGGCCCCTCTCATTACTGTGCTCCATAATAACTTTAATCACATTTCTAGAGGACCACTGCCATCACAATGCCTCATGACATTGTCATCACAATTTGCCAATACCATTGTCATCACAATGCTCCATGAACCATGTCATCACAGGGTCCCAGGACACTTGTCATCACAATGATCCATGACCACTTTCATCACAATGCTCCATGACCACTGTCATTCCAATGCTCCATGGCCTATGTATTCACAATGCTCCATGGCCCCTGTAATCACAGTGCTCCATAACACCTTTCATCATAACGCTCCATGACGACTGTCATCTCAATGCCCCATGAGGCCTGTCATCACAATTCTCCAAGGCACCTCTCATCACAATGCTCCATGACACTTGTCATCACATTGCTCCATAACACCTGTCATCACAGTGTTCCCTGCCCATGTCATCACAATGCTCCATGTCCCCTATAATCACAATGCTCCATGCCTTTTTCCTCACAATGTTCCATAATTCTTTTCAACACAATGTTCCATGACCGTGGCATCACAATGCTACATGACCCTGCTCATCACAATTCTCCATGACCTTTGGCATCAAAATGCTCTATGTCGCTTTTCATCACAATTCTCAATGACCTCTTTAATCACTATGATCACTGACAATTTTTATCACATTTCTCTATTGTCATTACAATTCCCCATGGCCCCTTTCTTCACAATGCTCCATGATGCCTGTTATCAAACTGCTCCATGGAGTTTGTTATCACAATGCTCCAGGACCAGTTTCATCACAATACTCCATCCCCCTTGTCATCACAGTGCACAATGAAACCTTTCATTACAATGCTCCATGACACTTGTCATCACAATGCTCCATGGCCTTTATCGTCACAATGCTCCCAGGCACTTTTCATCACGATGTTCCATGAAAACTTTCATCACATTGCTCCACGACCATTGTCATCACAATAGTCCATACCCTTGTCAACACAATGCTGCATAATCCCTGTCATCACAATTCTCCATGATTGCTGTCATCACAATAATCCAGGACAATTTTCATAACAATGCTGCATGCCCCCAGTCATCACAGTGCTCCATGATACCTTTCATCACAATTCCTAGATGATCAATGTCATCACAATGCCCCATGACACCTGTCATCACAATTCGCTATGACCCTTGTCATCACAATACTCGATGAACCGTGTCATCACAGTGTTCCAGGGCACATGTCATCACAATGATCCATGACGACTTTCATCACAATGCTCCAATACACCTGCCATCACAATGCTCCATGGCGCCTGTTATCATATTGCTCCATGATCACTTTCATCACAATGCTCCATGACCACTGTCATCACAAAGTTCTCTGCACACATCATCACAATGCTCCTTGTCACCTTTAATCACAATGCTCCATGCCCTTTCATCACAATGCTCTAGAATTCTTCTCATCGCAATGTGCCTTGACTGTGTCATCACAAAGCTCCATGACCCTTGTCATCACAAATCTCCATGACCCGTGTCATCACAATGATCTATAACTTCTTTCCTCTCAGTGCTCCAGTACCGTTTTCATCACAGTGCTCCATGCCATTGTCAGCACAATGCTCCTTGGACCGTGTCATCAAAATGATCCAACTTCTTTTCATCACAATGCTCCAGATATCCTATCACTACAATGCTCCATGCCCGTGTCAACACAAGGCTCCATGACCCCTGTCATCAAAATGCTTTATGAACCTTGTTATCAGGATGTTCCATGACCCCTGTCATCAATATGATCCATGACCGTTGTCATCACAATGCTGCATGATACCTTCCATCCCAATTCTCTGTGACCGCTGTCATCACAATGCTCCAGGACAATTTCATCACAATGCTCCATGCCCCCTGACATCACAGTGCCCAATAACCCCTGTAATCACAACGCTCCATGACCCTGTCTTCACAATGCTACATGACCCCTGTCATCACATTGTTCCATGGCCTATGTATTCACTCTATTCCATGGACCCTGTAATCACTCTGCTCCATGTTCCCTTTCAACACAATGCTCCATGACCCCTGTCATAACAACGTTCCATGAAAGTTGTTATCAAAATGCTCCATGACCCCGGTCACCACAAGGTTCCGTGCCCTTGTCATCCCAATTCTCCATGACCCTTGTAAACACAATAGTACATGGCCTTGTCATCACAATATTCCATGGTCTCTGTCATCACCATGCTCCATGGTCTGTCTCATCACAATGCTCTATGACCCCTCTCATCACAATTATCGATGACCATTGTCATCACAATGCTCCAAGGCCCCTGTCATCACAATGCCTCATGGTCTTTGTAATCACAATGCTCAATGACCCCTGTCATCACAATACTCCATGCCATTGTCATCACAATGCTCCATGGCCTCTGTAATCACAATGCTCTATGCCCTTGTCATCACAATGCTCCAGAACACTTGTCATCATAATACTCCAATCCCGTGTCATCCCATTGCTCAATGACACTTGTCATCAAAATCTTCCTTGGCCTTTGTCATCACAGTGCTCCATGATATCTTTAATCAAAATACTACATGACCTCTGTCATCACAAGGCAAGATGACCAATGTCATCACAATGCCCCATGACACGTGTCATCACAATTCTCCTTGGCCCTTATCATCTCAATGCTGTGTGAAACGTGTCATCACTAGGTTCCAGGACACTTGTCATCACAGTGACCCATGACCACTTTCATCACAATGCTCGATGAACTCTGTTATCTCAATGCTCCATAGCCTTTGTATTCACAATGCTCCATTGTCCCGATAATAACGTTGCTCCATGAACACTTTCACCACAATGCTCCTTGACCACTGTCACCATAATGCCCCATGACGTCTCTCATCACTGTGCTCCAAGGCCACTCTAATCAAAATGCTCCATGATCTGTGTCAGCACAATATTGCATGCCACTTGTCATCACAATGCTCCATGATCCCTGAAATCACAATGATCCCTGCCAATGTCATCACAATTCTCCAGGTCTGTTGTCATCACCATGCTTCATGCCCGTGTCATCACAATGCTCCATGAATCTTGTCTTCACAATGCTCCATGGCCCAGGTCATCACAGTGCTCCATGACCCCTGTCATCACAATGCTCTATTGCCTTTGTCATCACAATACTCCGTGACCCCTGTCAACAAAATGCCTGATGACCCCTGTCATCAAAATCCTAAATGGCACTTGTAATCACAATGCTCCATGCCTTTTTCCTCACAATGCTCCAGCATTCCTGTCATCACAATGTTCCATGACTGTGGCATCACAATGCTACATGACCCTGTTCATCACAATTCTCCATGACCTTTGTCATCACAATGCTCTATGTCGCTTTTCATCACAATTCTCAATGACCACTTTAATCACTATGCTCGCTGACCATTTTTATCACATTTCTCTATTGTCATTACAATTCCCCATGGCCCCTTTCTTCAAAATGCTCCATGATGCCTGTCATCACAATGCTCCATGGCTTTTTTTATCACAATGTTCCAGGACCAGTTTCATCACAATACTCCATCCCCCTTGTCATCACAGTGCACAATGAAACCTTTCTTTACAATGCTCCATGACACTTGTCATCACAATGCTCCATGGCCTTTATCGTCACAATGCTCCCAGGCACTTTTCTTCACGATGTTCCATGAAAATTTTCATCACATTGCTCCAGGACCATTGTCATCACAATAGTCCAAAACCTTGTCAACACAATGCTGCATAATCCCTGTCATCAAAATTCTCCATGATTGCTGTCATCACAATTCTCCATGACTGCTGTCATCACAATAATCCAGGACAACTTTCATAACAATGATTCATGCACCCAGTCATCACAGCGCTCCATGATACCTTTCATCACAATTCCTAGATGATCAATGTCATCACAATGCCCCATGCCACCTGTCATCACAATTCGCTATGACCCTTGTCATCACAATACTCAATGAACTGTGTCATCACAGTGTTCCAGGGCACATGTCATCACAATGATCCATGACGACTTTCATCACAATGCTCCAATACAACTGTCATCACAATGCTCCATGGCCCGTTTTATCATATTGCTCCATGATCACTTTCATCACAATGCTCCATGACCACTGTCATCACCATGCCTCATGACGCCTGTCATCTCAATTCTCCATGGCCCATTACATCACAATGCTCCATGAACCCAGTCATCACAATGTTCCCTGCCCTTTTCATCACAATGCTCCTTGGGCCCTGTCATCACAATGCTCCATGGCCCCTGATATCATATGGCCTCATGATCTCTTTCATCACAATGCTCCATGACCACTGTCATCACCATGCCCCTTGACGCCTGTCATCTCAATGCTCCGTAGTCCCTTTCATCACAATGCTCCATGAACCCAGTCATCACAATGTTCCCTGCCCTATTCATCACAATGCTCCATGGGCACTTTCATCACAATGCTCCATGCCTTTGTCATCAAAATGCTCCAGAACACTTGTCATCATAATGCTCCATGCCAATGTCATCAAAATGCCCCATGATACTTGTCATCACAATGCTCCATGGCCTTTGTCATCACAATGTTCCATGGCCCCTGTCATCACAGTGCTCCATGATTCCTTTCATCACAATTCTAGATGACCACTGTCATCACAATGCCCCATGACAGATATCATCACAATTCGCCATGGTCCTTGTCATCAAATGCTCCATGAACCGTGTCATCACAAGGTTCCAGGACACTTGTCATCACAATGATCTATGATCACTTTCATCACAATGCTCCATGAACCCTGTCATCTCAATGCCCCATAGTCTTTCTATTCACAATGCTCCATGGCTCCTGTAATCACAGTGCTCCATGACACCTTTCATCACAATGCTCCAAGACCGCTCTCATCACAGTGACCCATAACGCCTGCCATCACAAATCTCCAAGGCCTCTCTTACCAAAAAGCTCCATGATCCCTGTCAGCACAATGTTCGATGACACTTTTCATCACAATGCTCCATGACCCCTGTCATCACTAAGTTCTCTGCCCATATCATCACAATGCTCCTTGTCGCCTTTAATCACAATGCTCCATGCCCTTTCATCACAATGCTCCAGAATTCTTGTCATCGCAATGTTCCTTGACCGTGTCATCACAATGCTCCATGACCCTTGTAATCACAAAGCTCCATGACCCCTGTCATCACAATGATCCATGACTCCTTTCCTCACAGTGCTCCAGTACCATTTTCATCACAGTGCTCTATGCCCTTGTCATCACAATGCTCCATGTCTGTTGTCATCACCATGCTTCATGCCTGTGTCATCACAATGCTCCATGAATCTTCTCTTCACAATGCTCCATGGCCCAGGTCATCACAGTGTTCCATGACCCCTGTCATCACAATGCTCTATTGCCTTTGTCATCACAATACTCCGTGACCCCTGTCAACACAATGCCTGATGACCCCTGTCATCAAAATGCTAAATGGCTCTTGTCATCACAATGCTCTATGAAGCCTGTCATCACTCTTCTCCATTTCACTTGTTATCAAAATGCTCCATGGCTCCTGTAATCACAGTACTCCATGACCCCTTTCATCACAATGCCCAATGCCACCTCTCATCACAATTCTCCATGGCATTTGTCATCAAGATGCTCCATGACAACTGTCATCACAATGCTCCATGACACTTGTCATCACAGTGTGCGATGGCCCTTTTTATCACAATGTTCCTTGGTGCTTTTCATCGCAATGCTCCATGACAACTTTCATCAAAATACTCCAAGATTTGTTTCATCACAATGCTCCCTGGCCCTTGTCATTACAAATCCACATGATCCCTTTCATCACAATTCTCCATGGCAACTTACATAAAAATGCTCCATGCGCCTGTCATCACAATGCCCAATGATACCTGTTTTTACAATGATCCATGACCCTTGTCATCACAAGGCTCCATGTCCCTTGTATTCACAATGCTCCATGGCCCTTGTAATCACAATGCTCCATGGCACTTTTCATCGCAATGCTCCATGACCGCTTTCAGCACAATGCCCCATGACCCATGTCATCACGATGCTCTATGGCCATTGACATCATAGTGCTCCATGAAACATTTCCTCACAATGCTCCAGTACGCCTTTCATCCAAATTCCCCATGGCCACTGTCATCACAATTCTCCATGACCCCTGTCATCATAATGGTACATGACCCGTTTCATCTCAATGCTCCAGGACACCTGTCATCACAATGCTCCATTGCCTTTGTCATCACAATGCGCCATGGCCCCTGTAATCACAGTGCTCCATGACCCGTTTCATCTCAATGCTCCATGACCTCACTCATCACAATGCCCCATGACCCCTGTAATCACAATGCTCCATGGCCCTTGTCATCACAGTGCTCCAAGCCTTTGTCACCACACTGATCCATGGCCCCTGTAATCACAATGCTCCATACCCTTTTCATCACAAGGCTCCAGAACACTTGTCATTATAATGCTCCATGTCCGTTTCATCAACATGCTCCATTACACTTGTCATCACAATGCTCCATGGCCACTCTCATTACTGTGCTCCATAATAACTTTAATCACATTTCTAGATGACCACTGCCATCACAATGCCCCATGACATTGTCATCACAATTCGACATGACCATTGTCATCACAATGGTCCATGAACGATGTCATCACAGGGTCCCAGGACACTTGTCATCACAATGATCCATAACCACTTTCATCACAATGCTCCATGACCACTGTCATCTCAATGCTCCATGGCTTTTGTATTCACAATGCTCCATGGCCCCTGTAATCACAGTGCTGCATAACACCTTTCATCATAATGCTCCATGACCACTGTCATCTCAATGCCCCATGACGCCTGTCATCACAATTCTTCAAGGCCCGTCTCATCACAATGCTCCATGACACTTGTAATCACATTGCTCCATAACACTTGTTATCACAGTGTTCCCTGCCCATGTCATCACAATGCTCCATGTCCCCTATAATCACAATGCTCCATGCCTTTTTCCTCACAATGCTCCAGAATTCTTGTCATCAAAATATTGCATGACTGTGGCATCACAATGCTACATGACCCTGTTCATCACAATTCTCCATGACCTTTGTCATCACAATGCTCTATGTTGCTTTTCATCACAATTCTCAATGACCACTTTAATCACTATGATCGCTGACCATTTTCATCACATTTCTCTATTCGCTTTACAATTCCCCATGGCCCGTTTCGTCACAATGCTCCATGATGCCTGTCATCACAATGCTCCATGACACTTGTCATCACAATGCTCCATGGCCCCTGTAATCACAGTACTCCATGATCCCTTTCATCACAATGCCCAATACCACCTCTCATCACAATTCTCCATGGCATTTGTCATCAAGATGCTCCATGAGACCTGTCATCACAATACTCCATGACACTTGTCATCACAATGCTCGATGGCCCTTGTCATCACAATGTTCCTTGGGGCTTTTCATCGAAATGCTCCATGACAACTTTCATCAAATTACTCCAAGATTTGTTTCACCACAATGCTCCATGGCCCTTGTCATTACAAATTCACATGAACTTTTCATCACAATTCTCCATGGCAACTTACATAAAAATGCTTCATGACCCTGTCATCACAATGCCCAATGATACCTGTTTTTACAATGATCCATGACCCTTGTCATCACAAGGCTCCATGGCCCTTGTCATCACAATGACCCATAGTGCTTTTCATCGCAATGCTCCATGAATGCTTTCTGCACAATGCCCCATGAAACCTGTCCTCACGATGCTCCATTGCCCTTGTCATCACAAGGCTCTATGAAACATTTCCTCACAATGCTCCAGTACTCCTTTCATCCAAATTCCCCATGGCCACAGTCATCACAATTCTCCATGACCCCTGTCATCGTAATGGTCCATGACCCGTTTCATCTCAATGTTCCATGACACCTGTCATCACAATGCTCCATGGCCTTTGGCATCACAATGTGCCATGGCCCCCATAAACACAGTGCTCCATGACTCGTTTCATCTTAATGCTCCATGACCTCCCTCATAACAATGCCCCATGACCCCTGTAATCACAACGCTCCTTGGACCTTGTCATCACAGTGCTCCAAGCCTTTGGCATCACACTGCTCCATGACCCCTGTAATCACAATGCTCCATGCACTTGTCATCACAAGGCTCCAGAACACTTGTCATTATAATGCTCCATGTCCGTTTCATCACCATGCTCCTTGACACTTGTCATCACAATGTTCCATGGCCCCTCTCATTACTGTGCTCCATAATAACTTTAATCACATTTCTAGAGGACCACTGCCATCACAATGCCTCATGACATTGTCATCACAATTTGCCAATACCATTGTCATCACAATGCTCCATGAACCATGTCATCACAGGGTCCCAGGACACTTGTCATCACAATGATCCATGACCACTTTCATCACAATGCTCCATGACCACTGTCATTCCAATGCTCCATGGCCTATGTATTCACAATGCTCCATGGCCCCTGTAATCACAGTGCTCCATAACACCTTTCATCATAACGCTCCATGACGACTGTCATCTCAATGCCCCATGAGGCCTGTCATCACAATTCTCCAAGGCACCTCTCATCACAATGCTCCATGACACTTGTCATCACATTGCTCCATAACACCTGTCATCACAGTGTTCCCTGCCCATGTCATCACAATGCTCCATGTCCCCTATAATCACAATGCTCCATGCCTTTTTCCTCACAATGTTCCATAATTCTTTTCAACACAATGTTCCATGACCGTGGCATCACAATGCTACATGACCCTGCTCATCACAATTCTCCATGACCTTTGGCATCAAAATGCTCTATGTCGCTTTTCATCACAATTCTCAATGACCTCTTTAATCACTATGATCACTGACAATTTTTATCACATTTCTCTATTGTCATTACAATTCCCCATGGCCCCTTTCTTCACAATGCTCCATGATGCCTGTTATCAAACTGCTCCATGGAGTTTGTTATCACAATGCTCCAGGACCAGTTTCATCACAATACTCCATCCCCCTTGTCATCACAGTGCACAATGAAACCTTTCATTACAATGCTCCATGACACTTGTCATCACAATGCTCCATGGCCTTTATCGTCACAATGCTCCCAGGCACTTTTCATCACGATGTTCCATGAAAACTTTCATCACATTGCTCCACGACCATTGTCATCACAATAGTCCATACCCTTGTCAACACAATGCTGCATAATCCCTGTCATCACAATTCTCCATGATTGCTGTCATCACAATAATCCAGGACAATTTTCATAACAATGCTGCATGCCCCCAGTCATCACAGTGCTCCATGATACCTTTCATCACAATTCCTAGATGATCAATGTCATCACAATGCCCCATGACACCTGTCATCACAATTCGCTATGACCCTTGTCATCACAATACTCGATGAACCGTGTCATCACAGTGTTCCAGGGCACATGTCATCACAATGATCCATGACGACTTTCATCACAATGCTCCAATACACCTGCCATCACAATGCTCCATGGCGCCTGTTATCATATTGCTCCATGATCACTTTCATCACAATGCTCCATGACCACTGTCATCACAAAGTTCTCTGCACACATCATCACAATGCTCCTTGTCACCTTTAATCACAATGCTCCATGCCCTTTCATCACAATGCTCTAGAATTCTTCTCATCGCAATGTGCCTTGACCGTGTCATCACAAAGCTCCATGACCCTTGTCATCACAAATCTCCATGACCCGTGTCATCACAATGATCTATAACTTCTTTCCTCTCAGTGCTCCAGTACCGTTTTCATCACAGTGCTCCATGCCATTGTCAGCACAATGCTCCTTGGACCGTGTCATCAAAATGATCCAACTTCTTTTCATCACAATGCTCCAGATATCCTATCACTACAATGCTCCATGCCCGTGTCAACACAAGGCTCCATGACCCCTGTCATCAAAATGCTTTATGAACCTTGTTATCAGGATGTTCCATGACCCCTGTCATCAATATGATCCATGACCGTTGTCATCACAATGCTGCATGATACCTTCCATCCCAATTCTCTGTGACCGCTGTCATCACAATGCTCCAGGACAATTTCATCACAATGCTCCATGCCCCCTGACATCACAGTGCCCAATAACCCCTGTAATCACAACGCTCCATGACCCTGTCTTCACAATGCTACATGACCCCTGTCATCACATTGTTCCATGGCCTATGTATTCACTCTATTCCATGGACCCTGTAATCACTCTGCTCCATGTTCCCTTTCAACACAATGCTCCATGACCCCTGTCATAACAACGTTCCATGAAAGTTGTTATCAAAATGCTCCATGACCCCGGTCACCACAAGGTTCCGTGCCCTTGTCATCCCAATTCTCCATGACCCTTGTAAACACAATAGTACATGGCCTTGTCATCACAATATTCCATGGTCTCTGTCATCACCATGCTCCATGGTCTGTCTCATCACAATGCTCTATGACCCCTCTCATCACAATTATCGATGACCATTGTCATCACAATGCTCCAAGGCCCCTGTCATCACAATGCCTCATGGTCTTTGTAATCACAATGCTCAATGACCCCTGTCATCACAATACTCCATGCCATTGTCATCACAATGCTCCATGGCCTCTGTAATCACAATGCTCTATGCCCTTGTCATCACAATGCTCCAGAACACTTGTCATCATAATACTCCAATCCCGTGTCATCCCATTGCTCAATGACACTTGTCATCAAAATCTTCCTTGGCCTTTGTCATCACAGTGCTCCATGATATCTTTAATCAAAATACTACATGACCTCTGTCATCACAAGGCAAGATGACCAATGTCATCACAATGCCCCATGACACGTGTCATCACAATTCTCCTTGGCCCTTATCATCTCAATGCTGTGTGAAACGTGTCATCACTAGGTTCCAGGACACTTGTCATCACAGTGACCCATGACCACTTTCATCACAATGCTCGATGAACTCTGTTATCTCAATGCTCCATAGCCTTTGTATTCACAATGCTCCATTGTCCCGATAATAACGTTGCTCCATGAACACTTTCACCACAATGCTCCTTGACCACTGTCACCATAATGCCCCATGACGTCTCTCATCACTGTGCTCCAAGGCCACTCTAATCAAAATGCTCCATGATCTGTGTCAGCACAATATTGCATGCCACTTGTCATCACAATGCTCCATGATCCCTGAAATCACAATGATCCCTGCCAATGTCATCACAATTCTCCAGGTCTGTTGTCATCACCATGCTTCATGCCCGTGTCATCACAATGCTCCATGAATCTTGTCTTCACAATGCTCCATGGCCCAGGTCATCACAGTGCTCCATGACCCCTGTCATCACAATGCTCTATTGCCTTTGTCATCACAATACTCCGTGACCCCTGTCAACAAAATGCCTGATGACCCCTGTCATCAAAATCCTAAATGGCACTTGTAATCACAATGCTCCATGCCTTTTTCCTCACAATGCTCCAGCATTCCTGTCATCACAATGTTCCATGACTGTGGCATCACAATGCTACATGACCCTGTTCATCACAATTCTCCATGACCTTTGTCATCACAATGCTCTATGTCGCTTTTCATCACAATTCTCAATGACCACTTTAATCACTATGCTCGCTGACCATTTTTATCACATTTCTCTATTGTCATTACAATTCCCCATGGCCCCTTTCTTCAAAATGCTCCATGATGCCTGTCATCACAATGCTCCATGGCTTTTTTTATCACAATGTTCCAGGACCAGTTTCATCACAATACTCCATCCCCCTTGTCATCACAGTGCACAATGAAACCTTTCTTTACAATGCTCCATGACACTTGTCATCACAATGCTCCATGGCCTTTATCGTCACAATGCTCCCAGGCACTTTTCTTCACGATGTTCCATGAAAATTTTCATCACATTGCTCCAGGACCATTGTCATCACAATAGTCCAAAACCTTGTCAACACAATGCTGCATAATCCCTGTCATCAAAATTCTCCATGATTGCTGTCATCACAATTCTCCATGACTGCTGTCATCACAATAATCCAGGACAACTTTCATAACAATGATTCATGCACCCAGTCATCACAGCGCTCCATGATACCTTTCATCACAATTCCTAGATGATCAATGTCATCACAATGCCCCATGCCACCTGTCATCACAATTCGCTATGACCCTTGTCATCACAATACTCAATGAACTGTGTCATCACAGTGTTCCAGGGCACATGTCATCACAATGATCCATGACGACTTTCATCACAATGCTCCAATACAACTGTCATCACAATGCTCCATGGCCCGTTTTATCATATTGCTCCATGATCACTTTCATCACAATGCTCCAT